>NW_003852523.1:856137-856503 GCF_000181295.1 Otolemur garnettii
TGTTACTTGTTGAATTGAACTCTAGTGAGGAGGAGGCATTTTTCGGGATATCAAAATAATGCTTTCAAGGAAAGTTTATCAAAAAGACACACTTGCCCCCAGATGGCCCTTACAAGTGACTCACAGTGCAGCTTGTAGGTAGAGTGAGCTGCCATGGGCCTGAGAAGGAGAAAGACATTTAGCTAAAGACATAGCAAGTCAGTCTTCTGGAAGAAGTGCCAGCAGTGTGTGTGGTGTTGCCTCCTGATCTGGGGCCAGATGACAGTGCTGCACCAGACGGGGCGGCTGTCCCTCTGCTGCCCTACAGTGCCAGAGGCTGCAGGCTCCTGGCCAGAGCTGTGGGATCACAGCCCATGCGCTGAACCC
>NW_003852523.1:856603-857259 GCF_000181295.1 Otolemur garnettii
TAGTCCATCCTCAGCCCTCTCAGAAGCTCCTGAGCAGCCAAAAGGACGCAGCCCCAGGGTCGTCCATGGAAGGAGGATGTAAAAGTCTTCAGGGGGAAATAGAAAGTTCTCTCAGGAATGTGCGTTGTTTTTCTCTCCCGAAGTTTGCTGAAAAGAGGCATGGAAGTCACACGCAGGAGATGAATTTGCTGGAAGCCCTTCTCGGCCCAGCTTTGTCTGTTTTCACTGGACACAACGCCCTGAGCCAGGAGAGCGGAAGGCTGGGTACAGCCCTCAGGGTTTAGAGTCAGAGAGATCTGAGCGATCCTGGCCCCATCAGGAATGAGCTGCCCCAGCTCTGCCCTCCTAGACCTCAGCCTCTCACTTGTACAACTGGGACAATCGTGAATCTTTCACTGGGGGTTAATGTAGGTTTGAAATGAGATGATGGTGAATGAGGTCACATGACTGGTGGCATCCCGCCAGGTGTCCCAAAATCCCAGGGAAGAGTGTCTCGCTGCGTCACCTAAACGGAGGCTTTGGCACACCCAGCTGGCTTCCCAAGGCCTTTCCCCTGAGCTTCTGCCCGAGAAGAGCGGCCAGCAGCACACTCTGATTCTACAGAATGCAGTCAAAGAGGAAGAAAGGGCCTCCATATGGTATTTTAAGCTCAAACT
>NW_003852523.1:857903-867873 GCF_000181295.1 Otolemur garnettii
GAATTGCCTAAGCCCAAGAGATGGAGGTTGCTGTGCCACTACAGCACTCTACTGATAGTGATAAAGTGAGACTCCATTTCTAAAAAAAAAAAGAAAGGAAAATGCTGGGGTAAATGATTATTGAATGTAAGCCTACCTCTCTGTGACCCAGATCATGGCTGGGTAAGGGAACCTGGGACACTAAACAGACCATGGCACATGAGACAGGGTGTGAGGGAGCCCAGAATCACTGCAGCATGCCATTCTCCTGTGGTCATAGACACACCGTGGCAGCCAAGAGACCGCGTAATGCCCACGAGGAAGCAGAAGGCTCCGGGACCACCACAGGTGCACGTGCAGCTGGGCACGTGGAAGGCAGCTTCCTCTGTGCCCTACAGGCTGGGTGGCAACCGTGTGGTGCTCCTGATCACGAGACACACAGCACCACACAGACTCGCGGGCTGCGTTTCCACTTCCATGTTGGTAACCCTTATAGAAAACTTTCTCAACATTTGACCTCAAGCGAAGATTCTTAAAGGTTTAGTAGTGTTGTCAAAGAATTCCTCAGAACAATCCTGAACCTTCAGTGTAGCAGAGACCAGAGCAAAGCTGGGAGTGCTGCCGAGCTCCTGAGGTGTGCTGTGAGGATGGCTGCTCTCACCACACCTCACAGGTGCTTCAGAAGCTCAGGGAGATGCAAGGATGGAGAGGAAGGCTCCGGAGGTGTGCCAAGAGGATGGCCGCTCTCACCACAGCTCACAGGGGCTTCAGAAGCTCAGGGAGACGCGAGGATGGAGAGGAAGGATCTGTCCATCTCTCCTTGTTGGTGCTAAAGGCTTAGCAGCCACATTGACCAATAAAGCATTCATTGATGTCAAGAGATTTTAGTTAATTGTGGAGAAGAGTTGGAAAGGACATAATGGAAAAGTAAGATGAGACGGGGGCCTGTGGACATGATTGACTTGAAACCATACCCGTAAAATTGGACAGACCAAGATAAAAGCAACAGGACATCCCGGGAACAGAAAGCCGACCAGAGCACGGGCATGTCAGAGCCTCCTATGACGTGATGACAAAGAAGAATAAAGTGAAGGTGCTTCCATCTCGTGTTCTTATCCATGAAAACCCAGCAAGTTGAGAAGCAATCGCAACATTTAAATCCAACCAGTTCCAAATGAAAATACGTGAAGAACAGCACTTGAGGTGAGCCACAGCTCCAACCTCCCTAACATGATCTGGTCTGCATGGGAAGGAGCACGTGGGGATGCTGCGGTGGGCAGCGGGAGCGGTGGAGCCGGGCTGCAGGGAGGGCAGAGGCCAGCTCGGCCCTCAGCTTGCCACACACACACACACACACACACAGGGACCTTAAAGCAATCTTAATCTGAATGATGCTGGCACACCGGGAGGAGCATAGTATTGGAGAATTTTTTCACAACAAACAGGAACAGACAGACTGCCACAAGATAAAGCTGTTTTTCCCCCAAACAAGGCTCATTTGTTTTAGCCAGCAGCTTCCCCTCCCCAAGCCCACAGCCTGGGCTGGAGCAGATATCGCCTCCCAGACACGCAGGGTCCTACTCAGTGACTACAAGCAAAGGTAGGTCCCTTTATCTCCCAGGGTAAAGCTGCCAACCTTCGCTGGAAAATTTAAAGACAAAATTTTCCAGCAGTAATCAAATCTCTTTCGTGTTGTGAGCACTGATGCCTCTGGGGCAGCTGCCATTGTGTCTGTTTCCAAATGAAATCCTGAGAAAGTGGTGACAGTGAGTCCAGAGAGCGTGACAGACGCCCAGGGTGCATCTCCTTCAGGGTGCATCTCCTTTTTGCAAGGCATTTTTACACATGCTGTGACTTCATGAGGTGGGCATGGCAGGGAACTTGAGCCAGATTTTTGGCTTTCTGTTGTGGAAGTTAGACCATCTAGGCTCAAAGTGAACCACCTCCAGTGACCTTGAGCAATTTTCTCCACCTTCCTGGGACTCAGTTTGCCTGTCTGTAAAGGCACAGAGGATTGCTACGAGAACCAAATGGGATAATCTAAGATCCTAGTGCAGTAACCAGCGGTTATCACCAAAGGTGAGATCCCTGTACCAGAGATGTAACCAGAAATAGAAGCCACAGCTCCAATACTAGGCCAGCCCTCTCCTCATCCATCGTGGGAACATCAAACCAGAAAAGGGTTTTGTTAGAGGCTGGGGTTCTTGTGTTAAAGGAGAGATCTCAAATCAATGGGGACAGAAAGAAGGTGTCATTTAATACAACTATATGAAAAATATGGAAGGGGACCTATTGCCTGGACTACTGATGAGGACAACTTCAAGCAGATCAGAGATCTCAATAGAAAAAATGCAGCCATATGATACAACAAAAAAGGGGACAGTCTTCCTGACTACATCTTAAACTCCAGAGGCAATAAAAGGAATGATTGACAGATGCAAGCACAATTGTTTAAAAAAAATACTTATATCACAGATAAAATGTCAACCTCCCCAATATACAAAGGGAGCTTTGACTGTATAGCAAATTGATTACATGACCACACAGATAGAAAAATTAGTTTAACTACTTGGGATTCAGTATTCTGACTCCACGTCCTTCATGGAATGTATTTCAAGGACAAAATAAACTGCAAAGAAAATAAGTAAAGGAAATCCAATGTGCTGTGGAAAGGGGAGCAGTGCTATTTGAAGCTCAGGCAAAGGCTCAGGAAGATCACAGTTTATTCCATAGTTCTGTCCTGAACCACATATGGATGAATTTGAGATGCTCAAAGCCCTTCCCATCTCCCAAATAAAATGAGGAGGGTGGCAAGTCATCTGGATACAAGAGGAATGACAATGGGGGAGAGAACTTTGTCATGATCTTCAGTGGAAAACCCTCCACCTCCTCCCGGGAACCGACGTCCTAGCCCAAGGGACCACATTTTGTTATTATTACAGCAACACTGCAGGGCTGTCTTCAATATGAATATTTTCTTTTAAGTCTTAAGAATATATGCTCATATTTATTTTTCACATATCGAAATAATATTTCTGAAGATTCTACACACTAAAATTTTCCCGGGTTATAAGCAGAATACACCCAGGACAAACAACCCCCTGCACATCCCCTCCAACTCTGCTCCTGTTTGAACTCCTCTGTATTTACTGCTGACCGTCCAGGGTGAATTGCACAGCCTTTAAGGTCAAGGCAAGGGTTGAAATCTCATACGGCCAAGTAATGGGTTATTCTTACTTAAAGATATGCAGTCAATTAGATTTTTTATTTTTTTTTTGGTCCCAACAATTAGGAATACATACTTCCTGTTTCTAAGCAATTTCAGGTTTAATTAGGATTCTCTAAGCCCCATTTGTCTTAACAATTTGACAGCTCCGGCTTCCCCTTCCACACCCACACTTTTCCTTTTTTATTCTCTTCCCCACTTGGAGTATTTTATTCCACATAAATGCCAGGAGAGAAAGGGAAGCAGGCATAGGTGCAAATCAGATCACTGGGTCTTCCCTGGAACACGCCATGTTCAAGGCACCTACGATAAAGGATTATTTTCCCTTGACTGATAATTATCTCTCAGCTAATTATTAAAGAGTCTTATTAAAATGTGCATGTTTGAGGGCCTTCGAGGGAGGCAGCGATGCAACCCCCTGGAAGAGGAATATGACATCACAGGAGTAATGTGTAGGACAGCGCTCTGTTTGTCCATTTAAATTAGTTTTATCATCCATAACAAGTGTTTAAAAAGCAGAAAAGCAAGCACGATGCATAATGCATTGTGTCGTGATGCATGATAATTAGGCCTGCTCCCCGCCACCCCGTCTCCCAAGATTTGAAAATCTCTCCGAGTAAGCATTTTGTTCTAAAGGCTTTGACAAAAATGCCATTTAGGGACTTTCAAATTTACAGCTAGGCAATTTATCATCATTTATGAGAGAAGAAGGTAAAAGGAATACAAGGCTGAACGGTACATCACTCCACAAAGTCCCGGAGATCCAAACTCCCTGGGGCCTCTCCGCGGTAAAAGGGCATCAGCCTAACCCTGGAGAGCTGCTTGGCCCTAGAGGTGACCCACTCCCTGCGCTGTTTTTCTTTTTTAAAAAATGACAAAGTCCTGCAAGACATTTGTTCCCTTGAACACAAGCAGAGCTTTTTGTTCTTGGAATCATCAGAGTTAATTGCAGGTTTAGAAATAAATTCCCAACTTCCTACTCGCTGCTTTTTCCTCAAACGTCCAGCAAGACTGGGCTTGAGAATGGGAGAACATTAAAAATATTCTTTATTCTAAAACAGCATTTTTAGAAGATGCAATAAAATCTAAGAGGACAGCTAAATTTGGATAATGACTAAAACACAGTTGAACCAAAAAAGGAAAGAGACAGTCTTCGAAATGAGACATTATTACCTTAAAATGACCACATAATTATTTTACAAAAAAAGGGCTTTCTCTAGATTTAAAATAAAATTAGATCTGGAGCAAAAATGTAACATTCCTGTTGAAGTAGGACGAGAAATCAGGATCTGAGTGAGCTCTGAGAAGCCATGCGGGGAGCCAGCTCTTTCATCCTCACATCCGTCCCTCAGCGCTGTCTGAGGACCGCAGAGCAAGTGGATTCTTCACCGTGGCCCAGGGCTATTTACTCAAAATCCCACCACAGAACAGAAGGCTGATGACTTTAGGGCTGGTTAGAAAGGGTTAAGGTAAACGATTTAATGATTGAATGATTAATGAGTCCAAAAGGCAGACTCAAGTGACCAGAAAAATTCTCTTTCACCTAATTTAACATTTTACCATCACTGAACACAGATTGCCTCCAACTGTGGCTCAGTGTTGGGCCACGCTCAGGGAAGGGAACTTTCTGGCCCTGTGTGAACCTCTCCCAGATGATGAGTGAGGGCAGCCTCTGCCAGCAAAATATATTCTTGGACTTTCTACTCAGTCCCAGAGAAAAAAGCGAGGGCTAAACAGAATGCTTGTGTTTATATTTGCAGTTGTAGCCATAATATTTAGCATTCATTAAGCCATGTATCTAGGAACACAGGGCTGGCGCCACGTAATCACCAACCCTCACAAACTTCTATCATAAGGACCCACCTCGGTCTACCCAGGGGATCATCGTGGGCCAACCTGCTGGCATAGAGCATGAAATCCAGCAGGTGACACCGGTGTGCACGGACTAGCTCTGAATTTTCTCTGATGTCCTTCCCACTTACACAGTCAGCATGAAGGAGACTGCCTGGAGCTGGGAGGCAGGGAAGCTTGCTCTGAGTTCTAGCTCCATCCACATCACATCATGTCCTACTAAAGAAGTCGCTTCATACATTTGATCCTCACTTCTCTCGTGCGTCTCCCACAGAAGAGTTTGACAGGTGGCTGCTGAAGTCCCTTCCACCTCTAATTGCTCACAGTTCTAGGACTCTGCTTAAATCTTGCAGAGTGGGGCGTCATCATCAGGAAATCAGGAATGGGATGAGGCAGGAAGGTGACAACTTGTGCAGGAAAATAATTGTGGGGACATATGAATAAAGGTCCTCTGCAGGTGACCAGGAACATAAAAGGCTCTTGAGGAAAAATTTGGGCCATAAATACATATTGAGGATAAAAAAATCCAAAAACATCAGCTTAAAGTTGAACTGAGAGCCATGAGAAAAGACCAAGAAAGGATGACCTGTCTCTGGGACCCCCTCCCTTTGGGACTTATGCCCAAGGGAACAGTGGGCACACAGGTTCTCATGGTAACATTAATTTCATTATTAAGCAATAACTTCTCTGCAGTTAAATAACAGGGCATATTTCATTATGCCTTTAGCTTGGTAAATGCTTTAAGATACACTGTCAGGAATCAAGTCCAGCAAGTATTTTTACCACAGCCCGACAAACACATCTACCCCAATTCCTTGAATCATCTTCACTGTTCTGATTTGTCAGTCTTTTTTAACTTTTCACAAACCAAGAGTTAAGGAATTTTCCATTTTGTCTGTTGAGCTCTGTTGGACACAACTCTGTGCTGAGAGCCCTCAAGGGCTTCCCTGAAGCCCGAATGTCAGTCCTCAGCTCCAGATTTCCATGCGTGCTCCTGGGCCCAGTGTGCACACACCTGGGGCTGCAGCATCCAGTCCACGTCTCCAGCAGCTGCTCGGCACTGACACCTGTTCCACAGGGTTCTGCTGAGACCACTTCTCTTCCGGGGAGCCTTCCCTCACTTCAGCTCACAAAGCTGCCTCCTATAACCAGCTTTCAACAAATTTCAATGATCCTGTTTTTTAAAAAACTTTCTGATTAATAGGAGGGTACATACACAGTTAGGCCATTGCTTGCATCTGTTAGACAAAGTCTAAGCTATAGCTATGTCCCTCACACAGGAAGTGGGCCACACACTTGCAATTTTCCCAGCCCTCCCTCCCCCTTCTTAGATTTAACTGAGTTTTTCTCTCATGTGAGCACATTTTGTTAATCTACAAGTTTCGAGTGAGTACAGAGCACATGTGATGCTTGCTTTTCCACTCTTGTGATACTTTACTCAGGAGAGGGTTCTCCAAATCCATTCAGGCTGTAACAAAGGATACAAAATCACCATCTTTTTATGGATGACTCCTATTCCATGGTGTACATATACCACAGTTTATTAAGCCATTCATGTGTCAAAGGGCATTTGGGTTGTTTCCGCATCACTGTGATTGTAAACGGGGCTGCTCCAAACATTTGGGTGCAAATATCGTTATGGTAAAATGATACACTGAGGAAAAGAATCCCTGTTAAACAGATGGGGCTCAGAGAACATGGCAGCCACATGTCAAAGACTAAAACTGGACCCACACTTTTGCCACTTACAAAAATTAACTCACAATGTATAAAAGATTTAAACCTAAGACACAAAACTAGAAAAAATCTGGAAGAAAGCGTAGGAAAGACTCTTAGTGGCATCAGTCTTGGGAAAGAATTTGTGAAGAGGATCCCAAAGGTGATCATGAAAATAAACAAACATGACCTGAGCAAGTTCACACGCTTCTCAACAGCCAAAGACACAATCAACAAAGCAAAGAGACAACCTTCAACCTGGGAGAAGACATTTGCATGCTACAAATTCAACAAAGGGCTAATAATTAGAATCTACACAGAACTCAAACAAATCAACACAAAGGAACAAACAACTCTATTGAAATCTGGGCAAGAGACATGAACAGAACTTTTTCTCATGAGGACAGATGAATGGCCAGAAAACTCATTTTAAAAAGCTCATCAGTTTTAATTCTTAGAGAAATGCAAATCAAAACCACTTTGAGATATCACCCAACCCCAGAGAGAATGGCCCATGTCACAAGATCCCCAAACAACATATGCTGGTGTGGGTGCATAGAGAAGGGAACAGTCCTGTACTTCTGGTGGGGCTGCAAACTCGTACAGCCTTCACGGAAAGAAGTATGGAGATTCCTCAAAGCACTAAAAATAGACCTTCCATTTGATCCTGAAATCCCATTACTAGGTATCTACCCAAAACAGAAAAGTCATTTTACCATAAGGACAATAACCCTTATTTTTTTTTTAATAATCCTCTCCCTTAACTACTTGCCTTTCCTTGACTTTTCCACCCATTTCCCAGAATGGGTGGATTTTCTGCAAGACAAAGGAGTTGAGATCCCCAAGTCTCCTGGGCAGAATTCCTGAGGCCAAGACTCAGCATCTCCCATAAGCTGCCCCAGGCACGACCCTTGTTAACTTCCCCACAACCCACCCCTCTGGTAGTCTAGCCTTTGTTAATTTCCCCTCTGCAAATGCCCAGGCTCTCCTTAGTCTGAGGGATAGAGGTGAGGTGACCTTTCCCGTTCTCGCTCCTTTCTTCTTTGGTAATCCTTATCTCAATAAATGAATCTTTGTGTGGTGAGCAACGAGCCCTAGGCTGAAACCTTCTTGTGGTTTTGTTAACACTCCCTCCTTTATTTTCAAATTCTTGTCTTTTCTGAACCATCAGAAGCTCACTTTTTAATATAACTAAATCCTATTAGTTATATTAAATACAACTAACATATAGGTTACCCAGTTGATTTGTTTTTATCTTACTGGTTTATAAAACTTTTATTTTTTTTTAAATTATTCCTTTACATTTGTCTATACCATGATTTCCCAATGTAATGACTAACTCAGAAATCATATTGATACTTAACTTAATTCATATTCCCAATGCACATGAAAGAAATACAATAAATATCTTTCGGTTAATCAGGAAACACCTTCCTTCTGAGAAAGTCCACTGTTGAGTTTATGTTGGTTTCATGACAAGTCATTAATAACATTAATTACTGACATTCTGTATCAGGGTCAGCCGTTTAACACAATGCCAGCTCACTGTGATATGTACTGTGTAGACAGCTGGGTACACAGTAGATACACCTGTGCTTCTTGTCATAATTTTTAATTTTGAAATAATCTCTTTATCAATAAGTATAAGAGCAAAGTACTTTAAAATATGCTCCTTATAAGAAATTGCTTACTCTAAGGACACACTAATGGAGTGTGTGTAAGTAAGTGTGCCAGGTGGGGAGGTGAAGGGACAGACAAGGAGACCAGAAGAGAGAAACCAGGAGAGAAACCCAGTGTGTTGTACAAAAACAAAACCGAGATCATCAAGTGAAATACCTACTCAACTGGAAATTATTTTGAACTTGGATTCTGACAAATTTAAACTCAGCTTGTTAAGAACAGACTTTAGGAACTCACAACATGGATTAAATTGGGGGGGATGTACAATTTTGTAACCCTACCATAGATTTCTATAGAGCACACATTATAAATAATGGAAAATGGATACCTCTGGCGATGACATTTTCAACACGTGTATACAAAGGTAATTTAGTTACATTACATGAAAAAAAGTCTGAATACTCAGACCTATGTTTAACCTTTCTTCTTCCAATGAATACAGAATCCAAACTGGTGCACACTCAACAGAACCAAAATTTAGCTCAATTATCTGTAAAGTAATAGATGGTAATTGCTTCAGTGAAACCGAACCGAAACTCACTCTGCCAATATCACATTTTTGTATGCTTTAGTTTCAGGAGAAATACAAAACCTGATGAAATTTAAATTGTCAGTTATTAACTGATTAAGTTGACCACCCCTTGTAATGGGGCGAGATAAGGACCACTGACTCAAATTAGAAGTTCAAAAATGAGTCTTTTTATTAACTACGGGGCTGTCTTGGCAAAGTCTAAGGCAAACTAAGTGAGAGAGCACCGAGGTCTGTGAAGTTGGGGTTTTTATAGTCTGAAAGTTGGCAAAGGGACAAACAGGTGGGCTGAAAGTTGGCAAAAGAAGCAAAAAGTAAGTGCAGTGTCTCGATGACTCCTTCACAATAGCTAACCTCGCAATTTACAGAAGCAAACCTTGCGATTTAGTGGGTTAGCACACAGGTAACATAAAGGGCAGATAGATAACAATAAGGTAAGATAAAGGTAACATAGCACAGATCTAGCAATTAATGGATAAGTAAAACAATCTGTCACAACACTTAGCTTGTTAACTCTCATCATGACAGCACTTAGCGCGTTTGCTCTTATCTTGTTTTGTTCTGGCCCAATCTGGACCAATCTAAGAGTGATGGTGCCTGTCATCATTTCAGAGTTATGGTATTCTCATCTTTATTTTATCCTACCCAGCCTTCTGGTGTGAGTCAGTGGCAGCTGGCATCCAGCTTATGGGGGCTGGTGAGGCTGCTGGCACCCATCTCACCTTCAGTGCACCCTGTGACCTACACATAGTTCAATCCAGACAGTTCACAGAATTGCTTAAATTATGCTGTGATACCAAAATTATAGAATTGACTATAACCAGGTGCTAGAAAGTTCCTGTTAGTGACTCCATTCTGCCATGAAGAGAATGGGAAGCAAATTTTATAGTCTCAAAAAAAAAAAAAAAGAAAGAAAGAAAAGAAAAGAAAAAAGAAAGAAAAAAAGAAAGAAAAATTAGGCTAGCTTTGTGGCAGGGACTTGTAGTTTC
>NW_003852523.1:867990-885670 GCF_000181295.1 Otolemur garnettii
CCCCCACTGCCACTGTCCTAGTGCCGGTTGGTCTCTGTCCTACGTGGTCACCCTCCTGCCAAACCTCTCTGGTCCGCAAAGTTTCCTGCACACCACAACCCAAATACTCCATTGACTGTCCAAACATGAACACATCTTAACACACAAACCTTCATGGAAATTCCATTCAAATTTGAATTCCCATTTTTTCATCACCTGCTCCCCGTCTCATTTTTTAGATGAATCTTACACCATGACTTTGTACAAAAGCATAAGAGAATTCCGTGTCTCTGCCTTGCAGGTGGGAACTTCTCTCCTCTCTACCTTTTCTCCTGTCAATCCTTTTACTATCGTTCCCACTCAAAAACACTGTAAAAGCCACATTTTTAAATCCCCCCTTTTAAAGCACTTTTTAAACAGACTAATCAGAAGTCATTTTCTACTTCCAAAACACTGTCCTGTTCTCTCTGTATGCCCAGCGTGGCCGTTATCACATTCACTCTTTTTGTGGTTGTGAACACATCCCAGCTTCTTTGAGACTTTGTCATGATTTTGTCATAAAAGGGAGAATGATCTCCTTTCTTGCACAGTCCTTGGTATGGTGGTTTTCAGTTATTCATTCAAGAAACATTTACATAGCAACAAATGTGTCCTACTTGCTCCAGGAACTGGAAATACTGTGATGAGCAAAAAATACACCCACTCTCTTGGATCTTACAGTTTAGTTCATAAGCAAGGCTCAGGAAGCATTTTGCTAGAAAAGTTTTGAATTAAGTATCTTTGTATTCCCCAAAGTATATTTAACATTTCTGAAACCGCACTGATATTCAGCAAAGACTTTTTTAAAGTAAGGTGTTTTTATTGTTCCATTTCTAGAGGCTTCTAGAGTATAACACCTGCTGACCTTTCAGTGAATATTCATGTCCAGACCCTTCCCGTGGAGAAATAACCAACACACAGAGAGATACTGTCACCCACCAGAAAAAAGTGCCATTGAACCCCTAAGAGTCATATCCCTCTAAACAGCAGCATTCATTACTTGAATAATTCAATCAGTAGATACTTACAAGCACCTGCCACCTCTTAGTTACTCCCCTAGGTGGGCACAAGAGACAAGGCCTGGATTTCCCCTGCTGGGACAGACACATGACAAGCAAACCACTGCATTACTCCAGGGACTGATGAGCACCATGAAGCCAGAGGCACAGAAAGGAGAAACAATCATCAAGGAGGTCACCTTATTTTAGACCAGGTGGTCAGAGCAGGCCTCTCTCAGGAGGTGACACTTGGACAGGGAACTGAAGGAGGTGAAGCAGCAGACTCTGGACATGAGGTCAGCCTGGCTGCAACATCCAGCACCCTGACTGCCAGGGTGAATTCAGCCGATCTGGCTGCTAAGCAGGTGCCCCCTTCCTCCCTCACCCCTCTGTGCATCTGTCCTGAAGCTTTGAGCTCTTGTCGAAGAAGAAGAACTCCCAGGTGGAGGAGGACCATCCTTGGGTCGAGGGTATATGAGTAGCTGTGCTGTCCTGCTAGAACCTTCAAACAAGCTCTGAAGAGGCCCAGGATGGACCCCTGAAGGCAAAACAAGCCGCAAGTGAAAAGCTGCTGAGATGGGGACAAGCCCACCAAGGTCCCTCCTGAAACGCACAGTGGCTCTGATGCAGTGGCAGGTAGGCTGCTGTGCCCCAAAGTCTCTTAGTCATGGAATCCAGTGCCAGCAGGAAGGAAGCGGGGTGGAGCAAAGGCAGGGGCAGTGCCAGCGGTCCAGTGACATATCCCAGACAGGCTGTCAAGAGCACTACAGGCTGTGGTCACCTAGCACTGTCCACTGACCTTTGGAGGGTTTATTTTTTAGTCTAAATGCCATAGAAATTGGTATGGGAAGAAGGGAACCCAGGTGCCACGCTGGGAAGTGGAGGTGACCTGGGGCCTGGGCATGTGGGATGGGCACCATGTGCTTTGCAGTTGTCCTAGTGACCGAGCAGCCCATCTCAGGAATGACCTGAGATCCTGGAAATGCTGTGATTAAAACACACACACCAACCCCAACCTGCCCAAACTGTTACTGCATTGCTACATTTTTCTAGCCTCTTCCTTCAGTTCAAGAAAAAAAAATAATAAAGCAATATCTGGCATAGCAGAGAGTACGTTTGCAGCTCCCCAGATAAGCCTTGCCGCTTACAGCACTGAGTGTGCTCAGGAACAGGCTGGGGTATGAGGAGCTTATTAATTGAGCAGGGCATCCTGGAAGCAGGTGCAGGAGTTCTAAAGACCCACCAGCTTCACATGGCTGGATACGCACACTGGCTGGATATGTGACTTTAGGAAAGTCATTACGCCTTTGTAAGCCTTGAACTTTCCCACATGTAAAATGGGGATACTATTAACAAGGATCAAACACTTGTTTGGAGATGAACTGGGATGATAAAATAAAGTACTTACACAGTTCCTGGCACATACTAAGAGTGCAATAAATATTAGCAATTATTCAAAATAGGTTCACTCAACACTCCATAAAAAAGTGATTCTATCGACATTATCATAGCTATAAACTTCAAGTTGCTCAGTCAGCAGGGAGGAAGCCAAAAATCTTTACACTTCTCTGTAGTTGACAACTCAGTGGGATCACTACCCAAGGTTGTGAGATGACTGGAGTGAACAGCCTTCAGGACAGGGTGCCCCGACTCCACACCCCACAGTGACACATGCAGAGAAGCCACCAGACACTAGACTGAGCCCCCACTTTGCTGCCACCAGTTTGAGCATTGACAGAGCTGGGCTATTTTCATCACAACTAGACAACAGACACACTCCACAGAGGGCAAAAGTCCTTTGTCAGAGGAAATGTGTCCCACACGAGTAGTTCCCTAAGTGTCGTGAGGTCGGCATGGCACACGTGTGCACACGTACAGCAGGGCACGCACAGGCACACGTGTGCACACGCACACCAGGGCACACACAGGCACGCGTGTGCACAGGCACATCAGGGCACGCACAGGCACACGTGTGCACACGCACACCAGGGCACGCACAGGCACGCGTGTGCACACGCACACCAGGGCACACGTAGGCACAGGACACTTACTTATTACCGGCACTCTCGGTCAAGCTCAGTGAGCGGGAATGTCTAAGCAGTGTTTTCTAAACTCTTCAAGATACACATCTTGTGGACACTTGAGTAAAATAATTCAGCTTCAGTGAGATCCAAACTCGTATTAACAAAACTGACTTCTGTCTTTTTCCATAAGAGCCCCGACTGATAACAAAACTCCCAACCAATTTCAGTCTCTGATGAGCAATTTCAAAAAGTATTTTTATTCGAGTATCTAGGTGCTGAGGGAATAGGTGTTCAGGACAAGCGGACCGTAATGTCCTTCAAGCCAGATGTGCGACGCGCAGCTGGGAGTGAGGCAAGATGCCGTCCTGTAATACAAACGTAACGACTGTCATCCCGACTCAGTGTCAGTCTTTACCAACAGAACACAGTGTCTGCCACTACAGTGGGTGGCAGTTAATTAGCCTGTCTCTTTACCTAACTTACCTCAAGGAAGTGAACGGGATGACAGGGAAAAGTAAATGAATTTTCTGTTCGTATACACTGATTTTTATGCTGATATTGTACTTACCCCAAACAACTTTTTTTATTACTCAGCTTTACAGCAAATTTAACATAATAATTTTTTATTTAAAAACTTCAAATGAATAAATGGGGCTTTATCTTGAAGATTTGGAGAAGATTTAAAGCCATAAAACCAGATCACTGGGGCTCAAAGTGCTGTTTTCCAAACTGGGGCTGATATTCCACACCTCCAAACGCCGGCTCCACAGCCTACAGACAGGTTGAACATACTGTCCACTTGGCTGATAAGCAGAGCCTTAGGCCTCACCCTGCCATCTAACAACTGCGGGACCATAAGCACGGTGTCCAACCCCCTCTGCCTCACAGTGATGAGGATGATAACACCTACGTCCCGGCTTGGAGAGTATGGGAAATACTCTACCAAAACACCTGAAGTAGTGCCGCCCGTCTAGTAATAAATCGTCAATGCCAGCTGCCATCACCGTCACCATGGAACTAATCACTGCAGATCACGCACTAACTCACGCTCAGGGGTGTCCAACCTGCGGCCTGTGGATTATGTGAGGACTTTTTCCCTTATCTTTGGGGATGGATATCACGAAAGGTCTACACAGACTTTTTTTTTCCTCATTAGCCACCATTAGTGTTCGTGTATTTAATGTGTGTCCCAAGACAACTCTTCTTCCAATGTGGTGCTGAGAAGCCAAAAGGTTGGATACTCCGTGAGAGGCTCAATAAATGGTAGTTTCCTTTACCCTCACTTCTTTCTAGGGAAAGAATTACAAGCAGCATTTCTTTCTTCAAAGACAACCAAGAGATTTAAATTTCTACAAATGACACTGCACAATAACTGGGGGTGGGGGGAGATACAAAAATCTCTGCAAATACTTCCTATATAAATTCTTGAGGCCCAGCGGTTCTTTGAATAAGGATATCAGGACCAAAAATATA
The DNA here is from genome assembly GCF_000181295.1 of Otolemur garnettii. Taxonomy (NCBI): domain Eukaryota; kingdom Metazoa; phylum Chordata; class Mammalia; order Primates; family Galagidae; genus Otolemur; species Otolemur garnettii. The sequence goes on from NW_003852523.1 coordinate 872,504, forward strand.
TAGCACCACCATGTGGCCCAGTCTTTAAAGAGCTGTATGCCAATGGGGAGTGGGGTCCAAGTTTGTTTTCCCCCATCATTGCTAAGCCCGCCAAACCACCCGATGGGTGGTGGCAACCTCTTATCTTCGAGTAGAAACCCATTAGTACCAACACCACCACCACCATTTTCCACTCACGTTCTTTCCTATGCATGCTCATACCAGAAAGAATTTCAAAAACATTTGAACTAAACAAACCTCAAAATCACCCAGACTAAAGTAGATGGCATACAAAAGCAACTTAAGCCATAGCATTAAAAAACCAAAACAAAATGATGGAATACTTTTTAAAGGAAATACAAACGTGAGATCCACGCAGAGAACACCCTTCCCAGGGTCACCAAGCACACAAGAGGCTTATGCTCAGGTGACACTCATATGCGAGAGGAGACTCCCAGAGAAAAGGGCCTGGGGACTTCAGCGCCATCTGCACACAGATGCTCTCTCCTCTTTTCCACATCTGATGACTTCAAATCATTCGTGCTTTCTAACTGGGGTTTCCACATTTCCCAGAGGCCTCCCTGTGCAGCCTCTGCCGCAGAGAACAGGTCACAGAAATATCCCCTTTCCCTTTTGCCAGGCAACAAAGAGAATGTGCACTGCTTTGAACACAGAAATCCACATCTATGGAAAAAAACAGGCCTCGCCAGACTGCAGCTGAGGGTGCTTCAGGCACAAGGCAGCCAGGCAAGAGGACATGCATTCAGAGCGGTTAGCACACAGGATTAATCAAATTATAATTTAATCATCTGATCAAACACGGATTAGCATAATCGCTTGAGGGGGGAATGGGTGGAGGAGCCCCAGAGCACCTCGGGCACCCACCTTCTTAATGACGACAGAGGGAACACAGATTTTGCTTCTTTTTATTCATAAGAAAAGAAGAAAATAGCAAATAAAGGTGAATCCACGGCATTGTCAGCTGGGGCTTAGCAGCCAAAGGAGCCCTGTCTGAGATTCTGAACATTTTTGTTTCTGCTGTCTCTCCAGGAACACAAGAAAATCTGTATGAAAAGCACGAAACTAATGCTCCATTTTGTGACTGGGCTTTACTTAAGTCCAGTTTCTCCACCTTGTCACAACTGGCACTATGAACTGGTCAAATTCTTTGTTCTGAGGACCTTCCTGTGGGCTCTAAGAGGCAGAGCAGCACCCAGACCCTCCCTCTCCAGATGCAGCAGCCACCTCCTACAGAGAGTCGTGACAGCCAACAGTGCCTCCAGATACTGTCCCATGTTCCCTGTGGGTGCAAAATTGCCCTCAGCTGAGAGCCACTGATTTAACTCAAGAGCACAATTTGTGAGGATCGTACTTTTTAAAAAGTAATCAAGTCTTGAAAAAATGGGAGGACTCTTTTTTATTCCCACTTACTGATTTAATGAGCCTAAATCAATAATTGTCTGGTCCCATGGAGTGTACCTCATATCTCATGGCTGTTTAGAGTTTAATAATAATGTGTAACACCTTTACCTGTGCACTTAAAAAAAAATACCAGCCTCCCCCCATCCAAAGATCTTTAGTGAGACAGACCCATCTCCCAGGAGCAACTCACAGGCTGAAGGAACACACCCCTGCCTTTGCTTCCAGGCTTCAGCGTACCCTGAGCAGGTAGGAGCTGACAGCAGTAACCTCCACTACCCACACGAGAGTGAACAACAGTGGCTCTGGAAAGGAATCGGGCCAGCAAAGGCCTTCAGACCTGGGAAAATGCAACTCTCTTCTTACGCTCTCATGTCATGCATGCAAGCCATGATGTCTACTCCTGGTTTCTAAGGATGCAAAGGTGAAAGTGATGAAGAGAGACGAAATGCAGATGGCTCTCCATCTTTCCATAATGCATCTGGCTCATAATCGATTCACTGCACCACCTTAACCCGCCTTGGCCCCTAGTCAAGCTGGATTTCATAATATTCATTCTTAGGAAGAGATGCTACAAACCCCAGGGGTGGAAAAGTGCTCAACCTTTACTACAGTAAGTAATAAATATTTGCTATGGGTTAAGGTGATTTGCTCTAATAATAAATCTGAGTCACACAATCGCTCATTTTTATTTTTTGTAAATAAAGTGTTTCACCATGTGCAATTAGTCATGAGTGTATCATAGGTTATTAAATCTAATGGTGGAAATATTTGTGCCCTTTCCGTGGGGGAGAGATGAGAAAAGACTGACCTACTCTACGGCAACTTTGAAAAGGCAGCAGCGAGTGCTGCACTGTGCAGGCTGTGAAACCTCCAAGTCAGGGAGGAATTGGGAGCTATTTTAAACTGGGATCTTCTTCTACAAACTCCCTTGGCAGATCTTGTGACTGCTCAACATAACCGCCTCCCCTTTTCTAAAGGAACATAGGTCGGGAGCTATTACTGCAAAAAAACAGTCTCCTCTCATGCCTGTAGTGATGAGTAAGCGGAAATCGCATTTCTTCAGCTTACAATGGCTTTATACCGTTTTCTTCTACAGGTAAAATTCAAAACAGCTACTCTGAAAGATAATTTCTATAGCGAATCATAATAAAATCACCAAAAGATGATAACATCAAACTTGTTTAAGATGCCTAAGAGAGAAAGTTATTTTTAATATTACCTAAAATAAGATCTCAGGACACCAAAAGATATTTTTAAGGTTCTGAATTTAGGCCTCTCTCCAGCACATATTCCAGTCTATTTTAGTTCAAAAATCAGGGACACGGTGTTTTAAAAGGATCATTCTGTCACCAATAACTGCCCTCAATTTTATCTTATGTGTATATGTAACAAGGTCTGAAATGCAAACATGCCCTTATAGGCCATTTCCCTTTCTGACAACTTAGCATGATGATACGTACTCTGTACAATAAATACAGTCAACCTGTGATCACTTACCCGAAAGAAAGAGGCAGAGGCCAAGAAAATTCAACAGAACAAACAATCCCAAAGTCCTCTGCACCTGGCTCTGGAGTGAGTTTATGCAGCATTCCCAGGGTGGGATCCCAGCAAAACCTCTATGGCAAAAACATCCATTCCCTGTCCTATCTCACTCCACCCTGGCTCATCCCTCAAGCTTGTCCTATAGAGTAATCTAAACAGTTTCCCACTATCCATCTCTTGCTTGGTGTGACAGTGGTTACATTTAGGTTTCCAAGGGCTTTTCTGCCAGGATTCCAGCTGCTGGTGAAGACAGAAGGGGGTCATTGCAAGAAGTACCATTCAATCAAGTCCATGGGCAAAGCACATGCTATCAATAAACCTGAAAATCAAACATGCTAGGACAAGAGGAAAAACACCATAGATGGATAAATACTAACTGGTGACTCTCAAGCTATCAGCACACCACCGGGATGCCGGCAGGATGGCACCTACCTCAAGCAACCCCATCACCCACTCCCCCAAACCTGAGGAAATCGTTATGGCAGTCAGTGAAGCCCCCACCCTGCATATGTACACCCAGTAAATCACTAGCCAGTAGAGAGTTCCTCAACAGTGCAGGGAGCTTGATGCCTCCCCTTCCCAGCCAATGTCCACGCCTGCACTGCCACCTAGGAATGGGCAGCCCCTGTCCAAGTACGTGTTTTTGTAAATGTGGGTTATGGGTCATGTGGATCAGAAGATCCAAAGATAAGTGTTAATAATGCAGATTCCCAGGCCAATCATACCCCAGGACTCCAGACTCAGACCCTAATGGCCAGAGCTGGGGAACCACATCGCAGACTATGTAAACTATAACCTGGGGGCCCCGGAGGTTGTGAGGGCAAAGATGACAAAGGCACATGGAATCAGAAACACACGGGGAACTTTCCAAACCGCAGCTCATACCCCCATCGGCACCTCCAGCTCTTCCTTCCTGGTTCAGATCGCTCCCAGGAAACACAGATAAGATGAACCAACCACAGATCAAAACGAATACCAGGTTACTTCTAAGTCAAAAGTTTTCTACTGAGGTTTCTACATAGAAATCCAATCAAGCCTATGGGAAAACAGTAGCCACCAAAGATCCTGGTCTGGCTGAGTCACAACACACAGAGTCACCGCTGGTAACTAACCACCCTACCACCTCCTGCTGTCACGTCAGGGCATTAGACGCAGGCTGTGAACTTGAGTTGCCAACTTAAATAACTCACAAGAGGTGGATCCTGTCCCGGGGAGTGCATTTCACATTTCTCATGCATTTCCTTTTCGCTAGCCAACAAAATAGACAAATGACTCTCCTTCTTCTCGGAGCTGGCAATGTGTAGGCCCGGCAGGAGTGATAAAGTGGGCATGGTGCCTTCTCTACGGCATCAAATCACCTGTTTTGTTGGGAGAGCCACTTGTTGTCCTTGCTGGGTGTCTCTTGCTCACCCTACAGTCTCACAAGTAATATCACGAAGCATTGTTCTCTCTGCCCTGGAAGCTCCACATCAGTTACTAGAAATGCTCGACTGCTGATAAATATTCTACAGGGATAAACACGGTCATCACGCTGACTGGGACTTGGGGTTTTCCGTGTCCCGATGGGAACTAAAGATCAAATCACTCTACCGTGGGGCTACTGTGGAAAGAAGAAATGAACCTTGAGTTTCTCTCATAAGAAAGTGCATTTACTTACAGGACAAGATTGCCACAATCTAGCTCAGTCCTTAACATGGGGGAAAGGGATAAAATTAAAGTACACAAATGGAATCGCAGTGGTTCTCATTATCTTCAGATTGCCTCTGTCTCGGGAAGCACAGAAACTCTCCCGCCGTCCTGCAGTTCTCAGGGAGGACTAGTGCTTTACTGCATTGGCGAGGGTCCACACTGGAATCAGGCATTGCAAATGGCGTGGCTCTCCAGTGTGTGGCCTGGGCCACCCCACAGCAGCGTCCCTTCTGCCCTGAGACCCATGCCTACTGGTTCTACTACTGACTTAAACCTGGTCATCATAGTGACCCCATGAAGTTGCAGAAGCCACTTTGGAACCCTGAGGTCATCAAAGTCATCACTTTACTTGGTAAAATGGTATCACCATTACATAGTTTAAGTATCTGGAAAAAACTATAAAATGAATTTCACTATATTATTCATAGAAGAACTGAAAATAATTGCTTAAATTCTGTGGAAAACAGGCTTGGTGCCCATATCTCAACGGTTAGGGTGCTGGCCACATGCACCGGGGATAGTAGGTTCAAACCCGGCCCAGGCCAGCTAGAACAACAATGACAACAGAAAAATAGCCGGGCATTGTGGCGGGTGCCTGTAGTCACAGCTACTTGTGAGGCTGAGACAAAAGAATCACTTAAGCCCAAGAGGTTGAGGTTGCTATGAGCTGTGACACCATGGCACTGTACCCAGGGCAACATAGTGATACTCTATGCCCCCAAAAATAAATAAATAAAAATTCTGTGTAAAACAGCAAGGTTTCTTGCTTCTTCATTCTAATATTTAAAAAGCCAAGGCCCATATGAATCAAAATCAATAATTTAATAGTTCAAATGTCTCTCCACCACTGCCTTATCAGTCTCCCTACTCCGTAGTCTGGAGAGATCAGCTATGAAACAACCCATTTTATAAGATGGTTGTTTTTGTGATAAAAGGCAAATGTGTTACCCAGCACTTATTCTGGGGCCAGTCAGAGCACTGATTTTGTCTGGATTTTTGACCCATACACCAGCAGTGTTGGCACACAAAGGCAATTCTACTACTAACAGGAAATAAAGCCCCTGGTAATGAGTAAGAGCAGAATGCTGTAAGGAACAGAAGGAAGACTGAATTTTTTTCTTAATTTTTAAAATTGTATATATTTAAAGAACCTGGAAAATATTATGCTAAGTGAAATAAGCCAAACAATACTGGAAAAAATACCCATGATTTTACTTATACCTGAAATCCTAAAATGACCATTTCATTTCTACAAGTAAATGTGTTCTTTTCCCCTTGTCTAGGAATATTTATGTCAGTCAAGCAGCCTGGGGCCATATCACCTGCCCCAACCAGACTGGCCAATTAGCAATGCATATGTGGCAATTTAAAGCTACAGAATTTAATAAATGGTTGACATAGAGAGACCTGTGATAATTACAAGATCTTAAATTTGAATTCCTGGTTCAGGAACTCTGCTACTCTGAATGTGCACGTGGAGCTCCCCTCCTACTACTCTGCGGCTGAACATCTCCACGGCAGACTCACTCAGAGTAAATACTGCTCACAGTCCCGCAAGTTCAGTGTCCTCTCTTCACCTCTAGTCCTCTGTTCAGATAACATACATATTTCCTCCCCACTCCCATCTTCCTGAACCTAACGTGACCTTAAGCAAGGAAATCATATCTAGAACATTCTGCAGAGAGTCCAGAGGCTTTTCTCAATCTGTCAAGATTTGCTATGCTTCTTTTTCTCCTCCAAAACACTGCATTGTGGCTGGAAGTTAGGGCAAGCTGGCATTCAGTAGGAAGGTGATCTCTTGTATTTTCAATTCTTTGACTGTCTTTGCCACTGCATTTAAAAGGGCTTTCTATAAATAGGACTGCTTGCTCCTTCTTAAATCTTACTCAATGTCTTCTGAGTAAAAAAATAACTTAACTAGGGATGCAGGAAAGATTCATTAATCCTTGTCATTCTGCCTTTCTATGGAGTAGCCCCTTTCTTCATTCTTATCTTGTCATGTATCTTTCAATCCCAGGCATCCCCTCTCTGTTAAACCATGATATTTATTTATATAATTCTGGGGGCTTTAAGACAAAAAATTAATCCAAGTGGATGATTTTTTAAAAATCAATTGTGATCCTATAAAACAAATTCCAAAAATCAGAAGCTGATAAATCTGTAAGCAGTAAGACACCAAATTTGAATCTTATTTTAAATAAAAATTGAAATTTTAACAATGATAAAAACATACTCCTCTCAGGTTACTTTGATGAAGGTACCAGCTGGTATATTAGATTCTGCTGCAAAAGAATAAAGATAAGAATAGGAAACCTCCTAAGTCCATAGGAGTCATAAGGAAATATTAGCGGGACTTTTTACAGATGATTAAGGCCTAAGAAACTAAGCCTTGTTTGGATGTCCTGGGTGGCTCTTTGATGAAGAAATGAATTCCCAGGAGCCCTCGGTGAAAGGTAAATGTTGGTTTGATATTTCTGGCTGGCTTTCAGAAGGCCACAGGGCAATAAACATTGTGTAGAATTTTAAATCACGCCACTTAGCGGCATACGCTTGATAACAGGGGGCCCAGCACACTGATGAAATTCTTTTCAGGACACTTGACCCAGTCCAGGGCAAGAAGAGCACCTGAGGCAATTAGACCACCATTGTGTAACCCCCAAGAAAGCCCATCACATATTCGGAACTTGATTCATTTGGGGGAAGAGAAGAAAATGCCCCAAGCCAAAAGCATTTCTAGAAAATAAAGCCTTCTATAGCCATGAAGCCAGTGTGTCAGAGCCACCTGGCTGGCGGAGAGGGAGCCTCATGACTGCTTCTCACAAATGGCTCCCACATCAGAAAGAGACTGGAGGAAGGCTGAGGTGGGAAGCTAAGACGACAGAGGCAGAGGGGAAAGGCAAAAGGAAGAGAGGAGGGTGGGTGAGGAGGGGAGGCAGGCTCTGGCCAGCACTTTCTCCCTGCTTTCACTAGGTGGGGAACAGACATTTCCACTCTGCACACCACGTGCTCTGCTGTGCTGAGTTCACCTGAGCACCATATCTTACCTAGATGTGACTCTCTAATGAGAGAGGCAGTCACTAGGCAAGTAGGCCCCAAAGGGACATAGAGCCACAGACACTATCAAAGGAACACCATGGTTTTAGGGAATGGGACAATGAGAGAATCTGATTTTCAGAGGCAGGTGTCTCTGAATCCAGGCCTTCCGGACATCCTAGTACTGATATGCCCCTGCCAGGTGAAGCTTCCCTCCTGCATGGACCTTGTGTCCCCTGCAGAAAACATCCGTGGGCCCCACCCTCAGCTCTGAGAACAGCACAGTGGATACAGCGTGGGGCTGCTGGAATCTTCCATTCCCACAGCCATATCTCAACCCATAGATTTGGCAAGGAAAATGCAACTTTGCAGTTTCTGCGTTTTCAAAACCTTAAAGAAAAGAACAAAAACATAGTTGGCGGGGGTAGGGGCTCAGAGAGATAAGACGAGAATTTCTGTGCCCAGCTGTTTGGAACATGAAGAGTTAACGCCCAGTCTGAGGAACAGGTGCTTTCCAAGTCGCCGGGGGTAAGGAAGGGGAGCGAAAGGAAGGGGGCTCCCGCTCCCGAGCCCTGCCTGCAGGAGATTGATGGACTGCGGAGGAGCAGCAGGCAGCATCACCCTGTCACCATTAGCAAGAGAAGCGGCGGCTCCTGGAATGACATTGGAAGGTCAGCCAATCAGGCGCGGAGCTGCTCCCGAGCCGCCACCTCCAGACGCGCGCGCCACGCCAGGCTCCCTCGCCAGTTTGGAAGGGGGTGTGCAAAGGCACCCCTGCGCAGCCCGCCGGTCCACTGCATGCCCTCCTTTCCCCTTTCTCTGCACCTTCTAGGTTTCCAAATACTGCTGCAAACGTGGTCCTCCTGGTACAATTGAGAACAAAGACTGCCGGACCCTGCCTGACCTGCCGTAGCCTTTGCATTGTTGCTGTGAGAGGAACTCCGTCACACCGGAGCCTGGGCGCCCTGAACTTGAGAGTTCCTGGGGAAGCGTCTTCGGAGGAAAGCCCCTGACACCTGCGCGGAGCACTCCTTCCTCCCCTCCGAGGCGGCGGTTTTCCTGCTCTGCTGAAGGCTTGCTGCAAGAGTCTTGTGACGTTTGCCGCCCACTAGTGTCCTACGGCGGGGACACAATCGACATGCAGGTAGCAGCACCTCACTCCCTCCCAGGCTGACAGTGCGGTCACCAAGGCCCAGCATGCACTTCAGCGCAGCAGCCCAGAAAATGCCCAGACACGCCGGCGTGCGCGGGCACATCCCGGGGCCCCTGCCTACTCGGGCGAGGTGGGTCAAACACGCGTGAAAACCCAGGAGACCGACGTGGTCATTTCTGAAAATGCTATTGAATGTTCTGCCTACTTCAAAATGTATTCTTTTTTCACTACCTATTAATTATTTATGAGCCACATTCATAATTTCCCCCGTAGATTTCAGCTAATTTTACGAAACGTGAATGCCATAGATTTTGTAAATGCACCCACTTCAGAGATCCATCATTTTATATTTCAAACCTAAATTTCCAATCTCCTACGGCGACCATAGGTTTTTCTTTCAAAACGACCTCTTCCTCCCCCCCCTTTACATCAAGTTGCAACACACATGGAACTGAGTCTGTTTCCAAAATAGCCAGCTACATGGAGGCCCTGTCAGAGATTTAAATTGGCAATTTTCAAAGTCAAAATTCATTCCCCTACCAGAGTGCTGTATTGCACTGGTTCTGCCCAGCGACTTGCGGATTCCCCAGGGCAGCACACCGTGGTCACACCAAAGATGGAAAGGAGAGAGCCAGAAAGTGGAGAAGGATCAGCTGGCATTTATTAAAGGTCTGCATGGCATTCTGTTATCCTACAGAGGGCATCATGTAGGGGCCTGCAGCTGAAGTCAAAAGGCCTAGGAATTTTAGATGAAACCTGAAAAATCTGGGGTAGAATTTTAATCTGCTTAATAAAGAGGTAAGAGGGAGAGAAGCCCTGAAATCATTGACCTGATTACATTTTTCCTTACATACATTTATGTGAATTAAATAAAAATCACCTTCAAAGCCCTCCGGGTGCATTGGTGCTCACGAAGGTCTGCTTGTACATTTAAATAAAATATCAAGTGTGTGCCCTGTAATTTCCTATCAGTGAATGGATGGCGCCCAAAGGGGCCGCACATAATGAGCACCATGCTTGCTCCATCAGCCCACCCTCTGCCATCTCTGTGACATCCGAGTCCCCTGGAATTGGATGCAGTAAAGCCCCAAATCCCACAGCTCAGGAGAAGATGATGATGTCAGGGGTGTGTGTGTGTGTGTGTGTGTGTGTGTGTAAAACCAGAGATGCCAAGATACTAGCAAAAATACATATACAATACATTCTTCATCATTCTGCTTAACTGAAGGCTCATCTATGCTTATAACAAGAATTTTAAGCTAGACTGTTCCCCCTGGGGTTAAAACCATCCTGAAACACAATGCAGCAAGATGCTTGAACTGAGATGCTGAGGGACGTGTGGGGGTGAGTGTCCGCACTTACGTGTACCCTATTTCCTTGCACTGTAACAGAAGCTCTTGTGTGAGTATTTCCAGAACATTGTAGAACAAGCCGCCTGCTTTAACACATGATTACTGCACCTTATCAGGTGAGGTCATTCATTCACGGGTTTAACCCATGAAGGGACTTGTCTCTGACTTCTGTTTTTATGCCCAAAATAATGCCTGCAGCCTGTCCAGCAACCACATTTTTATTAAGAAATAAATGTGCATCCCATACAAGAATAAGAAAAAATACTGCTACTATTAAAATGCAGACCTATTGTGGGCTCATTTTATCAGCACCCCAAATATAAACTGCATAATCTTTTACAAATTAAAAAAAAAAATCTTTTCCATCATGTCAGGCATTATGATGGTAAAGGCCTAGCAGTAATTGGTTTGGATATTAGAATTCATCAATCTTTTAACACATATTCAGAATTTCAAAATTTTAATTTTGAAAAATTTAAATTTAATTAAAAAATTAAAATTAAATTTTTCAAAATTAAAATCAAAATCTGACCATTGTTGACAAAAATATACTTCCCATTTTTTGAAAGTTTCATTCAGATAGGTAGGAACCATTTACTTTCACATTTTTGAAATATGGTCTTAGGAACAGGCAATGCTCAAACTGAACTCTTTATTTTATTTTGACTGTATATTTCATGATTCTTTTCACAATATATAATGAACATCATTCCTTATAAAACTCTTTAAAGCTGGTTGCTCCCCAAAATGAAAGATCCCAAAGCTCTACATCCAAGCTTAACAAAAAATAAACCTCGATCATATAAAGAGAGGCCTTGATCACATAAGATCATTCCCTAGACCCCTGGTCGATAGGATCAGAACACATAACACAGTAATGTAAAACACTAATTTGCAAGTACTGTTTGTCTTATATTGTGTGTTCTGCCTATATTCATTACAGTAATGATGATTATTGATGAACAATTGATTTTAAAAGTCGTGAACAGAAAACCTCACAGAACTCAATATGTGTCTCCCCACATCATCGCTGCATAGAGCATTTTCCACATTGTAGAAGAATATTTAATAATATCTTAATGAGATAAGATTTTTTTCTATGATTGTTTATTTTGGTTATAAAATACTAACTTAAGAAAAAATGCATAGAGCATTTCTGTATCAGAGCCTATCATAAATTCTTCCATAACATTGTCATCATTTATAACTTAAACCATTAATAGATACTGGCAGAACAGACTGACAACCAGAAGCACAACCTCTCCTCTCTCATCATCCTGAAACATGTACTTCCCTATAGGGTGGAAATTCTGTTTCATCCTATACCCCAGGCCTTTCCAAGGAGTCCAGAGATGTGCGGCCTGACAGGTGAGTCAGGCTGTCAAGGCTTTGTGGCTTTGGAGCACATCTGTGAGCATCTGTGTGTTTCCTAGGAGGGCACAGGAGCAGAACAGCAGCAAGGGCTGACTCCCTGACACATCTCCGCAGGCTCCCTGGAGCAGACCTATTCCCCAGGTAAACTCCCCGGGGATCAGGACAGGTGTAGTGCCCTCTGGGAAGGGTGGGTGCCTCCAGCACTTGTTGCACTGCTTTCCTACTAGGAAATCTCAAAATGGAAGTTTCAAATACTTTGCTTTAGGTTATATCTGAGAGCAAAGTACCATTTTTATGTTAATTTGGGGAGTTCTTTCTTTCAGCTCAACCTTTTTCTTAGTCTTCATCTTTTAAAAATTTGGTAACATTTATACATTTTCTCCTGCTTTGTTGGCATGTTGATGCTTTACAGACTATGGAGCTAGGCAAAGAAAAGGCACTGGGTGCAGGCAGAGTACCCCTGTGTGTCTTCCAGGAAAATCTGAGAGCCTCCCCTTTGCTTCTGGTATTTTCTCACCAGGGCCACATTTCCTCACGTCCCCTTCTCTCTCTCTCTCTCTCTCTCTCTCTCTCTCTCTCGCTCTCTCCTGAGAAGGGAATTCTGCTTAATAGTTTAATTTAAACTGTCAGCAGGTTATACATTTTATGCAGATCTGGATTCCAAAATTTGAAAAGGGAATTTAAGCTGCAGCTACTCCCAAGCAATGTCAAACGATGATATTTCCTCTCCTTCCCCCATGAGAGGAAGCCATTCATACATGTAAGTTCATATTTACGCGGTGACAGGCACCCTAAGGTGCAGCCACACTTACTAATGGAGTCTGACTTAGTCAAGAGCAATTGCTTTCTAAATACCCATGAAGAAAGCATTTCAAAAAAATAATACTTGCTGGGCATGAGGAGAGGAATGCTGTTTACAATATTCACTGATTTCATTTCTACAACTAGACAGGTATTTTTTTTCTAATTTGTCAACATTTCAGATGATGTAATGCTTATCAGTGCATAATTTTACATAAACGACCGTAAGGACTATGTGGTACCAAGGGTGGGGGGTTGGTATGGAAGGACAGATCGTTCTTAAAGCCGTCATTGCTGCTGGAGATAAATTGTAGTAGAATTAAAGCACATGTTTTAAAAGCTCAAAATCTTTGAATCTGAAGATAAATGTTATTCATCGACCCCTGCACCTGGAATGTCTTAGCCCTTTTCAGGTTGCCATAGTCAAAGTGGCGATCTTCCTCCCGTCACCAGACCTGGCTTACTCCGAATGAGGCAGCTGCCTAGTCCTGGAGTTAGGCTCTGAGCTGTCACTTGGCTAGGTAAGCGCCTGGAAATGATTACAGAGCAAATTCTCCCTCAGCCTCTCCTCATTGCTACCTCTCCTCCCCAAAGAAATAAAAATAAAATTGCAAAATAAATGAAAGGACGAAAATTTAAACACAGCAGGGGAGGGAAGGGAGACAACTTGCCCCATGCATCCAGCACCACCACCACCCCCCTCGCCCGGTGAATTATAAGAAATGAAATTCATCACAAACCGAAAGGCTCACCATTCGCGAAGCTCTGGAACAAGGAGAGAGCCAGTATCCACATGCCCCTGCCGCTCCCCGGCCTCCCGCG
>NW_003852523.1:885795-895271 GCF_000181295.1 Otolemur garnettii
CGCTGCCGAGCCGCCCGGGCACGCGGCACGGCCGGGCTCCGGGGCGAGGGCTGCGCTCGCCTCGCGCTGCGCTCCCGCACACCTGCTCCCGGGCGCCGCGCCCACCGCCGCGGCCGCAGCCCAGGTGCGCCGTCAGCTCAGGGGGCCCCAGGCAGGTCGGCGGGTGCAGACAGCCGCGGACGCGGGCCTGAGCTCATCCCGGGCGCCCGGCGCCCAGAACGCGCAGCCGGCGGCCTCCGGTGAGCCAGCCCTCACCCTCCGCATCCAGGCAGCAGGCGGGCGGGCAGGCGCATCTTTCCCGGGCTCCGGCCTCGATCACATGGATGCCTGGGCCGCCCTTCCCTGCCTGTGAGCCGGGCGAGCAGAGCGAGTGAGCGCGGAGGCGAGCGGGACCCCTCCCCTGCCTCTGGCCGCTGGGGCGCTCTGCAGTCTTAAAGCCGCAGCAGAGAAGTGCAGGCGAACTGAGGCAGGACCCGGCAGGGCGCAGCCACCGCACTGTCACGCACAGTCACCAGGATGAATTTCTTAGCGGCTTAAATAATCATTCCAACAGCCGATTATTTTTCGGTATTTTCTTGCCGGTTGCTACTAAGATATGGCCAGGGGAACCGCCGCAGAAGGTCGGCTGCTGCACAGGGGTGACCGTGAAATGCTCGTAGTTTGAATGAAATGTGCAGCTGGATTCAGATTCCGTATTTACTCTCAGAAAAGTCCAGTTCATTTGCCTGGAGGGAAATACTGCCTCCCAATCCTGGCTGCTGCTATACAGATCTCTATGATTTCACAGGCTAATTTTTAATTATCTCGAATACATTGTGGAATACAAACACAAGCAGTTCTAATTTTGCTCTCTGAATGGTGCATAAAAAAGCTGATTAAAATTGTTGATAATATGAGTAATCCCAAACATATAACCCCTTTCACATCACTGTCTAAAGCCAGTATGATAACGTTTCCTGAATGTTCTGTGCGGTTCTCGGAGCCACAGTAATATTCAAAGGCATGCTCTTTAAAGGGTACGCATCCATATTCCATCCATCACCTCGCAAAATAATGACCGACGGGGCTGGAATACACCCAGCTCAGGGTCCAGGAGAGAATGCTGAGGCAGGGCAATAAGGACAGAGAAACCCTTTCTGCAGCGGGCAGTAGCGGGGACACGGTCTCTTGGGAAATTGGCCGGCTTCCTAGGCACCGAGCATCTTCTGCTCAGCCTCCAGGAGCCCCTCCAAACACGGAGGGGGGTTACGCACACCTAAAACAGCTAACAAAATAACACAGGCAAAGCAAATGGTGAGGCAGAAACAAAATGGTGCTTTACCAGGGTTGGGCACAAGATGGCCAGGCCCTGTGTACTGGGAAGGGTCAGCTGAGCCGGTGATGCTTACTCGCCATGCCTCTGCATCTGCAGGTGATCACGTGCTGCCGCCCACTCAGGCTGCGCCGGCCCAGCCCGCTGTACCACACACAGGAACCAGAGTGTCCTCCGACTCTGCCTGGCCTGTGCGCCTGTCTGGCCGTCTGCATGCAGTCCAGCAAGGCCGGCTGTGGGCCTTGTTTCACCCCTGCCTCTGGCCAGCTCACCCGTTCATTCAGCTCACAAATTCCTAACTGCACACCAGCCTCTGCAGGCTCAAGTCAGCCATCGCCCTTCTGTGCTTGAGCACCGGACCCAGCACCCTGGGCCCAGCCCCAGCGCTTCCACTTACCCGACACGGGGCTCATGCGTGTGACCGAGCCTCGTTTTCTGTCTGTGCAGAATGGAAATTTTCAGAGTTCCTGCCCGCATGGTTGTGAAGATCTGACGGCCTGCTGATGGCACATGGTCACCGTGGTTATTTCTGAGTTTGGGGGCAGGGCTGGCTACATGATTTGCGGGATCCAGTGTAAAATGAAAAAAAAATCACCATTAAAGTACTAAAATAGAAAACCTCCTCCTTTCTTTCCCAGTCTCTCTCAACCTGGCATGGTGTCTTTTATTTGCTACCTAATGCTGAGCTCCCTTGGGCACAGGAATATTCAGGGTGAGGGCAGCCCCTCACAGATGCCAGAGCCCTGCCAGGTGACACAGGGCAGCACCACGGACTCCACCTGCAGGGTTGTGAATAGCCAAGGGAGGGTAGGGTCTGGGAAAGCCACTCCACTGTCTCTCTCTTACACAGACCATGGCCCCAAAGTGCAATGGAGGGGAGAGCTCCCTGGGATTGCTACCTCCATGCTGGGAAGCTCTTGGTGTCTGGATCAGAGGTGGGGCCATAGGCTCCACCTGGGCACCACCTCCCTGGCCTCACCCTGAGGGTATCCCATAGACATGCCCAGACCCACACTGGTGGGCTGGCCATCAGCAGAGCACAGACCTCCCACCTGCCACCTATTGGAGAGCAGTGACAATTGCAGGGAACAGGCAGGGATCCGGTGAGGAGGGGAGAACTGGGGGAGGCAGTGGACTGCAGAGAACTGGCTCAGAGGTGGCAGGCAGCTGGTTGCTGCCCAAGCCCTCTGCACGTTCCACTGTCCCATTGGACTTAAAAGGAAGAATTCAAGGGCAATATTGCTAACAATTTCAAGATGGAGACTGCAGAGTATTCAACACCAAGTGCAGGTCCTTCCGAGTGTGAAACAGGGTGGGTTCCCAGTGGCAGACATGTTACACAGACAATCACAGAGAGGTGGCCCCAATGCACCTGTGGCACACCAATCTCTCTTTTATATGTATTTATGAAACATACTTTTGTAAAATGCATACTTGTACCCCACTAAACTGTGAGCTCTGTGAAACAGACCAGACTCTCTCCTGTCCCACGAGGTATGCCAAAGGTCCAGCACCAGCCTGAGCTCGGTGCATATGTGCTCACTGGAATGGAGCGCCCTAATGCAGGGGGTAAGGGGAAGCTGCCCGAAGATGGATTACACATGTGCGTACACCTAAAGAGCTGAGAAAGTCAGAAAGGAGAAAGCCTCATGCTCCCTCTCAGAGAAGCTTTTTGCAGGAAATTGCAAGTTCATTGAGCTCTCAAGTTCAGTCGTGACATCCACATGCAAATCTGAACCAAGGAAGGGAGTCATTCTAGCCCTGAGGTGCTCACATTTGGAAAAGCCAACTTTCTGGAATATGTTAGGTTTGACACGATTCCTCCTTTTGGAGTCCTGATTAGGGTGATGCCTAAACTCTGGAAGATCAGCCTGAAGGATTCCATACACAGTTGTTCACTTTTCCCTCACTCTGCCTTCTCCCAGGTCAATCTTCCTAGTGGAAGAGAGATAAGGTCTAAGAGGCTGCTTTTGTGCTCACTGAACCTGAACTGTTGCTACAAAAGAAACAATGTGAACTTGCACTTGGGGTTACATAATCCCTGTTGCTGGGTCCCTTACTCCTCTGCATTCTGTTGGAGGCCTGAGAAAGCATCTCTGAAGCCATGGCATTTGAGCCACGTGCTAAAGGAAGGAATGGGGTTGGACACTGGCAGGAATGGGTGAGGGGCTCAGGCAGGAGGGTCTCCAGAGTGAGAGGGTTACTCCTGCCTGACCTGCATGGTCAATTCTGACCAAGACTGAAACAAAGGCCCACAGACTGGGTGGCTTAAATCAGAAATGTATTCTGAAGGCTACAAGTCCAAACTCAAGGTGTTGGTTGGGTTCTACTCTTCTGAAACTTGTAGGGGACTACTCTGTCTGGCCTCTTCCTAGCTTCCGGTGGTTGCTGACAGTCCTGGGAACTGCGCGGCTTGTGGCTGCATGGCCATCTCTGCCTGTGTCTGTGTAGGGCCCCTCCCTGTGGCTACATGGCCATCTCTGCCTGTGTCTGTGCAGGGCCCCTCCCTGTGGCTACATGGCCATCTCTGCCTGTGTCTGTGCAGGGCCCCTCCCTGTGTGCATGTCTCTGTGCCTCTTCTCCTCTCTTCTCCGGACAGCAGTCACATGGGACCACTGACCCATCTTTCTCCACTGTGCCCTAGTCTCAACTGATTCTATCTACAACAGCCCGCTTCCAAATAAGGCCACCTTCAGAGGTACTGAGGCTTAGAACCTCAACAAATCTTTCAGAGAGAGAGAAACCTAACTAAACACCAACAGAACCCAAGATGCTAAAATTAAAAGAGGTCCAGAAAAGTTTTCTGAAAGGAACGCAGAGGTGAGCAAAGACCCCAGGACCTTTCTCCACTGCCTGCGCGTATCTCTCGTCTGGGGCCATCGCGCTGCCCCTACAGCCCCAGAGAAGGAATTCAGACTTTATCCTGGAGTCTCAGTTTTTTCTCCTGGAAAATAGAACAATAAAGCCTGCCTTTCTTACCTTAAGATAGTGATTTTCGAATGGTGTGCCGCAGCACATGGGTGTGCCATGAGAGGACCTTAGGTTTGCCATGAAAATTTTTAAAGGCCATTAATTAAATTATTATCAGAAGAAGTTCAAAGCACAGGTTTTTTTGTTTGTTTGTTTACTCTTTTTCTTTTTTTTGATCAACATAATTTAAGTGTGCCACAGAAGTTTAACTATGGGTTCAAATGTGCTATGAGATAAAAAAAAAAATGTTGAAAAACATTGCCTTAGAAGATTGTTGAGACATTCAGTGAGATGCAGGAGCTTCCTCGGATAAGGACAACACAGAAAACAGCTCCACAGTGCCAGTACTATCTGCAGCCGTGCCCATGGAAACACACTCACTCTACAGATCACTGACAGAGCCTCACTCTGTCGGGTGCTCAGGTTAAATTAAAGCCAGGCGCCATCTCACCTCTGCTCTCAGAACTGCAAAGGGCAGGCATGACCAAGAATGTCAGCAGCAACCCACCAGTTCTTCCTCCGGTGAGCTGACAGCGTCCTCCCTCAATATTCCCAGTGTGTCTGTTATCTACAGCTGGCTGCAACAGTTCCTGGGAGCTGGACCTGGAGGGGCGGGGGCCTGTGGGCTACTTGAAATGTCCTCCACCTAGGTCTGGATGGGTGTCATGTGGGGACATGCACATGTAAAGTTTCATCACGTTGTACACTGAAGTCTTACACACCTTACACACTTAACTGTGTGTAAAAAAAGGTAAACAAAATGCAGTCCCTACTAATCCCACCATTTACTGGGAGATTCAAGGAACAGTGGCGATGATGTAATGAGATAAGCTCCATAGTTGGGAACTGCCATGTCTAACTCAGCCACCCGTTGTGTGTATGCATTTGTACAGGTGTGTTTGTGTGAGGTGTGTGTGTTTGCGTGTGTGGTGTCTGTGTCTATGAGGGTGTGTTTTGTGTGGTGTGTGTGCATTTTCATGTGTGTGTCTTTGTGCCTGTGTGTGTGTTTCTGTGTAGTGTGTGTTTGCGTTGTCTCCGTGTGGCCTGTGTTTTGTATTTGTGTAGGTCCTGCGTGTTTTTGTGTCCACGTGCCTGGTGTGTGTTTGTATGTGTGTGGCGGAAGCAGGCACGGCAGAGACAAGCGTTGTGAGGGTCTCCTGCATTGCCGGTGCTGAGTCTCCACGGCCCTGTCGGCTGCGGCCTTGTGGATGAGCGAGCATCGCTGGCCCCGGGAGAGTGGAGGGGAGAAAGGCGCAGACTGTCAGGAACACGATGGCCATGGGCGGACCTGGCTCCGAAGAGCGCAGACTTCATCCCAAAGGCATGAGGATCCACTCACATATGTTCAGCAGGGAAGTGGCAGGCTCAGAGTTTCATCCTGGAGGCCTTCCCTCTAGGGACACAGCGGGGAATGGCCTGAGGGTCCAAGAAGTGTGCAGGGAGACCTTTCGGAAACCGGCTTGAGTCTAGACAGCAGCGGATAAAGACCCAACGAAAGCAATGGTACCCGGATGAAACCCCTTGCAGCGTACGATATTGGGAGATATTTAAAGGGAGAAATGGTGAGTACTCAGAAGTACTTTCAGAGTGATGACCTTTGCATCACTCTCAATATAATGGCATTTTAGTACCAATGGGTACTCAGCGTTCGCGTGTCCAGTTCTGTGCCAAGTCCTGAACGTGTTCACCAAGGTCAGCTCCTGCCAGGAAGGCATGTGCTGCTATGACCCCCCCCCCCCATGAAGCCTTAGCTCAAAAGGTCCAGAACTGACCACTAGGCAGGGACAGAGCCGGGCCTCATCCCAAGCACAATGCTTATAGGTCCCGTAAAGACTGCTCATCCTCCCAGGATGTGGGGGAGGTGGGGGGATGCGGATATGACTTGGGAAGTCCCGCGGTGGACACGGGTATGGACAGAGGAGACTCTGACAAGGCATAGGGACACCATCAGCTCTTGCCGGGATGTTCCCACTCCTTCCTTAGCTCCTACCCTCACAACCACAGTCCAGTCTCTAAAAATCAGCCAGCATGATCCTGCAATGTGCGCGTGCACACACACACACCCCCACACACACCCTGAATCACAAGGCCCCTGTCAAACTCTCCATGGCCCTCTGATCTCACGCAGGGTGCGGCGACCTCCTCACTCCCCACAGTCCAGCTCACACACCAAGCGTCCAGCACGTTGGTATACTCTTCCCTCAGACAACCCCAGGCCGCCCCGACTATCATCACTGCCAACACCAACACTTCTCTACAGAGGGCCTTCCTTTCTCTAACAACCCCCAACCATAGCGTTTTCTGCCGTATCAGTGCTTGTCCTCTGAGCTTGATTCATAAATACAGCAGAACTTCTATCAGTTGACCACACAAGGGACTGTGACAAACCAGCCAACATACGGAGGTGACCGACATAAGGAACTAGGCCTAATGTACTGATATGGACACTGGTGCATGTCTGGTCTATGAGAATGAGGTCAACTTGCAGAGGTGGTCGGTGTGGGGAGTGGTCAGCCATGGAGGTTCTAAATATGCATTTATTTATTGGCTTACCCACCTGTACAAACGCAGGATTTTGTCTTTTGCTCGCTGCTACATTCATCTCTCTCAGAATGATGCGCGGCATGGTGTAGAGGTCAGCGACTTATCTGCTGAATCTGGGGAGGAAAGGCTGGATATTCAAGGGACACTTGGCTTGAGGCGAGCAAGACGCAGGCGTCATTGGTGACATCTCCCCCACTTCACACCCTGGAGACAGAGAATCAAGATAGAGAAAAGAAGATGCCCAGAGGGAGGGGGGATTAAAAAACAACTTCTTAGATATCAAGTCAACTTGCATAAACATTTCATCAAAATAAATATTTCCTTACTCTGCACTGGGCAGGTGGCTTGCTCACAGGCACTTTAACAAGGTATTTTTTAAATGAAGACAGGTACTGAGTCTAGGGATTTGAATTATAAGGAAAGGTCAAGGCAGGGTTTGTATCAAATACATTTTAGAAGCAGAGAACACTTCAAAGGGAAACAGAGCCTGTGTGGAGAGTGCTGATCAGAGCCCGCTGGGATTGCAGGGCGGGAGGGATGGGAGAGCAGGACTGAGCTGCCAGAGGCATCTGGGTTCCCGCCAGCCCCCGATTCATGCCTAAAAATGAGAGGGGTGCACACTGTCCCCTCTTGAGACACTGACGTCTCACAAAATTCTGGAGGTGGGAGGAGTGTGGCAGCTTTCCTCAGGACCTCCTATACAGGGGTCCCCCCGTTCCCAGGTGGGGTAGGAATCCTGGCTGTAGGCATTTGGGACATGACCAGTGCCTGAGGGCAGCAGCACCAAGGTCCTGGTGTAGCTCCTGTGGTCTCAGCTATAGCTCAGCTCTGTGGCTTCACGGACACTTCATGAGACACCATGGGAGGGGCTTTGGTGAGATGCCTGAAGGGTCTCCGAGGGGCCCGTCATCACTGGGGAGGTACTGAACAGGGCAACACGAGTCCCCAACACCAAGGGGAAAGAGGCAGAGCCAGCCTTGTGGTCCCCATGGGGTGATGTGGGTCTGGCACCTGGTTAAAGGTGGACAAAGTGATTTGTGGAGGCTATTTAGCCTCTGGCCTCCGAAGCCTGGGCCATTAACTCTGCCTATGACACAAGGCTGCTGCGATGATCAACTGAGTTTACAAATGCCAGGTGCCTAGAATGGTGCCTGGTGTGCAGGGAGCAGATCTGGTCCCTGGAAATATGTACCGTTAGTACTGTGGCTGCAGCACTGTGGTTGTTGATGGGGTTTCATGCATGCCTTGAA
The DNA here is from genome assembly GCF_000181295.1 of Otolemur garnettii. NCBI lineage: Eukaryota > Metazoa > Chordata > Mammalia > Primates > Galagidae > Otolemur > Otolemur garnettii. Next base: position 893,872 of record NW_003852523.1, read on the forward strand.
GTAAAAGCAGAAGAAAAGATGTCAGGAACTTGGAAAAGACAGGGAGGGAAAAGGCAATGCAGAAAAAATAAGAAAACTGTACAGAGGTTTTTCTTTTTGATTGACTTGAACCAAATTTGAATGGCTTGAGAGAAGTCAGAAAAATTGGTGATAAGATAAAACTGGACCCTGGCCCCATTTTGAACAAATGCTTAATTTAAAAGCTAAACAAGAAAACATACTTGAATGATAAAACAGGAAGACCAAGGAATTCAGAGAGAGGAAGATTCTAGAGGATGTATATATGACCCAGGGGCTATGGATGTATTTTTAAACATGACAGAAACCCAGAAGCTATAAAATAAAAGGCAGTCAACTGCACGTATTTTTTGCATGACAAGATACACTGAGTGAGAAGACCAGGGCGGATGGGCTGAGGGCACCTGTGCAGCAGGGACAGGACGATACTGATAAAAGGTGGACGTCCCCCGCTGACAGTAAAAGACCATCAGTACAAGACAAGACGTCAACAGGACCAGAGGAGAGGAGAGCAAAACACCACTGAGCCTGAGAAGAAGCTGAACCCCGTCCATGGGCAGGAAGTATAAATTTAAATACCAATTGGCTATTGCTTCTCACCAGACAGAAAGGAATTAAAAGAAGGAGAAATTCTGCTGGCAAGGTAGGGAAAGGGCACTGGCTGGTGGCAATTTCATGCTTTTGTAGCTTTGTTTATTTGCAATGGATTCTGGCAATGTCTCTTTAAAAGTGAACAAATAAATAAAAAATCTTACCCTTCAACTTAGTAGTCTTTCTTAGACATCTATCCTGCTGAGGTAAAAAAAAAAATAATAATAACAAGAATTTAGGGCGGCGCCTGTGGTTCAGTGAGTAGGGGTGGCAGGTTCAAACCCAGCCCCAGCCAAACTGCAGCAAAAAAATAGCCAGGTGTTGTGGCGGGCACCTGTAGTCCCAGCTACTCAGGAGGCTGAGGCAAGAGAATCACCTAAGCCTAAGAGCTGGAGGTTGCTGTGAGCTGTGACACTACAGCACTCTACAGTGGGCGACAAAGTGAGACTCTGTCTCTAAAAAAAAAAAACAAGAATTTAAAGCATATGAGCACCACTATCTGCTGCTGTTTGTTAAGGAGAGAGAGAGAAAGGAGGGAGGGACAGAGGGATGGAGGGAAGTAGGGAGGGCGGGACAGAAGAAATCTGATTGCTCCCCCAAACCGAGCATCCCAAATTAGTTGTGTGCTTTCCTCTTATTCTGATCTTGAATAAACTTTGGAACATACAATCAGCAGAACATTAATTCAGTGATAGAAAGACATAGTTGCTACATTTAATTAATTAAAAAGAAGATGTAGAAGAGCATATAAAATACTTTATAAAGCAAACAATGAAGACCTAATCTGCATG
>NW_003852523.1:895607-900436 GCF_000181295.1 Otolemur garnettii
GGTAATGAACTCCACAGAAAGCCAACAGGTGGAAGGGGCAGGAAGCGAAGGGGATTTCACACCTGACAGGTACCACGTATACTACCTGGGTGATGGACACATGTACAACTTTTTTGCTTTGCAAAAAAGCAATTCATATAAATAAAAACAATTGTACCCTACTAAAGCTCTGAAATCAAGAAAAAACTGGTAATGGTAGTTGTCTCTGCAGTAGGGTGACAGTTTTTTGTTTGTCTATTATAGTTTTGTGGATTGCTTGATTCTTTTTTTTTTTCTTAATTAAAATATCTAGAATCTAGTTAAAAGGCAATGAAGAAATGAAATAAATTACAAAATCAGAAAAGGTTTGTGGGCCACAATGCAGGGAACAGGCCCTTGGAGCAGGTGCTAGAACTCAATGCCGGTATCTCTCCTCTTCCCTGCTGATCTTTCTGCCCCACCGAGGAGAAACCTAGCTGCACCTTTAGGGAGGGATATGAACCCACTCTCCTCTACATTTGGGGGGCCCACGGGCCCATTCTTCCCATATTGTCTGTTACTTCATCTCGTCATCCATGCCCTCCCGAGAGTTGGACTTAGACGGCTGGACTTAGACTCACTGTGCATCTCCCACTACACTGAACGTGTGCTGGAAGACAGTCCATTCCTATCTTTTCTCATTAATAAAATCTCAAAACAAAGTAAAATGTCTATGTTAGTCAGGGCTCTCCAAAGAAACAGAACCAATAGGGTAAATACATTCTATTAAGGAATATACCTGTGAAACTAGAGACTTATAGGATTGGCTCATATGATTATAGAGGCTGAGAAGTCCCACAAGTGGCCACCTGCACACTGGAGACCCAGGACAGCTGAGATCTGGAGGGCTGCGGGTGCAGATCCTGAGCTGGTCTGGAGGCTTGAGAACCAGGAGCTCTGAGGGCAGACGTTTGGTGTCCCAGCTCCCGCAGTCAAGACAAGAGCAGATTCACCCTTTTGTTCTATCCAGGCCTCCAGCAGATTAGATCAGTGGTTTTCAACTGGTGTGCCCTGAGAGGATCTTAGGTATGCTGTGAACATTTTTAAAAACCATTATTAGATTATTTTCAAAAGAAGTTCAAAGCACAGTATTTTCTTTTTTTTTTTACTCTTTTTTTTTTGATCAACATAATTTAAGTGTGCCACAGAAGTTTAACCATAGCTTCAAGTGTGCCATGAGATTAAAAAGAAAAAAGTGGAAAACACTGGATTAGATGATCCCACAGACCCTGGGGAGGGCCCTCTGCTGTACTCAGCCCACCAAGTCAAATGTTAATCTCCCCCCCAACACCTTCACAGATACCACCACAGGGGATGTTTTTTTGTTGGGTTTTTTTTTTTGGCCGGGGCTGGGTTTGAACCCACCACAAGAATGTTTAACCAGCTCTCTGGGCATCCCAGGGCCCAGCCAAGCTGACATGTGACACTGACCGGGCAGCGTCCCATCAGTTTCACTTCCCTGCTCTCCTGCTGAGCCCCAAGCCATGGAAGCCCCAAACCCTTAGGGACAGCAATCAGGGGTAGAACAAAGAATAGCAAGAAAGGTGCCCATTTCCTGGGTTTGGCTGGAGCAAGTCCTTGTACAGGGTGTGTGCCAAGGACGTGGGAGGGAGGTTTCGTGGGGGTAGAAGAAGCAGAATGGACAGTTCATGGAGATCTGTGGTTGGAGAGGCTGAAGGAGAGGAAGGAGAGGCCAGATTCAGATCCGCCTGGCTGTCTTGCCCATGGTTTCTGTCTATTGCCTTGCAGAAGGATTTCATTCATGAGGGTGGCCCATGGCAGTGTCCCTTCAGCTGAAGAAGGACCACCGGGGAAAGCCAGGGGCAGGGCTCTTAGTCCATAGCATAGCTAATGATATCTTTAGGCTAATTTCTACGTGATTCCAGCACATCTTAATAAAAAGAATTGAAGAGCAACTCTAAATTTTTGTAAAGTATCTTAACTTTTTCATTAATATTTCTCTAGAAATAGCAATGAAGGATATGAGGCAATTAAAAAGCTAACTAATCTTTGATCGTCTGAGCTGTCTATAGTCTTTGCTACTCACAACAAATGTAGCCCACTTGGTTTTTAACAAAGTCTTTCCCAAGTAGGTGAAAGTCTGCAGAATATGGTCTACAACCAGGACACCCACCCCTTCATCCGCCAGGCTTCAGCGGGCCCCTGCTGTGGGCTGGGCCAGTGAACAGAGTAGGCAGCAAACATTCCTCCCATGGTGTTTACAAACAACATCAAGCTGCTGGTCTGGGAATTATACGCACCCTTGTTTGTTTCTGAGAGCAACTCAAGGAAGAAAACTTGTCAAATTCTAAATAATTTGTACGCTGATGTTGAATTTAGGATATATCTTCCTGCGTAACCTATTACCATAGAAAATACCAGCCACACACAGACATGCAAAGATGTGAGTGGATGAACAGCCAGTTCCCTGATGTTTACAAAAGCAACTGGACATGGACAACCAAAGTAACTCCCAGCAGGGGACCAGGTCAGCAAACACCGGTGCACCCAGGCCATGGAACGCCAGGACACCATTTCAGTGGATGAGGCAGCTTCAAAACACATGTGACAAAATCTCCAGATGTTCTGAAGTGAAAGAAGTAAGGAAGGCCCAGTGGCAGCACCCTGTGTTCTCTCTTAGCTAAAGAAAAGAGTACACAGGTGTCTGTTGCACATGCAGGGGCCTCTTACATAGAGGCAAATGAAGATGTTATCCACTGTGCATCTGAAGAGAGGGACTTGAGTAGGACACAGAAGGAATTCATAAGTTCATGAAATAGTTTGTCAAATAGATGTGCTTTTACTGACTTCACTTTAGTTTGCTACGTACGAGTATACTTTTTTTCAGTTAAAAGCATAAAGAAGATACCTATGAGCTTGAAGAGGTTATTATATTTTGTTCTACACTGTTTGACCTGTCAGCTTCTAGCCTTGTCTATTTCAACCTAAAAGTGAATTAATCAAGACAAAAAAAATTTAGTTCCTCAGTGCACTCGCCATACCTCAAGTGCATAGTAGCCACACGTGGCCAGTGCAGACAAGAGCATTTCCACCACTGCGGACAGTTGCATCAGACTGTGTTGGGTGCTCTTGATGAACCTAGAGCCAATGAATTCTTCTGAGATAGGTCAGCCTTGGTTCTTTACACTAGAGTTGACTCAAAAGAAAAATACCTCATTCTGCACTGCAGAATAAGACAAGTGTTTAAAATTAGCACACAGCCATCCACTCTCCCTCATTAACCAGCAGGAAACTTGGAAATTCATCTCTTCTACCTGTCTACAGCGTCATGAGTAAGGCTTTATGTTACTCTGCACGTACTTAAAGTATTACAATGTCTGGGTACTTTCGCGCTATGACAACCTAAATTAATCAATTCATATTGGATGCTATTTATAAGCATAAAGTAATAAAAAGCAAGTAAAAACCAAAAATAGTCTGAATTTTTAATTATTCTATAAATACTAGTCCCTCTTCACTTTTTCGTATTCCTCACTTGTTGAGGCTGCTGAGGTCCCTTCCAGCCCTGGAAAGCCCAAGTGTAATCGCAGCTGAGAGTCAAGCTTGGGGAACTCTGCTTACCTCAAGGCTGCTACCAGCATATTTAGCTCAATAAGCCAAAAAGTACCCATGAATTATCTAGGGAATGCCCAGCCATTTCTGCACTGAAAGTTTCATTTCTGTTTCTTAATCAATCTGGTAAGAATTTAAATCTTCTCTGGACACACAAACTGGGGTCTTGGTCAGTTAAATGCCAAGGAAGTAACCTTTAAGACTTAGAAATCTTTTAATTAGTGAAAGATATCTGCACTCTTAGCTCTTGTCTTTGCCCTTTAGAGTGAAAGTGGCTGATTTTAACATTTTCTCCCCTCATGCCAAGCTCCCTTAATCCCAGCTATCAGAATATCAGGGCATCTTGGGCTGGTGGGCGGCCTCCTCCGACTCCTCCCGGAGGACACCTGCGTTAACAATAGTACCTTCGACAAAGAGCCTGCAGCCGGCCATCTGCCAGGTTGGGGGTTTTCACCATTGATCACTAGAGGAGGGAGAGTGAAGGAATACCAAATGCCTTTCTCACTCAATTTGGACTTCAAGAAAATGCCTACTCATCTCTGAAGAAAGAGCTTAGAACTAGTAGGAAAAACACAAGCTTCTTATTTACCTGCAAAGAGATATTCAGAACCACCTTCCAGCTACCAGGACAGGAATTTCCACCTTCCAATGCTGCAAGAGCTCCTTTTCCTTACTTGCAGGTTTCATGAGAATCAGATTATAACAGCAGTCAGCTCAGAACACACTAGGCCGGGAAGAAGGCAACATCGGCCCTGCCCACAAAGAACAGCCTACCTTAAGCCTGACATTCTACCAAAATAGGATCAACACAGACCAGAAAAGGAAGATGTGGTCAAAGACGTATTTCTGCTAGTCACTGCTAATCACGACTGGGAGAACCCAGCAAATAACAGCCTGTAGTGGATCTGCTTCTATTCAGAAGGTGTAAAGGGGTGAACAATGATAATATCACTTTTATTTTTCTCTCTTTTATTTTATTTCTCTTTATCTACCAAAGTGGTCTGAATGAAAACTACATATCCATTGGAAATTTCCCATTTGGCGACCACTGTCTGATCCATTCCGACAGGTAACTGTGAAGTAAACACATGAATGGTTCACTGATCTGTCACGGAGAGGTGATGACATCTTCATGAATGCCTTTTCGCCTTTTCCCATTAGATTTGTCTTTTATGTGAACAAAAGGAACATCTTCAAATACAGACTAATGTTACCGACTTTAGAGTTGGACAGTTGAG
>NW_003852523.1:900509-901370 GCF_000181295.1 Otolemur garnettii
TCCCTTGTTCTCAGGTCTCCCTTGGCCTCAGTTTCCTCATCTGAAAATGGGAACATCAGCAGAACACAACCCATGTGATCCATTGTGAACACCAGGTGTAGGCCCAAGGTCTCTCTGTCTCTAGACTTACTGGTCCTGTTGAATTCGGGAACTCTGTCGTTTGCTGTTCAGGACCACTTTCTGGTACCCTTTCCCATACTCATTTATGTTTTTAAATCTGTTGTAATCCAGGAATACAGATGACCAACAAAGTTACATTGTACTTAAGATAGATGTGAATGGGATCAAAGTCAGTGATTCTCATTTTAGAAGCACCTGTGGAGACTGGTGTGAAGCCAAGGGTGCAGCATTTTATAAGGCCCCTGGGTGAGCCCAGCACCCAGTATGGAGGCCAGTTCCCTCATTCCCTGATGGCAGTCTATGGCCAACCTGCCCTAGATATAAGGGCAGCTTATATCTAGGGACAAGCTTGGAACTTCCTGTCAGTAGAAGTGGCAGGGTGACAGATTGCCTTATAAGTCCAAAGGCAATACAACCCCTCAAGGGCAGGCAGAAGGAAGAAATCAAAGCCCTCACCAGAATCTGGCCCTGCTGACACCCTGACCTTGAACTTCCAGCCACCAGACCCATGAAAAACAAGCTTCTGCTGTTATAAGTCACCCGGTCTGTGATGGTTTGTTATAGCAGTTTGAAAAGATGAAGACGCTGACTCTAGCTGTTCTGGCCAACAGAGACATGGGCACCAGAGTCCAGGGGGCCAAATGAGAGAGCCCTGGTAAAAAGCCCCCCTCCCTCCCTCTTCTACCCCTAGGAACTTGTTAGTGGCTGAGCTCCTCATCACCCCAAGCCCTGCCTGCAACC
>NW_003852523.1:901757-902409 GCF_000181295.1 Otolemur garnettii
CATATTACAGAGAACTCAATCAACAGCCAAAGACTCAACCCATCTACTACTGGGCAAGAGATATGAACAGAACCTTGCCTGAGGAAGACAGATGAATGGCTAACACACGTTTGAAAAAATGCTCATCATCCCTGATCATCAGAGAAATGCAAATCAAAACTACCCTGAGACATCACCTAACCCCAGTGAGAATGGCCCACCTCACAAAGTCTCAAAGCTGCAGATACTGGTGTGGGTGTGGAGAGAAGAGAACACTTTTACACTGCGGTGAGACTGCAAACTAATATAGCCTCTTTGGAAAGAAGTATGGAGAATCCTCAAAGAACTCAAAATAGACCTTCCACTTGATCCTGCAACCCCATTACTAGGCATCTACCCAGAACAAAAAAAGTCCTTTTATCATAAGGACATATGCAGTAGACTGTTTATCTCAGCTCAATTTACAATCACCAAAATGTGGAAACACCCTAGATGCCCACCAACCCAGGAATGGATTAATAAGCTGTGGTATATGTACACCATGGAATACGATTCAGCCATTAAAAAGATGGATACTTTATATCTTTTGTATTAACCTGGATTGAGTTGGAACACATTATTCTTAGTAAAGTATAAAAATGGAGAAGATGGGCGATGCCTGTGGCTCAAAGGA
>NW_003852523.1:903092-912212 GCF_000181295.1 Otolemur garnettii
TTTTTCACACTGCTTCAGCCATGGGTAGCCTACATTTTTTTCCTTTCTTCAGGTCAGATAATCGAAGGTCTTTTTATTAGCATGCCAGCTGGAGATGCATTTAGAACCTTTTCCTCTATAGCAACTGAACTATTCAACACAGGAAATATTTATGGTATTTCATTTATGAAGAACCCATCTCATTGTGATCTACACGATACCTAACTTGGAGAGAAGATCCTCGAGGGAAGATGTGATTTCGGGAGCACACGGGTAGAGTCCTCATCCAAGGTTATCAGCCCTGCTGCCTGTCACTCGGCTGTGATAGGGTCATTCTTCACACCAGGATTTCCAGCGTGCAAGGCTACCTTCATGTGAGTATGGAGAAAGACACTAGCCAACTGTCAACCTTTGTTACCTCAGGGACAAGAGTGGAAGGCCCTTGGTGGAGGAGGGATTATTACTAACGTTGTATATATTTTATCATTTCAGTTGTAACAAATACATATGACTTAGGGAGCTTGCTTTAAGAAATTTGATACTGAGCATTTATAAGGTAAAATGTAATAGAATTAGTGCTCTGGGAACATGTTTCAGGAACTCTGCCTTAAATTAGAATCACCAATACTGTCCAGGCTCCGTCCTATGGCACAGAAGGTGCTGTAGATTGCTTCTCCACCTTTTGGCTGAGATCAAGTATAGAAGGTGCTTTAGAGCCACTTCCCAGCCTGGCTGTCGGCTTCCCTCAGATCACCCAAGTTAAAGAACCACCAGCTATCTACAGCTCCACATACACAACAAACACACCAAGCCAGAATCCCTTCCTTCCCTCTGCCTGGGGAGAGTCCAGCCTCATCCCCCTGAACTGGTGTCAATATGGCCTCTCTCTGGTTTCCCACAATATTCCCTGTGTCCCGTTTACCCACCTCAGGTTCTAGGAGCTGCTGATGTGGCTCATGACCTTTGGTGGAACTCGTTAATATCAGGTCTTTATTGAGAGCCACTTGCTACCCCCTGCCAAGCTCTTTGTAAGGGTCTCCTCATTTATGCCCCCCAACACCCTGTGAGGTATACAGTTTGGAAGAGTTGCAGGACTAACCTGACCACAGTCAGGATGCTACTGGGCCAGCTCTGGACACCCGCCCTCTGCTTGGGAGCCTTGGCATTGAGTCACGAGCTCCTCATGCAGCTGGCAGTGTAAGCACATCTTCATACCTCCCCCAAGAAGTTGGCAGGTAGCTGTTTAATAGATTGTTGGCCAAATAAAGGAATGCAAGAGTGAATCATAAAAATTAAATTACTTTTAACTGTTCACTATTAAATAACTTCTAGCCCCATCTTAGTCACTTACCAGACAATCTGATGTCCCTTCTGTTATCCACAGGTCTCGGGGTCACTGAGGAAACACACCTGATGGAAGGCCTGAAGCCTGGGACGCTCAGCAAATGTGTGTCTCCTTTCCACCTTTCCTCCCTGAGCTGGGGGGATGGAGGTTGCACGTCCGAGGTGTGGGAGGGTCACTGCACACCAAGGGGACATTGATTTCAGAACTGAGAGGATATCAAAAATATCTTGATTAGCACTGAGCTTGTGCACATTATTAAAAAAATCAGGAAAAATACCTAGTCCCATCCCACTCACTAAAATGTCCACTGTGAGGGGTCTTAAATATTTAACTTTAGAGTGAACAAATTGTGTATTCTGCATCACATAAAAATCTCTGCAACCTCACTCTCATTTTGTAGGAGAAATAATCTGAAGGATCTGGTCAAGATGACTTCACCAGGTGGTGACGGAGCTGAAGACCAACTCCAGGTCTCTTGAGTTAACTCCAGTCCCTTCCTTCTCCTTCCTCTGGCTGTGTGACCACCATGTCCAAGGTGGGTAACTAACATGTCAGAGTCGGAGCTTCTGTTTCCCTTTCTACTGTCCCCCTAACCTACTCACCCAGTTCAATGACTGACCAGGTAAATAAATGAAAGAGCCTCCATGAAAGCACCCTCCTTCATCCTCCTAGCTGCTTTCCTGCTCAAGGTGACATGAACTTGCAGTCCTGTTTGTTCTTTAGGGTCTTAATTGGGGCAAGACAAGGGGATTCCACAGGAGAAATTCTACCCAGGAGTAAGTGCTTCAGTTGCCTTTAAAATCTTTCCCTATATTTCTGAAAGCATGAATGCATAGAGAGAATGAATACCAGGATTAGAGACGGGACTTTAAATATAAATAGTCTCTCTCTCTCATTGTCTCTCATTGGGAAAAGAAGTCATTTTCTTTCTGTTAAAATGGAGCAACCCATTTCAATAAGGTGGGGATCATGGGACCTGGATTTTAGCCTCACCTTGGCAAATTGTATGATTGGGCAGAAGCCCCTTTGATTGTAAAATAAGAATACTACTTGTGCTATTTTTCTCACAAAGATATTGTTAAAATAAAAAACAATAGAACACTTAAAAGTTATTAAGAGTGTATAAAAGCCTCAAGAAAGTGAGATGGCTATTTATTTTCATTACCATAAATTAAGAAATTGGAAGAAGAAATATGCATGCTTTGCATGTTAATATGTAAACTCTGAGGGTTAAAGTTTTCTCAAATAATGAAGTAGTTTTTTATTCCGTCATGCTCCAGGAGCAATTATTTAATGTTTCCTCAATGAATCAAATTACAAAAGGCTGGTGTGGACTGATTGCTGCTCATCTGGATTTGTTTGCACAATTACATGTAAGTATTTTCCATTCAGGAAAGAATGGTCAAAAGTTTTCAACTGTATTCCTCTGTGTTAATCAATCCATAAAAGTAGTCATAGTTCTGCCTTATTGTATCCCAAAGAACAATGCCTTCCCTCAACCACCAAATGCTTTGAAAAACAAGCATTTTCTCCCTCGTTCTAACTTATATTCAGTTACCCACCTGATTACGACCTACAGAGCTGATTTTTTATAAGTAATAGAATTGTTGAGAGATAATTCATCTTACACTTGATCCACTTAAAATGTAAAAGCCAATGGTTAGTGTATCAAGAGGTGCAGCCATCACCAAATCTAATTTCAGAACATCTCTGTCACCCCACAAAGAAACCTCTCACCCATCAGCAGTCTGTGTCCATTTCCCGCCAACCCTGAAACCTATTCTCTTTCTCCATGAATTTGCATTTTTCCTGGACCTTTTATATATATGGAATCATACAATATGTGGTCTTTGGCAGTTGGCTTTTTCCACTCAGCATAATGTTTTGAAGGTTCATTCAGGTCGCCGCATGGATTACCACAGGATCCATTTTGACGGCTGAGTAATGTTCCCCTGAACTGACGCTCCACTCCGGCTGGGTGACGCACCTCTGTGCTGACGCTCGACGCGCCGCTGTGCTGACGCTCCGGCTGGGTGATGCACCTCTGTGCTGACGCTCGGCTGCATGACGCACAGTGGTGCTGACGTTCCACTCCGGCTGGGTGACGCACCACTATGCAGACTCTCCACGCTGGCTGGGTGAGGTGCCCCTGTGCCTGCGCTCCACTCTGGCTGGGTGATGTGCCCCTGTGCTGACTCTCCACGCCGGCTGGGTGAGGTGCCCCTGTGCCTGCGCTCCACTCTGGCTGGGTGATGTGCCCCTGTGCTGATGCTCCATGCTGGCTGTGCGACGCCCCTGTGCTGACGCTCCACGCTGGCTGTGCGACGCCCCTGTGCTGATGCTCCATGCTGGCTGGGTGATGCACTCCTGTGTTGACGCTCCACTTTGTTTATCTGTTCTTCAGTTGACGGGTGTTTGAGTTGTTTCTACTTTTTGGCCATTACAGACACTGTTGTGATGAATACTCACGCTCAAGTTTTTGTGGGCACATTTCATTTCCTTTGGGCGTATACCTAGGTGTGGAATTAATTGTTGGGTCATAATGTCACTCTATTTTTAACCTTTTAAGGAACTGGCAAACTTTTGCAGGACTGAGTTTCGAAAATTGACCTCCAAGCCTCTCTCTCAAGTGTTCACATCTCACTGGGGTGTGACCTTGGGCACTTACCTGCCAAACACAGCAGAAAACACCATAACTGGAGCACACTGGCACCTGCCCCTGAGGGGCCATGAGTGGATGGGATGAGCGAGCTGAAATCCACAGAGTATTCCTGCTTGGGGCTAGCTAGAAAAACAACGAAGGTAACCAAACCATGGATTTCAAGACAGTCTTCATTATACATTTGCAAAACTGGGCAGGTCCAGATGAGGAAAACAAGGAAGTGAGGCCAGACAGCGCGCAGACAGGAACGGGCTCTCTGGCAGGGCAAACAGCCACTTCTCTGCCTTGCTGCAGCCTCACACAGGCACAGGGTGGGTCTCTCCGCAGGCCTCTCACCTGAAGTCAGAGGCAGAGCACTGAGACGATCAGCCACAGGTACAGGCCACAGGTACAGGCCACGCCTGCCCCCAGGGCAGAGGGAGGAACTTGAAATAACCACTCCATCTGGACCTGTGTCTCTACATTGTTCTCAGGCACGCACGGACCAGCTCAAGCCTGTGCGCGTCCCGAGTTCCATAAAGACCAACACTGGAGGAAAAATGACCAGAAGGATTTCACTTATGTTCCTCCATTCCTGGAAGGACCCCCTGCTGGGACCACCCAACTACAAAAGCAAAACCAAGCAATAGCAGAACAAAACCAAACTGCAGATTAAGGCGGCAACCTGGTCCCAGTGGATGGCAGCTCTAGGTTACGGCCAGGGGCAGTGGGACTCCATCCTGTGGCCCTGCCCAGCTGTTCCCAAGGCTTTTTCAAAAAATACAATCGAGCCCCTGTCTGTCGCTCTTAAGTCACCACGAAGAGAAACCTGGCGAGTTATTGAGACTTTTCGGAAATACTGGAGGGGATAGTGGACAGGAATAGTGGCCAGGGAGGCGGAGCTTTGAGAAAATAAAAAGGCCGCCCGTGCAAAATGAGGGCAAGGCCGCGGCTTTGTCAGGGAATCTATTTTGAAAAGTAACATAGTTATTTGTAATTTTAATACAGCTAATTCTCGGGGCAAACTACCTCCCCAAAATGTGTATGTGTGTGTATGGGCAAATAACTGAAATCCTTCTTAGAATAGAAGGCTGAGGTCCATTTTATGACACCCTTTAATTGGCAGAAATTTCAAAACAAACACCAGCAGCAGGGCCGTCGCTCCTCCGGGCGCGGGTATCCCCACGCCTGCCGCTCCCCACCGCGCCAGCGTCCCTGCCACGCGCTGTGCTCTCGCACACCTGCTCCCGGGACAGCGGCCGCAGCCCAGGTGCGCTGTCAGCTCGGGGGGCGGGGGCGGGGGGGAGCGGGCGGCAGGTCCGCGGGTGCAGACAGCCGCGGACACTGGCCTGAGCTCATCCCGGGGGCCCGGCGCCCAGAAGACTTAGCCGGCGGCCTCCGGTGAGCCAGCCCTCACCCTCCGCATCCAGGCAGCAGGTGGGCAGCCAGGCGCATCTTTCCTGGGCCGCCCTTTCCTGTCTGTGAGCCCGGGCAGCAGAGCAAGTGAGCGCGGAGGCGAGCGGGACCCCTCCCCTGCCTCTGGCCTCTGGGGCTCTCTGCAGTCTTGACGCAGCAGCAGAGAAGCACCAGCGCCAGGCATCTGAGCCCGCGTGCAGGCACTGGATTCAATCCTGAAAATTAGTAAGTGGGCTGGTCTTCTGCACTGCAAACTGGTTTTGCACCAGTGGTTGCATCTATTTTCCAAAAGGCTGAAGTCCTTTTCTGTGGCACGCGTAAGCATGCTAACTTTAAGGCAGGTGATGAAAATAGGTTGCACTGAACACTTTTTCCTTTTCGGCGAGTATGAGCACACAGGGTTGATCCTCACCCCCACGATAGCTGTATGATGTAGGTACCTGAAGATAAGGCTCGTCTTCCAGAGGAAACAGATTTGAAGAAAGGTGACCTCTTCCGGTGTAAGCAAGTGTTGATGGGCGGAACTCACCCCTCCCCCTGCAGGCTGGCATCCCTGGCTGTTGCTGTATACAGTTGCATGCTGACCTGACCACACGTGCCTTAATCAATGCCTTTTAGAACAGCTTCCCCAAATTCTTTAGTCTCTAAAGACCTAAAAATATAAATTATATCAGAAGTTAAGGAATTCCCAGTTAACCCCAAGGAAGGAAGGAGCGCACATCAGACCCTCTCAGCACTTTCAAATGACAGTAAAAGAATTAAAAATACAAAGGGACCAAGGAAAGGAACGGGAGGTGACCACAGCCAAAAGCTGCCCAGAGAATCTGAAAACATGGAAGGGCACTTGCCTATTATTGATGTGGGGGGAAGAGGAACTGAAATCTTTGCCAGTGGTGGAAAAAAAACCAGTAAGAGGCGTGGTTATTGGGCTAGACAACCCCAGAATGGCCCAAGATCTGGAACATCAAGGGCTCTCAAGGGTATCTTTAAGGAGCAGGACTATCTCAGGTACCCCTCCCCAGGTAGCCTGATGGGGGTGTCTGCCAGATCCTGGCAGGAGACTCAGACAAAGCTCTAGTGAACATCTGGACTCAGTCTCCAGGAACCCTACAGATGGGGTGGCTGGTCACTCTAGAGAAAAAGGAGGGAGGAAGGAATTAAGTAAAAATATATGAATTGAGAGATCTGTAGCTCCGTCTGAACATGTGGACTAATTAATGATAGTTATGTTGAAGACAAAGCAAATGAAAGAAATGAGGCCCCTATTAACTTGAGGAAGGAGAATATGTGGATGCAAAAGGAAATGTAACCATAGGACTCTGTGGGCTCAAACCTGAGCAATATTTGCACAGTGATCATGTAAATACTGAAACTACATTAGCCACAAGTTATTTCGGAGAAGCAAGAGGAGGAGGTGTCTCCTGTGGTGGAGGGAGGAGGAATAACAGGGCTAAAACTCCCTTATCCAGAGTAGAAAGTCAATAGGTGATTTTTTTCAACTGAACAAAATGAATAAATTATGATATAGACAGATTATTAAGAAAAATGGAAGTAACTACAAAAAGAGGCTTCACAAATAGGAAATGTCTGTTTCTGTGGAGTGCAAGTTTGGGGTGAGAGGGGTGGAGTTTTTTTTTTTTTTATTTTACTCTAGAATGCTGGAGTGAAAGGACATTTTAAAATAGTATAAAAGATGCAAATGGCATAAATGCAGCATGACATTCTTGGGAGGTAATGAATGACGGGGGTGGGGGGGACGGACGGGGGTGGGGGGTGGTTTGCCTGTCCTAGGGTTTTGGGCACCCTGGTCAAACCAGGCCAGTCCCGTGAGCGGCTGAGCACCACCTAGTGGCGGAATTCTGCCTTGACGTTCCTTTGGGTGGGCGTGGCTTCAGCCTGGGAGGTCCCGGAAAGTGAGGGCAATTCCTGAATGCCTCCTGGCTGGGCACCTGTTGGATGGAACTTGATCTGAAGGAAGTGAACTGAGAGAATACTGGCAAAAAGGGGACTCATCCTTTGTCTTTTACCTTTGGAAATTGGGTCTCTTGCCCTTTCCTCTCCTGGTCTGTGTCTTTCTCTCCGAGTCTTTCCTCTCCCTTGGATGGAGAATCAGAGCTGACCACCAATTGTGTTATGTTGGGACTTTATAGAGTCACTTTTTATTGCTACCACATTATAGGAGGATTATATTTTTAAACTATTCATAGCATTACCTTTAAAAAAGGGGGCAAGACTGTCATAAGCTAGAAGCAATGTTTAAACATCTGAGGAAAAAGCATCACAAACCTATACACAGTCTGACTACGATCTCACAGTGCGAGGGTGCAGTGAATATAAGCCAGACTGCTAAAGGGTCCCCTTCCATAGATTCTCTCCTAATTCCCTTTTGTACATTCTAGGAAGTTGAGAATACATTTCTTTACAAGTCCAAGGCAAATTGTAAGACCTTCTGCGATGAGTTTAGTGCCTGACACGTCTTTCCTTACAGTGGGGGTGGGGGTGGGGGACACCTGTTCTATCCTTTTATTTCTTCCTAGCTGGCTATTGTTGCAATTCACATTCACTTGTTCAGTGAAATTCTAGCACTGGCATCATTGTCTATAAATGCCCCTGAGAGCCTTAGGACAGTTTTAGAGTCACATCTTGTCCTTCTCCTATCCTGGAGGGTCCCATTCCACATGCACTTTACTCTGGGACCCTCTTGTCTTAGATTTTAAGTGTTTGAGTTGGGCCCTTTGAACAGACTTCAAGTCCTTCCTTGTCCTCTTGGGCTGCAGATCCCAATGTGGGTTTGAAAAGGTCATGCCACAGTTGAAAAAGGACGGCTTGTCACATCCAGGCCATAGACTCACACCTGCTGGAGGCCTCCCTGTAAGCAGCTGCTAGCACCTGTTTTCATAGTGGCCAGGTGACTGCCTGGACCTCTGTCTGCCATCCTGGCTCTTTCTCATGTTACATCTATAATGCATCACATGACAAAATAACATATTTAACCAAAACTACTGTTTTATAATGTTACTGATTTAACTTTTTCTTCTTAGTCCAAAAATCATTTTGTATGGGAAGACACATTAACAACATTGTTTTTTGTTTCATTGTTGGTAAAAATCAATATTTTTGAACTCAGCCTTTTTTTCTTTTAGTTAATCTGTACGACTTCTACCTCTTTTCAAGATCTTTATCTATTCAGTGTGTGAAATACTTATACATCACAGTTTTTTTTTTCCCTAAAGTCACATAGTTCAGAGCTGAGAAAAACCTGGGGAAACTTCTTGTTCAGTGTGGTCAGTGGAGGGCCAGGAGGTCCAGGGCTCGCTGAAATCCTGGCACTGCTGGCTCAAAGCCTGGCCACAGCCCTCTGCTCCTGGCTTTCCAACCTGGTCTCACTAGCCACCCTGTGGTAGCGCTTTTTCCAAGAAATCTGTGCCTAGTACTGCATGCCAGGAGCCCAGGCAAGGGATAAGGAGAGCTGAGTTTGAATCTAATTCTCCTGCCCATTACTAATGAGATTTCGGCCATGTTACTTAGCTTCTCAGTACCTTAGTTTCTTCCTCTACAGAACAGTGACAATAGCAATGCCTGCTTCACAGAGGTGCTTTTAATAATAAATGAGATTTAGATGGAACACACTGGACAGTGCTTGGCTCAGTGAATATCAGCTGTCCTTGTTATTATTGTTATCACCCAACATTGCCATTGTGGCCCCAGAAAGCCATTTTCTGGGTACAACCAACTAATG
>NW_003852523.1:912255-928820 GCF_000181295.1 Otolemur garnettii
ACCAATCAGCAACATGTATAGGCCAAGAACTGTGGAGGGGCTGAGACCTCACCCTGCTCAGAAGCTGGCATGTCACCCTTTGCTATGTCCTGGACACTGGCTGAAGTTCACAGTCTCAGCAAACTCAGGGTGGAGGAAACATTCAGGGTCTAGGGGGGATTCTGAATATCTACTCTAAGTTATTTCTATCTTGGGATTTACTCCTTATGCCTCACGAAACACTCAACCATGATTTACTGAAGGGCAAGGTCATGAGGGAATCCTGCAGGGTGGGGCTATGATACCTTGACATATTCGAGATTTGGCTTAAGTGAGACAACAAATGTGAAAAGACTTAGCATGATGCCTGGTGCTTTACTGATGTAGAATTTTTAAAAATTACATATATATATACATAGATATATATATACACACACACATATCTATATATGTAAAATCCTATATAAACCAGTCACTAGTTTTTAAATAAAAGTAATTGCCCTAAATATCCTATGTGAAAACCATTTAAGTAACAAGTCAGTCTCTATGATTCCAACCACATGTTAGGGTCTTTGAGAATAGGACAGTGCGTTCTGTATCATGGTCCCAGGGATTCCAGGTCATAGTCCTGCATCCCTCCAAAGCTTTCCCAACAACCCAGTGGTACTGGCATTCATTCATCAGCATATCAGCTCTGTAGCTTCAGCTTCCCCTCGCTGGTCAACTGCACTTATGCCTGGAAGGGGCGTACATCACACCTCCTTAAATGTGTGCACTGACTGACACAAAAGCAGGTCTTTGGAGAGTTAATGCTGAGGGAAGAAGAAAAATGCAAGAAGTATAAGGAAAGAAGAAAAAGAGAAAACTACCAAATAGGAACAGGAGTCCAGATGGCAGGTTTGGGGTCCTCAAAGTAAAATTTGACCAGCTTCACCTTGTTTTTTAAGTTCCATGATCATTATTCTGGATATCAATTTTCATAGTAGAAATAGATATTGTTTATTTATTCATTCATTCATTTATTTTTTGAGACAGCATCACATTCTGTTGCCCTGAGTGAAGTGCTGTGGCGTCATAGCTCACAGCAACCTGGATCTCTTGGGCTTAAGTGATCCTCCTGCCTCAGCTTCCCGAGTAGGTGGGACTGCAGGTGCCCCCCACAACACCCAGCTATTTTTCCTACTTTTAGTAGAGATTATAAAAATCATCTTACAACCTATCCATTACTAGGTAATTATAATCTTAAGTAGATTCCGAAAATAGCAGGTTTTGGCTTTCCATGGTCACAATTATTGCTCTAGAGTCATTGTTACCACTTTCCTCATAGCCCCATTTATTCAGGTCACCAGCTCACTCGCTTTTAAAGAAGTCTAACTCTGGAAAGAAGGAGGAGTTGCGTAAAGCATTGAAAACAGCCTCTATTTGGTTCCATGGCAAAGTGCACTAAAACCTATAAGCCACAAAATGATTGTTCTATCAAACAGCACATGCTGGGTGTGGAATCTGAGCTGTGCTGGTCCTCCCAGCCCTCGGACTTTAGACAGCAACCGATTATTGTGCTGAAGTCTATCATGGGCACTCCAGAGTTTCTCACACATCTTTGTTTTACCTTTTAAAGTTAATGCTGCCGTTTCTACTTGGAGTTGTATGTTCAAAAGCAAAGACAGTGGAATCAGGCAATCATCCATGTGTTCCATCATCTGCTCTCCCAGGTCCCCAGTCTTTAGGACCTAAGTCCAGACAGAGGGACTCATCCCTGGCTGATGGGAGACCGGTATGTCAGGCACACGCCCTGGGGCTGTAGGTTAGAATCCTGGAAGATACTTTTTGCACATTGTCTTAAAACTTTGTTAGATGCCTAAGGTACAGAATTATGAATCATTAGTATACTTTAATTTAGTAGAAAATTTTAAAATTTTGCTCTATTTAAGTAGCGCCCCCCAAAGATACAAGCTTTTACTTTTTTAATTAGGCACATGGATCCAAATATATGAGGTAGATTTAAAAGAGAGAGACTTTGTATGGTGTCTTGGAAGTCAATATCCAGTTCTCTACTAGTCACACAGTTTTACCAACATTTCATTTTAAGGGAGTTCTAATTCATGCTATTTCATATTATACTTTATTTTTTTTATATAAATTTAATTGCTAGGGTTTATATAGTTACTTAGAGGTTGTAGACATTTTCCTTGAGGAAAAAAACATGGGATTTTTAGTATTATTGTTATTCTATTATAAAAGAAGCACAAATATTTCTGGAGGAGAAAATATCTACACTATAGCAATGATGATGATGATGGTAGGCGCAGTGGTGATGATAACATCATAATACATGGCGTAACTTTTAAGTACAAATACATATGCAAAGAGGCTTAATCCTGAATGTAGTGAAAGCAAACTAAGGTGTGGAAGGCATAAGGACTGCAGAGCTAGAGGCAAACGCTATAATTGTGTCAGAACCAAATTTTGCTAAGAGCTGAGATTAAGACTGCAGCAGAGGCTCCTGAGGCTGTGGCTGAAACTGTGGCTGAGTCTGAGGCTGAGTTTGAGGCTGAGTCTCAGGCTGAGTCTGAGGCTGAGGCTGAGACTGAGACTGAATCTGGATTCAAGGCTGAGACTGAGTCTGGATTCAAGGCTGAGTCTGAGGCTGAGTCTGAATGTGAGTCTGTCGCTGAGACTAAGGCTGAATTTGAGTCCAAGGCTGAGGCTGAAGCTGAGCTGAATCTGGGTCCAAGGCAGAGGCTAGGGCTCAGTCTGGCTCAAGTGGATCTATGATGGGCCTCATGTTAGTAAACCTCTAGCTTACAAAGCTCACAAAATATCCTGGCTCTTAGTGATTGCCAAGTCTTTATTTGTTGTGATCTCCTTTCTTCAATTCCAAGCTTCAGTGTGCCAGCTGTAACGGATTCTGACTTGGGCCACCATCCTGGGTAGAATTAAGTCTGGAACAATAGTCCTTCTATTTCTATCATTTTCACGATTTCTCTTTCCCCCAATTGAGCATTAATCTACAAAGGATTATTGATCTCCTGGTTTTGTCACTTCAGTCTGCACTGTCCTCTCTCTTGGCAAGCAATGAAATAGCACCTTTAATGCCTGTCTGCATAAATCAATGTCATAGTCAAGCATTGATACCATTAACAGTACCACAGGCTTGGATTCTTTACCAAGTATCACAATTAGTGGCTGCTTCACTAGAATATTAATGATTCATTAACAATATGAATGAATGAATTCAAATTAATGAATTAATGATTCATCAATCATTGGTTAATTAATGATTCATTAACCGATTTCTCATTAAGTGCTGATACAATCTCTCCGTGGGAATTTATTACAATATTGTAGCCTCATGTCCAACATCTAGACAGGAACAGACCTACTAAGGACAGATCAAGCCCAGCCAGGATTTCAGGTGTCTTCACCCCACTGAGCTGTGTTAACCTGATGGAATGAGCTTATCTGGTTTTCATATTTTTTTTTTGAGCTTTATGACCTTAAATCAGGTAAGTCAGTGAACCCTCTAAGCCTCCATATTGTCATTTGTAAAATGAGAATAACAATTCCATTCGGAGTATTTTGAGAAAATCAGAGATGATGATGTCTTTGTGTCCAGTTTACGGAAAGGGGTGGACGTGGAAAGGGATACTGAGGAAATAGTTTAGCTTGTCACCCACATGATCTTTCAGCCTCCTTTCAATTCTCTATTCCACGCGGTTGGACGGCGTCTTGGGGAAGCTGGCTTCTCCAGTCAACTTCAGGGATTTGTAAAGTCTCGTTTTCAGATATTAAAAAGCCTATCAGTCTAATTCCCAAATTTCAACATCGTGTGGATTTTCTTGCAGTTGAGCCGTGATTTAGGCTGGAAATCTGCAAGAATGATGGCAGCATGTTTCGTCAAGCCTCTTCCCCGCCAATACATAAATTTGGGGGGAGAACATTCAGACCACAGAAACTTCCAGAACTGTTTGTCCCAGTGATACGTCACAGCTACAATTTTAAACCCTAAAGTATGTGGTATTTATGTCTAAAACTCTCTAATGATTTCTATTTATCCTTATGGTAGCTTTCTCCCTTCACCTCCAAAACCAACATAAAACTTTTATTTCCATACAATCTTATTATCCCTCAAATGATCTTTCTGTGTTAGAACGGTCCAGATGTCATAGTCCAGGTTCCATCAAACCCTGAGGATGAAATGAGCTCATAACACCAGAGCCTATTGTTCCTTTTTTGGAATTATTATTATTTCCAAAAACAGATCTTTTATTTGTCATTAAAAACAGGCCCGTGTAGTGTCTTATGTTTCCCCTAAATTAAAACTTTAGATAAAGTGTCTCAACAGAGTTGAGAGCAGTTATATTTGTCCTTGCTCTCTGTTTCTCTTCAACAAAGAAAGGGGTTTATTGAAGGAGAGGCATCTCCTGGGAGGGGCACTATGGACTGTCTCTGGCCTGACCATCAGGGCCAGTGGATTTTTATGAAGGTGGAAATGAATAATGCATGAGGGGAATGAACATCATTACAGGTTTAGGGTAAAGTACAAGACACGCAAGCACAGCAAGGAACCCTGCTAGCACATACATGCCATGGACAGTAAATGGGGATGATTCCCTCCTAGAGTTGGGGTTTTAGCATTAGAATGAGGTAGGAGTGAACACTTGTCGGTCAGCCCTGTGTGCTGGGTCCTTGGCTATAATCTGCAATGATGTATCACTTATCATGTCTTTTCCAGACAAACAGGTGGTATAAGCCCCTGGAGTTATCTCACGGCTGCAAAGAGGGTTCACCATTTCTGGGAAAGAAACTGCCTGGTCCTGGCCCAATGCATCAGGTGAGGTTGGCATCAGGTGAGGGCTGCCCTGAATGTCCACTCCACCTCCCACGCGGCTCCCACACAGGGCTGACCAGCACGTCCTAGATGCTGGCTGGAGCCCTCAGTGCCTCATCAGATGGGGTCTCTGCAGGTTGTATGTCCTCCTGACACGGCAGCTGGCTTCTCTCAGCCAAAGAGACTTGTCAAGAGACCAAGGGAGAAGCTGTGATGCCTTTTGTAATGTAGCCTTAAAAGTCACACACTGTCACCTCTGCCATATTCTATTGTCCACTCAGA
The DNA here is from genome assembly GCF_000181295.1 of Otolemur garnettii. Classification (NCBI taxonomy): domain Eukaryota; kingdom Metazoa; phylum Chordata; class Mammalia; order Primates; family Galagidae; genus Otolemur; species Otolemur garnettii. Next base: position 917,348 of record NW_003852523.1, read on the forward strand.
TCAGCTCTTAGTGTGGAAGGTGACTCCATAGGGCGGTGCTTCTCAACCTTCCTGATGCTGTGACCCTTTAATACAGTTCCTCATGTTGTAGTGACCCCAACCATACAATTATTTTCATTGCTACTTATGGCTGGGAGTCACCACAACATGAGGAACTGTATTAAAGGGTCACGGCATCAGGAAGGTCGAGAACCACTGCCACAGGGCATGGATATTTGCAGATGTGAATTGCTGGGGTCATCTGAGATGCCGCTCTGTTGCTCTCTCCATACACACACACACGTATGTTCACATATATATACACAATAAAATACATATCTGTGTATTAACATATGCACTTATATTTTCACGCCACTTTGTAACCAAACCGCATTCAGAGTGATGATGACCAAGATGACATGGTACATCTTATTCTGGGAGAGACCAAGCCCTGAGTAGATAAAAAAGGCCCCAAATCCAAACTTTCAGGTCTGAGGGCTGGACCTGGGATGGCCCCACAGGCGTGACAGCATGGAAGCCGTGTGTCTGTTAATGAGCACATCAGACTCGTGAGGGGCGCACCCCTCAGGCATGCTCTCCGGGACACTGGTGCACCTGTGGCTGACTCTTCACTATCTCTCCAGGCCGAGCATGCGTCAGCTCTGCTAGGTCCTGGGAGGGCAACACTAAACCAGAAAATGTGGCTTCCGCCTTGATGGCCTTTACTTGCCACTGGAGAAGTGACAATGAAATAAGGAGACAAATATTACTCTAAGTAAATCTGCTCATGGTCTCCAAGGAAGAGTTCAGGCTGTGCGAGGGCCTGTATTTGTGGGGCCCCAGTTCAAGCACTGGGAAACATTTGGGAGGTTTAAGGTAAGACAGAATGGTGGGAGTAAGGAAAAGCCACTGAAGGTGTGAATTGAGGAAAAGCACACCAATCCAAACACACTCACACTGTGCTGCCCAAACCCCAAGCCAGCCCACGGTTTCACCCGCCGAGGATTCGCCTCCGACATTACTGATCTGTCCACATAGCATTTGGGAATCACCGTGACTCCATGGTTTCTCCACAAAATCCAGTCTGCTGCACCAGATTGCCCAGAGCAGCTATTCTCCAGGGCGATGAGCATGAAGCCTTCTGGTTCTGCCCAAATGCGTGCTTTTGCACAGTGGGCTCGTCACCACGTTTAGACAGGTGTTTCCAGGCAATGCTTATGAAGCCAGCAAAGAAAAGGTGCCAAGGTGGAGCCTGCTTGTCACCCTACTGGGACATGGCTTGTTTATCGCCCACTGCCAATGGGGCCGGGGGAAACCTGTACCAAACCACACGAGCACTGCCAGGATGGCTAGCAACAGACCATCCACTATCAACCAAATCTGAAAAACAAAAAAGCAGAGTAAACAGCTCCCAGGCTTGCGTTGTGCAACAGGAAAACCATGGCTTCTAGACAGTTATTAGAGGTGTCTCAAATACAAGTTTGAAAATGTGCCTGTTTCACCCAGGCCATGCAGGGTGGTGCCCAGGCGTTCTGATGTGTATGTGGAATAAGAGAAAATGTTTACTGTGAACAACAGGCAAACGCTGAGGGCGGGCTGGGATGGGCTGGGATAGGCCAGGACCCTCATCCAGGCTGGTGATCATGCTGAGTGTTTGGCCTGAGCCTGTACATTCCATCTTGACACTGATCTCATGCAGCCCCGCCTGGTTTCTCATCACTGTCCTGCCATCCCCAGGGTCTCTCCACTCCAGCCACCATTACTCTCCGGCCTCTCTCTCTGCCCTCCCTTGCTGGCAGGTTGGCACAAAGCCACCCTGACAGCATTTGGTCCCCCAGCCTGGTCCCTATGTTTTTCTTTTCTCTTCTACCTAAAAGGGAAGCAGAATTTGCTTTTCAGTGAAAAGTAGCTGGCAGCCCCCAATCTAGCTCAGAGCCATGGGCAGGCTTCCCATGCTGGCTTTCAACAGCCAGCCACTGTCCAGTGACTACAGGCAGTGTTTGGGGGATTTGGGAGAGAAGTTGCACCTTGAGAGGTCAGAGCAACTGTCTTCAACCTTCCCATCCACAGCTTTGTTTAACTACACTCCCTGCCAGGGGTAAGTCCCATGCATCATGGCCCAGACACACTTGGACTATGTGCTCTAGATGATCCCTCACCACCTTCCAGGGCCAACTAAGGCCAGCCCCTCCTGGGGCAGTTCCAACTCATTCTAGCCCAGACCACCAGTCCTCTCAGAGTCAGAACCCTCAGGGTCCAACAGCTCCCGGTGACACTCTCCCACCCAGGGCTCCCACCTTGTTTCCCTGGCCAAACTTGGAGTCTCTAAAGCAGGCAGCACACAGGACATGGTCTGTGTCTCCCCCAGCACTTGACATCATGATGCTCAGGTGCAAACGTGCTTAGTAACCACCAGCATGTGGCAGGGACCAAGGCATAAAGAAGTGATGGTCATGCTCTCGCTTCTCCAGAAACCCTCTGTCCAGGGAAGAAACTCACGGCCTGTTGGACATTCATAACCAGGGGGTTATAAAGCACATCAGCTATGTTTTAGCAGGTCCTGGCCTGGGAGCTTGGGTCAGGCCCAGGCCTCTCTGACGGTGAAGCAAACCACATAGAAATTGTGAGGCTTGCTTCTGAAAGTCTCAGATCAAATCTCCAGGGACAAGCTGAACTGAACAGGTTCACGCAGAGATGGCAAAAAGTGGCAAGCTATGTGACACCTAAGGACATTTTCCATTCTGGCTACTTAGAATCACAGATCATTGAAGCCAGAAGGGAATTTGGAGATCATTAATTAAACCTACTATTAGCATAAAGGAACAAAAACCACGTGTGAGGAGAAAACACACGTGTGACCAAAGTGTGACCAAAGCTGCACATCCCAGGGAGTCCCAGGGAGTCCCAGGGATTCCCTCCACCTCACCACCAGCAGACGAACCTATAGCCTTAGTTTCTGAGTCTGTGAAATGGGCATGATTATACCCTCCCCCCAGCCTGTTGGGAGGATTCAGTGAGACTGTGGAGTTGGCAAATTTTATAATTCAGAGAGCTCAATTCAACAGTAACCTATTCTATTCCAAGAATTCCCTGATGGGGAAACCCAAGGTCAGGTAAACGTTACTCAGAAAGGGTATTTTTATTACAAACTCACAAAAGAAAAACCAGACAGGCTGCAATAATTCCAACAGTAACTTCTGGATGCAGAAACCCCAGGGATAGAAAACTTCACATTGTTCATATTATAAATACAAGAAATACCTTCTTATTAAGAAGTGTCTCTCTGGTTACCCCAAGTTTTGGGTTTTGGTTTTATGTTTTTTCAGAGCCAAAACTTAAGATTCAAGAGATTTTTAAAAACTTGAGTAACTCCAAGGGGATGGGTCAGAAAAGGCTGCAGTGGCTGGGGTGGTATCTCCTCTCCATCTCCCCGGTGGCCTGGGTTCCCCTGATTTGTTTGGTTTGATTGTTTGCTTATCTTGAGAGTTAAACATCAAGCTTAAACTTTTAAATAAAGTATTTTTATTTTAAATTAAAAAAAAAAAACTTGAGTAACTTTGAGCTTACTAAAAATCTCTCTGAATGGTTTTGTTTACGTGGTAACAATGGACTTTGAGCTTTTCTTGTCTGGGATCACTCCCTAAAGGGAAGCAGAATTTAAGTGCCATTTGAATTGAGCAGCTATATAATTTTATTTGAGGAGAAAAATAAATTCTTTAGGAAATGTGTCTGATGTATTTAGTTAACATTGTCTTTCTTTCTTTTTTTTGGCCAGGGCTGGGTCTCAACCTGCCACCTCCGGCATATGGGGCCAGCGCCCCACCCTTTGGAGCCACAGGCACCGCCCCCAACATTGTCTTTCTAATAGTTTCTGGGAGGAGGAGCCAGAGCAGTAATTATGCCGCTGCTGCTGAGAGAGCTTGTAAATGAGTTGATATTTGTTGATTATTGTATGACAATCTTATGAGGTTGCCACTGACACCATCCCACTTCAGAGATGAGCAAAGCAGATGTAAAACGGTCGAGGCATTATACCAAGAACACTTACAAGTCTAGATACAAAACAGGAACACTTTTCTTTGGGACTTGTGACACTCTTGCCTCATTTCTTTTCAAACTATATATTCAATGGGAGAGATTAAATTGTGGCATTCTGTGTTGGGAAAGCATTTGTCATCTGGGAGTCCCCAGAGTGTTTACAGGGAAGAGCACGGGTGGGGGAGGGGAAGCAGGGGCTGTCTGGTCACAGGTGTTAGGAAAACCCGTCTGGACTATCCTGTAACCACAGTGGTGGGGGTTTCCATCCTACGAGCATCTGACAGAAAGCTCTTACACTTAAGTGAAAATATCTGATACATTGTCAGCTTATCAGTAATTCCAAAAACTTTACCTCAGGAAATTTAAGAAGACTTAAGAAGAAGCAAGGGGACATTTCTTGCCGGCAAGAAAGAAGTGTGTTCAGGGGACACAGCGTGCTCAGAGCACAGCTGGGAGCACTGACTCAGGCCAGACAGCACACACGATCCCTGTGCTTGAGCAAGTCACTTAGGCTTTTTATAATCAGCCCCTCATGTGAAAATAAGGTAATAAATAATACTTACCTCTAACAATTGTTGTGGGTGTTAAAAGAGTTCAGAACAACGCTTGACAAGTGAGACATAAATGTTCATTGAATAAATATGGGTTAAAATTTGTTGTCAGAAATCTTTAGGTCCCCTGAAGTCTATAACCATGAGGAGAGGAAATTTAGGGCAAGTCAGATGCACAAAGCTGGCTTAGAAAAGATGGAATGGAACTTAGCAGAAAACTGCGAAGGGGATGCTGTCACACGAGGGACGGTGATACCTGGGAGGGTGCAGGGCCAGCCTTAAGGTCTGTCAGGCAGCCTACAGGTGCCAGCAGCTGGGCCCAGCGCTAGGGCATTGCCTGGCCAGGCCAGGCCAGCAGGGAGCGGCCATGGAGGAGGAGGTACCTGCCTGAACACTGTCTCCAGGAATTAGGCAGCTGGTCCATTTTGCAGTGTGGACAAGCAGGTGCCCTGGCCAATTCTCCTGATGAAAACTAAAGGTGCTGGACACACATAGGCCTTGAGATGTGTTTACAAGCCAAAGACAGTGATTAAGAGGAAGTGTGGCATTACTAAGAGGACATCCTGACAAAGCATCTTTTTTTTTAATTTAATAGGCTGATCACTGGTCTGTTAGATCAGGATGATCTTTTGGATCTCATCTCAGAGACTAAGATCACAGGGAAACATTTGCTTCTGTTTCGCAAGTCCTTTGACAAAGACGTTCCCACGTTCTGTGAATACTATAGGAAGTAACAAGGAAAAGCTTACAAGAAGTAGGGGACTGGTGGCCAGCTGGACAGCTGCTTCCAGAGTGCTGACTAATGGGCTGTTACCACCAGTGGATTCCGTATGGGTGAGTTACAGGACTGTGATCTTGACCTGTAGAGTTCACGTTTCAACAAGTTGAGTGAGGGCCGTGGGCTTATCAATCATTCGTAGAGCTTGTTTATTCGACACTAAACTGAGCATTGAATCGTGCTTCAAAAGCACCGTTGCTCTGTGGAGTCTCAGTCTGGGAAGATGGGGAAGTTCTGCAGGTAGGGGGTGGAGATGGTTGCACAATTTTGTGGATATCCTTAACATCACTTAAGAGTGCACCTAAAAGTAGTGACAATTGTTATGTATATTTTACCACAACTTTTAAAAATGCCAAAAAGATTGTTATAGCCAAGAGGAACCGGTTTATCATATGTAAATTCTTCTCTAGATGAGAAGCTAAAAGTCACAGCACTGTGGTCCCATCTCTTGTGACACGTTGCTGGTTATCAGTTTTCAGTTTATTCAGGATGGGTTTTTGAAAGCAGGAATGCATTCAGAAGAGATGTCAGAGGACAACTCCATGTGGGCGCGGAGGAGCAAAGCTCAGTGGAAATCAGTGGGGCGGCAGGAGGGGAGGGGCGATCGTCTACCCAACAGGGACAGTGAGCAGAATCTGGGTGACAGGAACACCTTCAGCGGGGACTCGGGCATTACAAAAGTGATCCGTGTAACCTAAAACATTTGCACCTCTTTAATATTTTGAAATTAAAAAATTATTGCAGATTAATAAAAAAGATGTCAGAGAGATTCTGCTTCCTGCTTATATTGGTTTTAGTTTACACACTATTCGAAATTCAGTGATGACAACTCATGAAAAGAGAACTTGAAAGCATCATTCAACATAAATAAATTCAAATAAGAATGCTGTGTTGAAAATGGTTATGATTGACAAGTTTATTTTTTAAAAAAAATTAACAACTAAATTATACTCAGAAAGCATCTGGGTAAGAGCTGTTTGTATGTTGGACCACATATGTGCCATATATTAGTATATTTCATTTATATTTATTTTGAATAGCTTTAATTAACTTCTTATAACTATGTTCAACCCAGTGACTCCATGAAATTAAGAAATGTTACCACATTATTTGTTTACAATATCAGTGAAATAAGTCTAGCATATTCTAGTACCATGATCGTGAAGAATAAAGCCAAGTCGGTTGACTATTAAAACCACTATTAAGAATCTAACTGAAGCATGGACGAAATGAGATCAATGGCTGAAAACTGGGTTTTTAATCATTATCATTTGTTTTAATGATATAAAATGGGAAAAAATGCTTTATCAGATGTCAATGCTTTAAAACAGTATCTACTTAGCTATTAATCTATTAAAAAATGAATAATTTTACTGGGAAGATCTAAGAAAAATCAGATAATGAAGTAATTATTAAAAGATCAACACAGAGGTGGATGGATGTAGGGGTTGGGGACCCAGGGTTCCTCCCAGGCTCCGCCGTGCCTCCACATGTGGTTCCTTCTGCAGCTGTGTGGTCGTGGAGCTGCTTGTCTCCACCACGTGGTTCTGTAGCTGTGTGGCAGAGGAGCCGCTGGCCTCTGCTGCCTTCTCTGCACAAAGCCCTCAGTGTCCAGGGGGTGAGAAGGCAGTAAGGTGATACACGTACACACCGATGCGCTTGCTGCTTTGTGCCTCGTCCTTGGCTCAGAGAAAAGATCAGCTCTTCTTGCCGGGCATCTTCCCTCCCCATCACGACTGGAGGGAAAAAGCCTTCAGCCTCGTCTCACACCTCTTGGAAGATGCTGTGCTCCTCACAGTAGAACAAGGTGTGGTCATGCTTTGTCTCATCACGTCATCAGACCCGGCGAGATTCAGACAACACTCACAAAGGGCCACCTGAGGAACAAGCCAATGCATGGACCATTTCCTGACATGAAGGTGGACAAGGCAGGATGTTCCCAGGACCAAACTGGAAAGGCATGTCCTCCCCAGACCCGATCTCTCTCTGCCTTGCACCCTCCAATCTTCCTCCCCGCCTCTGACTGGTGAAGCCCACGGGAAACCAGAGGGCAGAACGCTGGTGAATGGGTTGTTACAACAGTCAGCATGGATTCTCTATCGGCATGTTCCAGGGCCATGATCTAGCCTTGTGACGTTCATAAGAAACGACCCTCGGAGTCAGCCTCCAGGCCCACAAAAGCAGCCACGGCCTCCACGGCGGCCACCGCACAGACCCAGCTCAGTCAGCACTCGGGCTGTCCTGCTCTCCCCGGCTGTGCTCCATCAAAGCTGCGTGTCCCATAGCTCAGTACCCAGCATTACTCTTACTTCTTCATTAAGTTGTCATGAGGCGAGATGTTGCAGGAAACAAACTCATTTAAGCATCCTACCTAACGAAATCACTTTTCTGCCAGCAGCTTTAACTCTAATGTGACAAGGGATGATGGTAAGAAGTAGGTGCAAGGATTGGGGAAAGAAGTTGCTTTAAGAATTGGGAGGAGAAGAACGTGAGCTTCTGGCAGTAAGAGTAAAGCCGGCCTTTAGGTGGCTCTTACAGAACGGGAGACCACCCCCTGCATCCTCAGGGGCCTGGGCTCGGGGTTTACGCGCCTCGAGGGGTGGGCTGCTTCCCACTGTGTACAGCTCCCTTGCTTGTGGCTGAAGCCTTGTCACTGTAACCCCAAAGCAAGGAACCAGTGGGCACATCTTTGTAAATGAAACCATGGCTGCATGGAGGCCGGACATCTGTGCCAAAATCCATCCAGTGCACTGAATTGAAGGTGGCTCATTGTTCATTGTGGAATTCACAATTCTGACTTAATTTCCAGTTTCATTTCTCACCACTCCATTTTAATGAACCATTCATTATAATCAAGTAGGTCTAAGCCCTGTTCTCAAGCCTCCTAGGATGATTCTACACTGTTCCCTGCCCAGAGAGGCTGCCTGGCATCTGGTCACATTCTCGGGTCCTCCCTTCAGCAGGAACAGCCACCCCTCGCACTCCAGCCAGACACCATCACAGTAATCAGGGACCATTAGTGCAGTCTGATCACATAAAGACAGCGCCAGCTAAGTGCGATGCGGCCATAGCCCCATTGCCGTCTCATCTTCATAGAACGTAATATCACCGCCTCTCATTTGGCACCTATTCAGTGCTATACTTAGAAAGAATTTTGGTGTCTTCTCTCTGTAATCAGGCTTCCAGTATCTGGAAATGAACATCATTCTTAAATGTTTACAGGTCATATCTGATCCATGGCAGAGCCTGGTAGCCTTCTCATGATAAAACACCGCCAATTAGACTATGAGACATGTGTATGATGTCACAAAGTCCTCAGGATAAACAGCTTTGCATCAGCCACATGGTGAACACCACACACCACTGTCAGGTGACCTGGCTCTGTGAGGCCCATCTCAGCTGCAGGACTATCCCCAAATCTAACAATGCCCCACTGCAGACAGTGCTGAGTGACCCATCGGGAAAATATTCCTAGAAAATGATGAATGTGTTTTAAAGTGGAAATAGGTTTTGACTGTTAAAAATGTAAAGCTATCTAGCTACATGTACAAGGTCTGATAATTAAGTTCACAAACTCCTCCTAGTAAAAGTGCTACCTACTTCCCCGCTGCCTATCCCTATGGTCACCTTCCAAGTACTCCCCTTGGGAAGCTATGTACTGACGCCAGGGCCGAGTCCACCCTCCAAGCATTCTGAAACTCCTCTTCTGAAATGGCCACCAGAGCTGTCATCCTACTGACGTCTGACAGCTAAGGTCACAAACTCACCCTGTGAAAAGTGGCTCAGACCTCATTGCTGACTATTGCCAGGGTCACCTTCAAAGTCCTCCCCTTGGCCATCTGGAGACTGCAGTGATATTCAGCAGTAAGGTAAGTAGCACTTTTAATAGGATGGGTTTGGAAAATGAATCACCTGACCTCGTATATCGCAGGGTTCCTCATCTGCAGCACATGACAGATAAGCCCAGATTGGACTGAGCAAAGTGCTAAGCAGAGGCGTCTGCAGAAAGGACGAGCCCAGGAGGCTCATGAACCAGGGCTGAGCTGGATGTAAGTGGCAAGAGGCTGAAGGTCAGAGAGCAGGTGGGATGGGTAAGCCCAGGCTGAGCTAATAGTGGCAGCGATGGCCCAGGCCGCAGGACACGGTGTTAGTGTGCCCACCTGGGCCCTCCTGGAGCAGCTGCTGCATATCCTCTGGCCACTCGGGGAGGCCCAGATGGCCACAGACAGCCTCAGGGAACAATTGCCTCTCTCTACAAGACAATGTGAACTTGCCCAGTGCCCACTGAAAAGGCAAACAAAGGCAAGGTAGCAGCCACACACAGCGACCCCAGCAGCAGTGGAGCCCTCCCACCTGGGGCTGTGTCCTTCCCCCACTCCTGACTCACGCCCTTCTCTGCTCCGGCTTCCTAGACAGAGGTGTTACCCTCTCAGTCACCCCGTGTTCCAGCTACAGTGTGCGGTTGGAAAGTGACAGTCGTTTTCCTCCCCAGCACCTCCCGAAGGCTCGGCTTTTCCATCAGCCATTTCTTCCTTCTCACGGCAGCCTCTTCTCTCCACCTGCCCAGCAGCCCTGGGAGAGGATTCCTGCACACAGACAGGGCCAGCCGTGTGGAGACAGGTCTGGGTGAGCTCTGAGAAGAGGAGGGGTGGGCCGTCCCTGAGCGTCCATCTTCCCAAAGATCCCTACACCCACGTGAGGGGCACCAGGCTGTGCAGTGGCTGCAGGAACGAGCCACTCAGCTCTCCCCTGCAGAGAAGCCTGCAGCCAGGAGTGTGGCTGGCAGACAGCACAGCTTTCACATCTGCTGTGACGTTGACTCTGCTATTCTCTCCTCAGGCAGCTAGGGGAGTCTAAGAGGCAGGCCATTTTCACCCAGTGCAGTTCCCCTTTAAGGTGATCTCTGCCCTGGGCTCCCCATCAGCCCAGCCAAGACTTTCTGGGAGCTGCACCTCAGCCTGAGGCTCTTCCTACTCGGTTCTACCTCCTCCCTCCTTCCTTGTGGGGCCAGGCCCACATGTGTCCTGATGCTCCCTGCCCACCTGCACTGCAGACACCACCTAGTAATTCTGCTGGGCACCTAATTCTCTGACAGTTAAAAGCCACATGAAGAGCAAAGAGGGCCAGAAGCTTTGAGAAGTGCAGCCTGGCAGGGTGCCCAGCTTGCAGGATTCCTGCCTCACCTAACATAGAGAGGCTCCCTTTCTCTGTTTATAGACTGAGCTGCTGGAAGTGACCATTCCCAAGCAATGTTTGGGGTCCTTTGAGACCCTCTTCCTTGGGGCTTCTGCCCCCTCCCATTCTAATACACACTCTCTCTCTCTCTCTCAGAAACATCAATACCATCATTCAAGTCACTTCTACTTTATGAATTGTGGCAACTGTCAGATCTGAAAACCAGCGGTGAAGACAGTCAAACGAGGAAGCCTTATGGCCAATCCTCAGACACCTGTGATTCTCCACGTCCTCGTAACATCCCTGCAGGCCACAGTTTGTCATCAGTGGGCAGGAAACTCCTCAGAAATACAGAAAATACCGCACTGAGATACTGAAAATACTCTCTGAAAGCTGGCCAACTTGGTTGATGGGAGTTTTACACCATGCATGTAAAAATCCCTTTGCTAACTGTGCTAGTCCCAAATGTCCATTAGTAATTGTTGGCCCACCGTTCAGATTAGAGGCAGCACCAAGGAAAGAGGTGGCTGCAGACAGGCGCTGACAGCAGGAAGAAGAGCAAAAGCCAGGCAGAGCAGGGGCGATGCAGAGCCTCCTAGGGGACCCTGCCGCGCCAGAGGCTGTCCTGCTCTCTGACTGCTGTGGTCACAGGCAGGGAAGGACAAGAGTTGAGGAGGACCATCCTGAGTCCTCAAGAAAGGTGAAAGGCGGGTCCACTTTTCATGCAGAAGATGGGAGCTTGCCCTACCTCTTCAATCTCTCAGGAATTAATCAGTATTTACTTGTTCAGAGCCTGGTCATGTGTCAGGTCCCTGGGGATATGGTAGGCAACCAAAGCCCCGGCCCAAGAGAAGCTTAATTTTAGCATTATTTCCATCAAGAATGGGTATATTTTTCTGGGCAGTGGTTTCTGTTATCTGGAGAATGTGCTGACTCAGCAGGCGTTTCACTG
>NW_003852523.1:929350-930834 GCF_000181295.1 Otolemur garnettii
GCTTTGGGCATATCCTGAAATTCCTTTCTGTGACGTTAGCAAGAACAGCTGGTGACAGTACCAGAAATGCTTCTAGAGAAACAGAATTGTAAGAATGAATTTCTCTAGTCTGATTTGACCTAAAAATGCTGGACTCTACTTCCAGAGGTACAGAGAAGAGCTGTCAGTGAACTGTTAATAAAGACACTCAAAATAAATGAATTTGATACTCTCAAGAAGCAATGAACTTGGTGACTCTGTAATGATACTTTAAAACATCTGGAGAAAACCACATGTGAACTAAAATAAAATCTGAAGCTCCCAGCCCAGAAAAGTAACCACCTCTTGGCCAAGGAGATCCCAGAAACACCCTAAGCTGCGTCACCAGCCATGAGAAGGGAGGTCAGACCTGCCTCCTCTTCCCTCAGGCACGCAGCTCCTCAGCAGGCCATGGTCCAGCCAGGCAAGGCTGGAAGTGCCCCTCAGGGCCTCCATTCACCTAATAGGCCAGCGAGCTCCGCACACATCCAAGGGTTTGTCTCTGATTAACGAGCTTCTTTATCTTAACTCCAAACATTCCAAGCCTTTAGACAAAGCTTCATTTTTTTAACCAATTACAAATCAAAGAATCTTTAAACCCACCCATAACCTATAATGTCCCCACTTTGAGATGTCCTGATTCTTGAGGCCAAACCGATGTATACCTTCCAGACACTGATTTATGACTCTATATGTAATTACCAACTCCATCTCCATGAAAAGTAGAAAATCAAACTGAAACCCAGCCATGGCAAGTCCACTTGCTCTGGCTTCTCAGGCAGGGCTCTCTGGTTCCCAGTCCTCGAACTTGGCTCAGAACCTCTTTATGTTACTTTACGGAGTTTGGGTTCTTTCCCATTGACACACAGAATAGAATGATGTTGGTCGGCTGTTCCTCACATCACTGGACAAAGCGACAGAAGGAAAGGAGGAGCACAGGGACGGGAGCTCTGGTGCAGGTGCACAGCCTAGAAGCTCCTATGTGTGCCCTGAAGGAGCGTCTTCTTCCTTTAGCCGTAGGACTGACACTGCTGAGAATCCAGCCAAATTCCTCATCCTGCGATCAGCTGACTCCCAAGGAAAGCTGAGCTGTCAGCCTTGCAGGGTGTCTGCTGGTAACGAGAAGCTTTTCTGGAGAAGGAGGAGAAGGAGTGCAACCCTGCATGTGTGGGAGGACCCTGACGAGACTGGGAAGGTGGAGCCCTAAATTCTGCTGAGTCTTATTTTCCAGGAAAAGAGGCCTCCCTCCCGCAGTGGTATCAGCCTCTCCACCTCTGCTGAGGGGATTAACCTCGTATCACTCAGGGAAATACAGAACCAATCTTAATGTCAATCAGCGGATGAATAAATAATTAAATGTGGTATATCCACAATGGAATACTTTAAATACTTTTTTAGCCATAACAAAGAATGAAATTCCATCATTTGCAGCTGTATATGTGGGACTGGCAGCTGTTGCCTTGGGT
>NW_003852523.1:931257-935252 GCF_000181295.1 Otolemur garnettii
TCATAAAAATATCACATGTACCCCTAAATCTGTATGATTATTATATATCATGATTAATTAATTAAAAGGTTAATTTTAAAAGAATTAACAATACATGCACACTATGGTTACAGAGATGAGAAAATAAAATCTGCAAATATAGAAGAAGGTAAGGAGATTAAAATTTATTTAACTTAAAAAAGACATACACTCAATGAAATTAAAAATATTTTGTATTCTTTTACCAAGGGTATTCTTAAATGAAACCCACTTTTTAAAATTCTTCATTTTTCCCTTACACGTAAAGCAGATTACCCTTCCTAACGTGGGTAGGCCTCCTTCAATCAGTTGCTGACCTTAAAAGAAAAGACCCAACTCCCTGCATTAGAAGGAATTCCATTAGCAAACCACCTGTATCCTCCAGACCGCAGCATTAATATTCCCTGAGCCTCCAACCTGACATTCCACTCCGTAGATTTCAGATTTGTCAGACCCCACAATTACATGAACAAATTCCTTAAATGCCGTCTGTTCTGTGTGTGTGTTGTCCTGCTCTCCCCTCTCCCTGTCCCCCTCCCCCATCCTACTGGCTCTGTCTCTCTGGAGAACTCTGACTAACGGCTCCATTATCACTTTTGGACTATCAGTGCAAATGTCTATGCAGTGAAAAGAGGCAAACAGCATCTTAGTATTACATTTAAAAACTTTTTTTGATGATACAATTTTATGAAAGTGCTTTTGACTTCATGGTCAAATGGTCTCAGAGACTCCCCGAGGTCCAGGGTCAACGCCTAGGGTACCACTGTCCTGACCCTTTCATCCTCACATCTTGCAATCTCAAATTTTTGTGACAAGGTAAACAATTGGATTCTGTATCAAACCCAATTAGCAAGAGGCACTTTGAGTTTCCAAGAAGACAGGAGGGCCATCCCAATGAGTCTCATGAGTGCTGTGACTCCTAAGACAGCAGTTCCCTGAGTCTCTCAGTGCTACATAGCCCCGGACATCGTCCTGGCACTATTTCCCTGATGTGGCCTGGGTTCAGATGGCATTACTGATGATATTACCTGAGGACAAAGTCCCAATGGTTCCTGTCTCTGTGCCTCAGGTGTAACAGCCATGTGTATTTTATTTCCATAAATTATGAGAAATTGAGCCATCACCAGATGAGAACAAAACAGGGCAGGTTCTCACTGCCCTTTGTGTCCCCTCCAGACTCAGCACAGGTGGGGCAAAGCTGGGACGAGGCCAAGAGGGCTCCTCCTGTTGGCTGAGGCTGCGGGAAGCCCTGGACCAAAGCCAGACCACCTCCAGAAAAAGGGGAAGGGAAAAAAATTCCACAGTTGGTGGCAGAACTCTCTCCTTGCCCGGGGGAACTTTAGCATTCAAGTTATTAAATAAAGCAGCCCATCTGGCAGTTGGCTATGAGAAGCAATTCATACCATTGTAAATGGATTAGTGAAATGGAATTCCTTTAGCATTTCACTTTCAATTATTCCAAACGGGTGCCCGATTTTTAATGTTCAGGAATTGTTTGAATGTCTGTAGAAATGTGAAAAGTAAATATGTTTCCTGTTTGGGGCCCTGGAGGGTGTTCCCCCGGGTCATTTGCTGCCCTAGTTGCCTAAGCCTCTTTGCACAGCCAGGTTGACCAGCTGCCTGTTGAGGTAAGAGGCAGGAACTGGCTTGTGTTTGAGGGTGAGACTCCTCACCCCCAGGGCCTGGTCTGTGGGACTCCTTAGACTCTCAATTAGGTGGCACAGCATGGCATGAAATCCAAACTTGGGGTGCTACTATGAGTGGAGAGCAGCTCAGCCCAGGTCATCACCCACAGGTAGAATCACCCCAAAGTGGCCTGTCCACTAGAGGGGCCATCTTGCTGCTGTGCATTGGGACACTTTATACACATCGTGCTTTAGCTCAGTGAGTGCCGGGGGCGGGGGTCAGCATTTGCTGCCCTCTCCCACTATCTGTCCACTGACACTCACTCTGAGTGGAGTGGACAGACAGATGTAAAAGTCAGGAACAAACCAGAAATCCTATGATCACAGCTGGGAGGGAATCTCCCTTTCAAACTAGTGCTGAGGAGAGAGGAAGAAATGTCTCTTTGGCCTGGGGAATCACGACTTGGCAAATTTCATTCACAGAGGTTACAGAAAGAAGAGAAAAAGGCAAGCCATGAGAAACAGAGCCTGTCTGATGACAAGGGCAGGGAGGAGCAGGCATGGTGGCATCATCCCGGGGGACACCAGGAAAGGTCAAGTGGATCTCATGGAGAAAAACCTGGGCAGGGCCAGTCATGGAGGGACTGACCAGGCCCAGAACAAGTGCTGGGCAGGCCAGGACACGTGCACAGTCCACAGCCACTGGGGGCTGCGTAAGTGGCTTGGGGAAGCGTGATGATCCCCCAGGGTATGAGCACTGAGACCTGCCTGCATAGCTGCCCTCACACCTTCCTCTGCCCTGCTGCGTTCCATCGCCAGGTCTCACCACCAAATACCAAATCTAAAATGCCCAATCTAAACCAGTGTGTGGGGAATGTCAGTGAGCGCCAGGGGTTACCTAGAAGCTGGAGCCTAAATCTCTCTGGGCTTCTCAGTGACATGTCTGGCTCTGAGATTTCTTTTAATTATTGAAAATCACAGATGCTCCACATATAGAGACATTAACACATACTCCAGGGGACAAAGCCTATGAAATGCAATCGCTCTATAGTCCGTAGTCTTTGTTCTTGCTCTAAACAAAGTCTGTTTTTCTAACCAGTTGAGAAGCATCTCTGGGAGTTGGAAGTAGTTCAGCCCCAGCACACTTCATCTCTGCCTGTGAGTAAAAAGAAGTCACTGTGACTTGTTTTCTTGTTACAAGTCAAAGGACAACATGGAATGTAAAGATCACCTTTTATTTTCCCATTTTAAGAATTTCTTATCCCTTCTCAAATGAGCATTAATTACATTGGATGGTAAATGAGGCTGTCCACCCCTCACTGTGTTGACAGGCAGGGTCCATTCTGCCCGTGGGGTTTCTTCCCGTGGCGTGTCAGGGTGAGCCAGGCCTTTACTTTGGAAGAATGGTGAGATGTGCCTGATTGATTCCGTTGCCAAATAGCAAAGAGCCCATGATCCTTCTAGAAGGAAACAGGAGATGGAGGAAAGAAACTGGGGCGTCAAGGCTGTTTTCATGGTCTGGAGTTTGATTGTAATATTCTGTAATTTTAGGGTAAGGCAATGACGGGTGTGAGGGAAGAGAGAGGATGAGAGGCCTTCAGAGATAAGACTAACTCATTTAAAGTCAGAACAAGGCAAAGGCCCAGGACATGTTATGAAATTTTGTCAAAACTTATTTTTATATTCCAATCACAGCTGCCAGTGGGATTCAGTGTAAGTGTACACTTAACTCCAGACACAATGGAGCTTGCCACAATCTCTCACATAATCAGATAATTATAAATGACTTATAAAAGAATAAAAATGATCCCATTGAATGATACAGATTAGCCATTTAAAGTCACTTCTTCCCCCTTTAGCTTCCAGTGAGTGTGTGTGTGTCCACGTGTGCCCTCTCTGTGTTTGTGATTGTGTTTCTCTGAGCGGCATTCTGCCCCAGAAGGAAGCACTTGTGACAAACTTGCAGGTGCTTTAAAGAAAGACTAATCCAAGTGCCAGGAGATCTTTTCAATATTTTCCATGGTATTAAGAAATACAAATATTCCTCAAAACTCTCAAGAAGCATCTACACTACATCTTCTGATCCTGTAGGAGAGGGTATTTGTTGAGTCAAGTGTTGGGATTAACACTGAGCTATCAGATGTGCACCTGTCCTGATTACCTTTTATAATGATACAGTTATTTTTTGTTCGTTGTATCAATTTTTGGTAGGTGTACGTTAACTTTCTTACTAAGGTTATGAATATGTCGACTTCCTCTTGCAGTTCTCTGAGATAGGTGGATGGACAGAATATGGGGTGAGTCTAACCTATATGTTGTCTTATTCAGACACGCACAGGTCTGGGCTGCTAC
>NW_003852523.1:936183-945485 GCF_000181295.1 Otolemur garnettii
CTAATCTTAGTAAGAGGAAGACGATTTTCTCTTACTATTTATGTCTAGTTTTCATTCATATTCATCAACATGAAAAAGGTAGTTATTTTTGTGGCTCATCATTACTTAAATTCATCAATACCTTTTATCATCATCTGTGCTCAACGTTCTTAATATACATATATTTTTTTTAACATTTGCATTAGAGTCCTTCCCTGCTGGTTCCCTGCTGGTTCACTTTTGTTTTTGCCAAAGTCTATTTTTTAGTCATCCTTCCAGCCCTAATCTGCGGTGGGAGGCAAACAGTTTTGCTCTATCAGAGAGACGCAGTGATGCACCTTTCCTCAGAGAAGGATGGGCACACCTGGAAACTGGGGTTCCCTGCCCTTAGAAGAGGAGAAGGATATTGGGGGACAGCTGGCAACCAGTGTCAAACAGCCCCTCCACAGATCAGTGAACATTTGTGGACTTGGTGAATGGAAGAATAAGGCAAAAGTTCATTCTGGAAAGAAAAATCAACAATTTGAAGATCGCTTTCCTACTTGTTTGAAAAAATAAGGAACATAGCCTTAAAGAGATTTTCATTTTTCTGCTAACAGCAAGAATACAAGTATGTGCATCACAGAACAAGCCATTTACAGGAAAAGAACATGGGCAGGCATTAAAAAGGGCAGCCTCTTCCTCCCCAGTGGGAAGGTCTGTGTCTCCCTCAAATTCTCATGCTAAAGCTCTCAACGTCAGTACTGCTGCTATATTTGGAGAAGGAACATCTGAAGAAGTTAAATGAGGTCGTACAGATGGGGCCCCAGTTGGATGGGGTTAGAGCCTTTAAAGAGACACCAGACAGTTCTGTCCCTAAGCCCAGGCATGGAGGAAAGGCCACGTGAGGGTGCAGTGAGGGGCACCCAGGAAGAGGGGCCAGCCAGGAAGACAGCCCTGCCAGGAACCAGACAGGCTGGAGCCTGGATCTCAGCCTGCCAGCATCCAGAATACTAAGGACATAAATGTGTGCTGTTTAAGACAGACAGTGTGTGGCCCTTTGTTACGGCAGCTTGAGCAGACTAAGACGCCCGGTGTCACAGCAGCACTGGTTGGAGGCATAGACCAGCCTCTTCCTACAAACAGCCTCTTTGAGTGGCCTGTGGCCACAGTGCTTCCCACAGGAGTCCAGAGGAGTTTGAGCTTGACTCTTACGGATGAACAGCAGACCGGACGGCACACAACACTCACCGAGAAAATGCACGGATGTTAGAATGAAGATGGAAGGAACAAACCCATGAGATTGGCAGAAAAGAGATTTCTGTCCCCCTGGTAGAGACGGGAGACCTGAGCAGCTTCCCTCGGGTCACAGTCCTGGTGAGCAGGTCTTGGGGACCAGAGTATCCATCTTCTTTTCTTCACTGTGGTGGGAATGGACAGTTTCACTGGAAAGGGTGGACAGTGCCTATGAAAGGGACACTGATTGGCATGGGGCTCGGGACACTCAGCTCCTGCGTCTGCTCTTCCCTTAGTGAGCTAAACCGCCCTGAGTGAGTTGTACTGTGTCTCTGAACCCACCCGCCCTTAGTGAGTTAAACCGCCCTGAGTGAGTTGTCCTGTCTCTCTGAACCCACCCGCTCTTGTCTGTAGACAGCAAAGTGGCTGGACTGGGCAGCAACCAAGGCCCTTCTCAGCTTTGACATTTTTGGTCTCTTCCAAAATATAAATTGGCAGATTTCACTGGGACGTGCTTTCAGAGGTGGCGTCTGTTCATGAGTCCCTCCACAGATGGCTGAGTCCATGTGGAACTGCCCAGGGCCTTGATGTAAGGGAGCCTGCATTTTCTGTCATTTGTGTAAAGTCTGTCTTCTTAGCTGGGAAACCAAAGAGCTATTTGAATGTGCAATTCCACTCCATCCATTTAGGAGCTGACGAGTGTTTGAAATGCTCCCATCACCCAGGGATCACCTTGCGTCTCAGAGCACTCCATGGCCAGTGGCTGCTGGCTCTGCGCCTACCCGGGCTTGGTCCTAGGATGTCAGAAGAGGGGAACATGGATTCTGCCCCAGGTAGAGAAGCCTGGAGGGTGGGGGAAGAGATAGACCTAGAAAGAGAAGTGCAACAAGAGCTCCTTACCTGCTCTCCTGGCCTCCGCTCTCAGCCAAGCAGGTGTCTGCTTATCAAAGCGGCAGGAGGGGAGGGCTTCTGCTGGACGGAGGCATCACGGGGAGCAGCGGCATAGTTAGGGTGGGAGATGCACAGTGTGGTCTTTGAGTGCATGCAGGCTGCTGTATACCCCCAGCAGCAAGAAACAAACAGGCCACTGGGTCAGTGAAGTCAGATGCACATGCGGGAGAGATCACTGTCGAGGGTAGCGGGGCATTGCAGGGCAGCTAGTCAGAGGGACTGGGGATCTCTCAGGAAAAGGTGGCCTTGATCCTATGGCAAGACAGCAGGATTTGAGGATACTGAGAAGGAGTGAGAACGTGGTGCTGAGGGTGACTTCAAAGCCCTGGCTGAGGACTAGGGCAGCTGTGAGGCCATTCACTGGCCACTCAAGGAGAGGACTGAAGGCTGGGGAGGGTTTGGGAGACGCTGCCTTGCTGGAGGGAGAGGGGCAGGCGCAGAGAGGAGCCCTGTTGGGTGGATGGAGAAGCGGTTGCTGGCGGCACGGGGAGAGTGATGAGAATAGACCTTAAGTTTCAGTGCCTGGAGGAGTGTGTGGGAGGCACAGAGTGGGGCCAGCAAGTGTAGACCACTTGGCTTCAAAGGGGAGAGAGAGACTGGGACTCATGGAGTTGGGAGGGTTCTGTATTGTTGTGGTTTTGATTTTGTTAATAAAGGAGAGATTTTTTTTTTCTTTTTTTGGCTTAGGTGCTCATGACAATGTACAAGTGGAAGAAAGTCCCCCTAATGTCACTGCACTGCTAACACTATAGCCCATCACAAACACACATGGCATTTGAGGCTCTGCAAACCCAGCCTGCTGTGAGTAGAATCATCTCCCTCTTGGAAAAAATACAAATATATATACATACATACATACATACATATATATATATATATATATATGTCCAAGTCCTAACTTCTGGCACTTGTGGCTGTGACCTCATGTGGAAATTTGCAGATATAATCAGACTGGATTACAGGGAGTCTGAAATCCAGTGACCAGTGTTCTTATAAAAGGGAAATTTGGAAACCTGGACACACACAGGGAGAAGGTTAGAAGACAACAGAAGCAGAGACTCGAGTGATCAAGTCACAAGCCAAAGGATCCCAAAGACTACTGGCCACCACCAGCAGGTGGAAGAGCCCTCAGAGAGAACGTGTCCCCAGGTCACAAGGATATTGCACCTGGACAACTTGCAGAGACTTCTGGCCTCTAGAACTGCAAAAAGAGTAGATCTCTGTTGTTTAAAGCCACCTGGTTTGCATGAATTTGTGAGAGCAGCCCTAGGACCTGGCACACAGCTCCGCCCACCTCCCCCTGACCCCATAGTGTGCCCGGTGGCTCCCCCACCTGCAGTCCCTGCCTCTGTGCTCCTCCTGACTTGTTCCTGCCTCCTGAGATGGCCGGTCCCTGCCTGATCATCTTGAAAGTCTCCCTATCCTTCCAAACCTGGTACATATTAGGCTTAAAGTCCCCACAGAGAGCGTCTGGCGCAGCTCTCACCTCACCCCATCACGTCTGCACATTTGTTTGTTCCGATGTGTCCTCAGACACACTTTTAGCCTCTAAGAGCAAAAAGTAAGCCATATTTATCTCCACTTCCTCAGCACTGTGAAATGGGGGGTCTGTCAGGGAAGCAAAATCCCCAACAGATGATCAAATATGGAAAGTATAATTTGGAAAATTAAATGCAAAATGTATTCAGAATAATTAAAAGAGCTTGTAGGGGAAAGCGAGGCAATGCAGAGATTAGCAACACAGGAGGGGCAGCTGCCACTCCTCGGGCCTGAGGAATAGGGGAGAGGACAGGGCAGGAATGGGAGCCCCACTAAGAAAGGGACACAGAGAGGAAAGACGGCTGGTGCCAGGCTCCACTCAGCACAGAGAGAAGGTGAGGGATGCCCCGGCCTGTCCTTCCTCCACCGCCCCACCCGACTCCACCCCACCCCGGGTTAAAGGCCAGCCCTACTGTGAGGCAGCAGAACGCACAGCAGCCCAGGAGCAGACCTATGGCCAGCACACAGCTTATGGTCTGGACACCTTGCTAGCAAATGAGTGAACAACTAAAAATGTCATATCACAACTGCTGTGGAGCCAGTGGGGGACACCCTTTGTGGTGGAGAATTGCGCAAGGCCATAGTAGGCTAAATAATGCTGGCCCTCCCCAAAAGTACCCTCCACCCCCAGGACCTGCAAGTCTGTATGTTGGCTAACCTGGTGAGGGGGACAGCAGACACAGTTCTGTTGAGGACCTTGTGATGGGGAGACTGTCCTAGATTAAGCAGGACAGTCCATTGTAATCACAAGGGTCGTTACAAGACAGATGCAGGGGGCCCATGGGAGGTGAAGTGATGGAAGTAGAGCTCAGAATGACTCAAAGAAGGGGCCACAAGCCCAGGAGTGAGAGCCGCCTCTGGGGTGGACAAAGGCGGGGAGCAGATCCCACACACACATACCCTGAGCCTCCAGAAGGAGCGGCCCTGCAGACTTCTTGACTTCAGCCTGTGAGACTCATTTCAGACTCTGGCCTCCAACACAAAGAAAATCCTTTTGTGCTGTTTTAAGGCACAGAGTTTGTGACAAGATTTGTAAGGGAGGAGAGAGGTGTGATAGAAACCAAGGGCTCTGTTGCTAAGGGAGGCGGTGGGATCTCGGGGAGGACAGAAGATGGGAGGGAAACAGGATGGAGAGGAAAGAGACAGAAAGGAGATGCCCCTGCTGGGGACATACCCAGGGACTGAGCAGGCGGTGTGGGCTAGACTGGGCACCTACCCAGCCCTTCAGAAGGAAAGGGGACTGAGCAGGCCGTGTGGGCTAGACTGGGCACCTACCCAGCCCTTCAGAAGGAAAGGGGACTGAGCAGGCGGTGTGGGCTAGACTGGAGAGGCTTCACACTTTCGCTGAAGAGCGTGGATTTCACTCTTTCTCTCTAAGGGAAACATTGAACTCTTAGCCTGCACCTGCTGGTGGCAACCTGGCCTTGCTGTAAAGCCCCAGCCAGCTGGTGTGTGGAATCCAGTCTTCACCCGGTGACAGTGGTTCGTGGTTAATCTGAATGCTCTGGGCAGGCAATCTCCTTCTTGCTTTACTAACGGGCAGACTGTTCTTTGTTTTATTTCCTCTTGACCTGTACTGTCCAACACTTGCTTTGATTTTCCCCTAGGACACTTAATGCAAATGTACCTTTTGTTTTTTTTTTTATCGGATATGAGTAATTCAGTCAAAAAACAGTAAGCACATGTCTAAATGTTGGGTGTGCGCTGTGTCTTCTGGTCCTCTCAGAAACTGTCTGTCACCATTCCGAGCTGGTCCTCTCTGACAAGGCCATTCGTTTCACCACTGGGCAGCCGGTGTGGAATTCCACAGCATCCTGTGAGTTGCTCAACTTTTTAAAACTCCTGACAGGAGCACTACTGAAACCAACCTTATTTTGTCTAAAATTACAGCTAAATCCAGCTAATCAACATGGTTCTGAGAAAGCCACTATCTGCAATTTATTTTAATTTTTTTTAAGTGCATTTTCTTTATTTGCAAAGCACAAAGCCTAACGAAATATTTCTCTAAGGGTTCCATTTGGAATCAGGGCTCACGAAGCCAACTGGTGGATAATTTTCACATCACGACCCGCCGAGCCAGCAAACACGTGATGTCACTGTTGTTCACGCTGACTCCCTCCCGGGTGGTGCCCGGTAGGCTGGTGCATTACCACAGACAGGCCCCAATTAGTTTGCTGAATGGATTGTTATACCTATAGAGGAGGGTTTTTTATTTTTTTTTAATGTTTCTCTTTAACCACTCATTTCATCTTTTCAAAATTTAAAAGATTTTATAACAGGTTCCCAAGGTCATTGATGGGCACAATGTGCCTGTGTTTCCTGTCCCTCTTTTTTATTTTTCTTGACACATTTATAACCATTTGATATCAGTGATTTAAATCCATTGGCATTGAAATTGGTTAGCAAGTTGATCTTTGAATATGTTAAATCAGCTTGCCTTCTTATGATTACAGTAACTATTGCTACTATGGCTTTAGCAAAGGAGAAAGTAATTCAGATTTTGACAATGTGCTTTGTGAAAAATAGCAAACTAAGTAAAAACCAACTGCTGAATTAGAAGAAGAGAACCAGCAAGTACTGAAAGAAAGAGAGGAAGTGACTAAAACACGAGATGGACCATGTTCAATCAGCCAACTCGGGTGAGCCTGGCACACAGTAGGAACTCGGGAAATACTTGCTGAATGAATGAGTGAATATAAACTAAATAAAAATTGTGATATGGAAGGAATAACTCACCCATAGGATGAAATGTAACTAATGTTCTTCTTTCCAATATTTGGTTTTATAGAGAAAAAAATAAAATAAAATAAGGGCTCCCCAGTAACCAGTGATAGCATTCCAGCTCCATGAATCATGTTCTGGCATTTGCGTGCCTTTTAGCTGAAGTGCTCTCAGATGTGGCTCTCCCCGGGCAACCAAGTCTCAGCCCCAGAGGGCAGGGAGGAGCTCTTCCATCTGTGCTTATGAAAGAGAAGAAGAGACCTCAAAGCTTGGATATTTTTCCGAGAAACGAAGAGAAGTAGAGAAAAATCTTGGAAAGTTGGCCAGGCGTTGTGGCAGGCACCTGTAGTCCCAGCTACTTGGGAGGCTGAGGCAGGAGACTCGCTTGAGCCCAGGAGTTGGAGGTTGCTGTGAGCTGTGATGCCATGGCACTCTACCCAGGGGGACAGCTTGAGGCTCTGTCTCAAAAAAAAAAAAAAAAATCTTGGAAAGTCTGTCTTTCCATAGGAAGAGGAACTAAGGGGCAGTCCTCCGAGTGCTGAGATACACGGAGTTGCATGAGTCAGTGCTGGACTCTTATTCTATTAGCTGAATCTTTATGATCTAAATTCTCCAGGAATTGGGCTATACCTTTTGACGCCTTTGAATTTGTGTTAGCCAGTAGGGAAAATGCACTTAAGTGCAAAGTTTATTGAATATTTTTCTGCTTGGATGAAAAGTTGTTTTAGGTTTGTTCTGAAAGCAACTGAACACATCCCATTTAAATCAGGTCTTGCACGAAGGGCTGTCTCAATGTGCTGATAATATCAAAGGATTACTGCTGGCTACTAGATCATTATTGAAATGCAATTTAAATCCTGAAGGAGTTCTTGAGAACCCGCCAGCGGAGCTCGCACCCATTACGCACGGTGTGCAGTGAGGCATCTGCGAAACCCCTCTTCTCTGCCTTGCTTCTTTATCCCAACCCCCAAATCACTTCTGTTCTTGCTCCAAACACCTCAAAACTCTCAAACCAAGCACAACTCAGCCTTTCCTGTTCCCCTTCCCACCTCTTCCAGTTCTATTTTGCTGACTTCTGGAGTAGCCTCTGTTCTTGTAACTCTAATCACTCCAGTTCTCCTGGGCTCCTGGAATTCTCACCTCACCTATCACTGAAACTCTGCACAAAATGTCCCGAGTGGTCCAAGCCAGAATTGTTCCTAATGAGGCAAAGAAGTCAGAGATGCTGCCACGTGGAGGCGACACCCTTGGTCCTGTGGCTGCTGTCCCAGGAAGGCTCTGGGGGCCTCTGACAGGACACGGCAGCCTCTGCCCACGTCTCGTCTCTGTTCCCTGCTCCTCCGTGAGAGTGGAGCATTGGCCACCACCTGCCAGGTGGTCCATAACTGTCAGGCTTCAGAGTGGGTAAAGAGAGGAGTCGAGACTCCATCCTGAGTCCCCACCACCTCCATGTAACTGTTATCAAATGTCCCCACCCTCCATGTCACTGAATGTCTGTGCCACATGCCCTGGTGGTTTTTGTGAAAGCAGACATAATTTTGTCACTTCTGATAGATTGGTCATCCTGGAAACCTCTGGCTCTGGTGTTCTCTGCAGACAGGGAACACCCCAGAACCTGCTGGCAGGGGTCTGATCTCCACAGGCCCAGGTGCCCCCACACCAGGTGCACAGGGCAGTCTGGCCCAAGCATACACCTCGCCAGCCCTGCTCAGCCGTGCCCGTCACCAAGGCTCAGTCCCTAGGAGACTCCTTCCTCTATCCAGGAAAAACCTCAACTCTAATTTCTTAAGAAATTGGCTATCTGTGGAGACTAGATTGACTCCTAATTCCAGATGGCAATTTTACAAGAAAGGCACTCAGCTTTCCCTAATTTGTGGAATTCATATAATTTGGTCCTCTTGATGTGTGAATTCCTGAACAGCATATCCTTGGAAGTGGGGTCACACTTAGCCCAGACCTGTGCAGTTTTCTGCTCACTCTGTGGGGTGACTCACAGTCCCCAATATCTCTCCTGTGTTACCCTGGTCTCAATTTTCCGTGCACCAGCAAGGCCATGCTGCCTGCAGGCTGGCGGGAACTCTGAGGGGAGCAGGGCAGGACTGCATATGAAGTCAGACTCACAGGTGACTTCCCCGATGTGACTCACAGGAAGTTTCACCTTAGGGCATGTGACATTCGAGGTAGAATCTGAGTTCCCTGCAAGCAAAGGCCATTGATTCACCGCTGTTCTTTGGGCTATCACACCCAGGATAGCCCTAGGCTTAGAGAAGGGACATAAGGGATACCTAAGCAATGGATTTAACATATTGAAAGGAAACGTATTTACTGAAATCCCTTTTAAAAGGTGAGATCTCTTATAACTCTTGGTTTCTCCACCACGCCCCACTCTGCACGTGCACCTGCCCTTCCTGGGGTTGTTGTAACAACTTATCACTAACTCGGCAGCTTCCAGCAAGAGAGACCAGAAGTCTGAAGATGAGGTGCTGGCAGGGCTGGTGGCCCTGGAGGAGAAGCTCTTGTTTCTCTCTTACAGCCTGGTTGGAGCTGGCAGCCCCAGTGCTCCTTGGCATAAGATGTCACCCTCTGATCTCTGCCTCCATCCTCCATCTCCCCAACATCCTCCGCCCCCCCATGTGCCTCTTTCCTCTTCTGTTCTCTTCTAGGGACTCTTATCATTCCTCTAGTGCTGGTCTCACACCCAGCGATCTCCTCAGACCTCTGCAAAGACCCCTTATCCAAATAAGCTCACATTCAGGGGTTCCATCCAGGCAGACTGATGGGGGCACCCCTGGCCCACTGTGTTTGGTATCTATCATGAGCTCACATTCAGGGGTTCCATCTGGGCAGACTGTTTGTTGGGGGCACCCCTGGCCCACTGTGCTTGGTATCTATAATAA
>NW_003852523.1:945713-951290 GCF_000181295.1 Otolemur garnettii
TTCAGGGGTTCCATCTGGGCAGACTGTTTGTTGGGGGCACCCCTGGCCCACTGTGCTTGGTATCTATAATAAGCTCACATTCAGGGGTTCCATCCGGGCAGACTGATGGGGGCACCCGTGGCCCACTGTGCTTGGTATCTATCATGAGCTCACATTCAGGGGTTCCATCCGGGCAGACTGATGGGGGCACCCCTGGCCCACTGTGCTGGGTATCTATAATAAGCTCACATTCAGGGGTTCCATCTGGGCAGACTGTTTGATGGGGGCACCCCTGGCCCACTGTGCTTGGTATCTATAATGAGCTCACATTCAGGGGTTCCATCTGGGCAGACTGATGGGGGCACCCTGGCGCACTGCAGTTGGTCTCTGTCACATAGGTAGCAGCACAGTAGCTCTGATTTTTCTCTGCCAACTCCCCCAGATCCCTCCTAATGCCACCATTTCCTGTCTTTCCTCCTCCCCTTCCCCAGCCCATTCCCGTCCTTTCTTATGTAAATCGACCCCCTGCATCAGGCCGCCTGGCCACAGCCTCTCTTTCTCAGCAGCCTTAGAAAGGAATCTCTATAACAGGCGGGAAGGGAAAGGCTATATACAACCCATTTTTCTCTGTCAATAGCATTTTTTCCACATAAACCAATAAGTAAGCAATTCAGAGGGATAGCTTTTTTTACTCTGGTGACAAGAAATACTCAGACCCCAGCCTACCTGACACATTTTCCCATGGCCACCTGTCACAAAGGCTGGGACCTCTGAGGACCCTCAGGAATTCACACCCCCTGGGGATGATGTTAGGGCCCTGGATTCCTGATGTGCACTGATACAGCTTCCTGCAGGCCAGACAATGGACTTTTATGTTATTTTGTAGCCAAGTGCAGATTTCAGCTCACGTGCACTAGGAAAGCAACAGACTCCATCATCTGGGTGTACCTGTGTGAACACACACGTGGCTATCTATGCACATGTGCACGCACAGGAATACCACTATTTATTCTTGCATTTTCCCTTTATTTGGCTTATATTCTATTATTTTTATGATTATTTTTTTCTTTAATCTTCCTTAATTTCTGATTTAGGGGCAAAGTGAGAAAGCTAGGCTTTTTAAAATGTAGCTTATAACAATCTATCTACTCATTCCCAATCAAGAGATTTCTGTAATATTTTTCTTATTGTCCTTTTTTTAAAGAGATCAATAAAAAAATTATATTAAAAATTAACTCTTAGTAATACAGACATTGTCATATAGCTTTCTTAATTCCTCTGTTAAATTTTTATTTCTGTATTTGTTATCATGGCAATGTTTTCTTGACAGTAAGTGCCCCTGGATTTGCCTTCTATTATTTCACGCTGTGTTTGAATGAATGGCTTCATCGTTACTCATTTCCAATTTCAGCATATCAGTTCAAGGGTCAACCATGACTAAATCTATTTCATGTCTATTTAATTTCCATAGGAATATTTTATATAGT
Organism: Otolemur garnettii; assembly: GCF_000181295.1. Classification (NCBI taxonomy): domain Eukaryota; kingdom Metazoa; phylum Chordata; class Mammalia; order Primates; family Galagidae; genus Otolemur; species Otolemur garnettii. The sequence continues at coordinate 947,180 of NW_003852523.1, forward strand.
GTATATACACTTTATAAATATATATTATTGTGTATTTTTTATGTATCTTTATACATATTACATAATTCACTTATTTATATTTATCATTTCAACCAGTGATTCTCCGAGTAGAATCATGAGCGATAACTTTATAATATTCTTATTGATAACATGAAATGATCCACATTTGTGAAAAACAAGTAACCAGTGCACTGCAGGGGGTCACGGCTGCAGTGGGGTCCAAATTCTGTAACCACGAGAGTAAAGAAAATCAAATTACTCCCTTCACTATTTTTTTTTAATCAGATTCATAGAGATCAAATTTACTTACAACAATGAACACCTGTATTCTTGTTTTATTCATTGATTTATGGGCTAAAATGCTACAAAGGAAAAAACAATATTCTAAGTGGGAAAGTCAATAATAATAACTTTACAATGATACTAGCACAGCAGGACAGAGGACCCGTGGACAGACCCCTGTGCCGGTCCCAGAGGCCCACAGGCTCTTGAGACATTTGACCCAGCAGAAGCACTTCAGTGTGGACCAGGAGGCACCAGAGAAAGGACCAACTGGCAGGAAGCTCTGTGGACTCCCTGCTTTCTTCCCCCCTGGAAGGAAGCAGGTTGAAAAAAACTGTCCAGCTGAAAACAGCACTTTCTTTAATGACAAGGGAAAGATGGGGCAGACCTGAGACTTCAGGGGACGGGGCCATAGCCACCAGTACTGTTCCCAGGCCTTGAACTCTGACAGAGTTTGCCTGGCTGGATTTCAAACTTGCTCTTTTTAGTTTCTGTCTTTTGCCAGTTTGAATGGAAACGTCTATAGCTGTTACGTGTGCCTGTTCCACCATGCACGTGTGTCTGGGGCTGGTAACTCATCTCTCAGAATCACAGGTCCATGGGTAGGGAATGCTGTGCCGAGAGTTGGGGTTAATGGATTACTCACCCGCATCTGATTTGGATGACGAGATTTTAGAATATGAGTTGATACTCCAATGAGGTGAAACTGTGCAGGGGGCTTTAGGAAGTGGGAAGGAGGAATATGGGACCAGAAGGCAGATAGGATTTTGGCCCCGCTATCATTTTGACCCCTAGTGTCATGCGCAGGAATGTTATATTTACATGGCAAAAGGGACTTTGTAGACGTGATAAGGCTATCAATAAGATGACTTTAAGATAAAAAGATACGCTGAATTATCCTGATGGCCCCAGTGTATGCCCAGGAGCTTTAAAAATTAGCAGAAGAGGAAGGCAGAGAGGTGTGAAGTGTGAGCAGCATTTGATAGGACACAGCTGACTTTGAAAGTGGACACCCCCCCGCCCCCCCACCCCCCCTACCCCCGCTTTCAAAGGAACTGAGAATGAGTCCTGGCCTGCAGCAGCCAGAAAGGAAACAAGAACTTCAGCCCCATGACTGCGGGAACCAAATTCTCCTAACATCGAAGGCAGCCTAGAAAGAAACTGTTCCCCACAGACTCCAGGGAAGAACCTGGCTGCCCAGTACCTGTATTCTGGCCTTGAGGGCCCTAAGCAGAGAGTGCAGCCAGGCCACGCTGGGCCTCTGATCCACAGAATGGGGAGAGGATAAACTTGTGTAGCAAGCCATCACGGTTGCAGCAGTGTGCCACGGCAGCAATAGAAAATAATCTGCCTTCTCAGCCACGGGGAAGGAAAGACTTTCTTCTCACCGGTGCAGACAATTCCATTGTTGAACCACCTAAAGGAGGTGGAGGAGCTTTATAAAAAGCAAGACGGCTTAGTACAAGTCACAGCGTCTGTAACACAGTCATCATGTAACACAACCTAATTCAGCCTCCTCTGCTTAAAATACATGCACTCTCCACGACATTTTAGTTCATCGACATTTCCCCTCTAGCACTCACTGTTGGGTAACAAGTTTAACTTGAAATGAGAATAAGGCTCCAGACTTTTATTCAAGTTCTTTTCCCAAGAAAACTCTAAGCCTGGGGCTTTCACCCAGGCTAGGTTCTCAATGGCTCGGTGGGAATCAAGATGAGGAAGGAGGGAAGGCTGCCGGGGAGCGGGGCTGGGAAGCCTCACAGCTGAGGTTGATCAGGATGGACAGCTGAGTTCAGAGTCGAGAGCCCCAGGCCACTTCCTGGGGCAGTACCACCCAGTACCTCCCAGCCGCCTTGTGCAACTTTTATTGTTAACATTTTTGTGTGGCCCTATCACCTGCCCTCACGAGCACCCAGCCTTGGTCCATTTGTTTCACTGCACTTAACAGCTTGTAGTTCTCTAGAGTGTAAACCCCACCGGCCTGGGGGTCTGTGTCTGTTTCTTCTGCTGCTGTTTATACTCATCCTCTAGAGGAGCGTACACAGTAGGTGCTCAGTAAAATAGTCATTGAGAAAAGAAGCGAAGATCACATTTGAAGTTCAGAAATACTGGGAGTGGCAAGCACAGCCAGGAGGAGGCCAGTCAGGGGCCTCGGGTGTGAGAGAAGGTCAGGACTGGACTGATGTGGTGACACTGGAAACAGGAGGAGGTGAGTGTCCCTGAGAGAAGTGCCGGTGTGACAGCAACAGTGTCGGGGAATGAAAAGAGGGGGGTCAGCAATGTCAGCAGGGCAAATGCTCACAAACTAGCTCTCCAAAAATAAAGGGGGGTGTTTGTGTGTGGTATATCATACATCATCTGTAAAGTATGAATTTTACTCTTATGAATGACTATAGTATACAATTTACAAATAAGAACAGCATATGCAATATTCCTTATTATAAATTCCGCACAGCTAATTGATTCACAATATACTTTAATTCATCGTGGAAGGACTCTTATGTCTATAGAAACCCATGTTCCAAGAAATGATGTTCAGTTCTGACATGAATATTGGTTGATTTTTTTTGTTTTGCACTAACAAGACAGACAAAAGTAGGTCACAGGGTGCAAGTCAGAACTTCCCTTCAAACAGATCAATGGCTGGACTTACTGCTTTACTGAGGGGTTAGTAGTTTCCAACTCCAGACTTCCACGTCTTGATCTTTCTGAGTTACTCTCACCGTCATGGCTAAAGGCGGGATGCACTGTTCACTTACTGCACACTGTCAACATTTTCTCAACACTTCCTCAAGTCTAGACAAGTATCAGAGCAATAAATAAAGCTCTGATGGGTAATGTTTACCAATTCCCACAGGGAAAATGCTCCCTGCACTGCAGATTCCCAGCTGTCCTTCCGACATCAAGCCGTGCGGGAAGAGACGCAGTAGCTCACTGCTGGACAGAATCTCCACCAGGGACACCACGAATGGTGTCTCAAGGGCACCAATGACAGTCAAGTGTCGTGAGATAATTAGGAAGTGACAGTTGTACATATCCATCTTTGCTTTAGTGTAATTTAATTGTAAGCTAATAGAATTGATGTTTAACAAGCAGCTCACAAAATTCCAGAAGCTGTAACAAGCATCTCTCATGAGTCGGGACTAGCACAGAAAGAGCGGTTGCAGGAGGGACATCAGAAGCTTGGCTGGCATAACTGGCTAGAGGCTTCTGCCCCCACTAAGGACACCCAGTAGAAAAGCCCAGCGCCCCTGGGGTGGGGTCACAGATGCACATCAGATATGCTATTCCCAACGTGTGAACAGAAGGTCCGGGAGGAGATGCCTCCTTATCAACTGGACACACAAGCCTGAAGCTCAGACAAAAGACCATGGATGAGAAATAAAGCCATGAATCCTCAGTGTGAATCACTGGGTGGAGAAAGAATCTGCAGGCATGAGAGAGATTCCCTAGGGGAAGAGAGCAAAGTAAAGGAAGGGAAGCTAGGCGCAGGCCTTGAGAAACTACACTCTCTCTCCCTCCCCTCCCCTCCCCTCCCCTCCCCTCTCCCTCTCCTCTCTGTAAAGGAAGGGAAGCTAGGCGCAGGCCTTGAGAAACTACACTCTCTCTCCCTCCCCTCCCTCCCTTCCCTTCTCCTCTCCTCTCCTCTCTTCTTTTCTCTGTCTCCCACCCTCCTTTCTTTCTTTCTCTTTCTCTCCCCCACTCTCTCTCTGTTTTTTTTTTTTTTCTTTTTTCTTTTTTTTCCAGTTTTTGGCCGGGGCTGGGTTTGGCATATGGGGCTGGCACCCTACTCCTTTGAGCCACAGGCGCTGCCCTTTTTCCTTTCTTT
>NW_003852523.1:951715-978202 GCF_000181295.1 Otolemur garnettii
TTTTTTTTTTTTTTTGAGACAGAGTCTTACTGTGTGCCCTGGCTAGAGTACCATGATGTCACAGCTCATAGCAACCTCGAACTCCTGGGCTCAGACAATCCTTTTGCCTCAGCCTCCTGAGTAGCTGGGTCTTCACAAGCACCACCACGATGTCTGACTAGTTTTTCTACTTTTACTAGAGACAGGATCTCTCTTTCTCAGGCTGGTCTTGAACTCCTGAGCCCAGGCGGCCCACGCACCTCCCAGAGTGCTAGGATCATAGGCGTGAGCCACTGCATCCAAATGAGAAACTGCACTATGGCCAGCCGAGGACAAGGCTGCAAAGGAAGTGGAGCTGGTTTGCTCAAGGGATGAGACGAGACCCAGAGTCCTGTGGGCCAGAGAGGCTGGGACCAGAGACAGCTACGAGACACACACAGTGTGGAAAGCTACTGAGAGTTTTAAACCACCTGAGAGTGTGAGGTGAGTGACAACTTGGGTGCAGTGTTTGATGAATCCAGAAAACAGAGAACCAAGGAGTGAGCAGAAAGTGAGGAAATAGGGACTGAAGATTTGATTTGCTTTTGTTCCAGAAACTTGACTATAAAAAATGAAAAGTATAGACTCAGGGGTGGAGTAGTGTAGGGTTGAGGAAGACTTTTTATATTATGGGAAATTAGAAATCTGTTCCAGTCCAAAGCCAGCAAGATGAATCGAGCTGAAAGATACAAGATTCTCTGGAGAATGATAATAAGTGATAATGTCATAGGAATCTGGGGGGACGTGGGACCCAAGCCCAGGGCAGGACGTGGACTTCAATAAGAGGAGACCTCACTCTCACTCAGCAGCTGGGAGAGGGCTGTGGGTGGGTTTGCATGTGTGATTCCAACAATAAAAGAAAAGATACTCTTGACTATTTTTCCTGCAAGATATAAGCTAGACCATTTCCTGAGAGCATGCAGGGAGATCACTCAGAGAACTTTGGAGACAGTAGAAATCATCTCAAATTATTATAAATTATTAAGTAGATTTGGCTGCTTAACAATGAACTACTTTAATCTTCCTTTGAAAATTATTTTAAGTAGCAACACATTAACGAAGAATGATCCATTTAAGGAATGCAAAGGTGATTCGAAATTAAGAGATCGGTATATACAATTCACACATTAATTGACTATTTTAGGTAAGAATAAAATAAACTGTAAAAAACACTAATTAAAATTGCAGGACAGGGACACATAAGCAGGCGAGCCAATATAAAACAAGAAAGGTCTAACATAGAGCCAAAGGCCTGTGGGACTTCACTGTGTGTTTGCTGTGACAGTTCATATCACAGGGAAACTCGATAGCCATCCAGAAAAAAATATTACAAGTCTCTACTTAAAACCATAAATCCAAACAGTTTCCAGAAAAGTGTTTACAAGTATTAAAAAAAAAAAAACTATGAAAGTATCATCAATAAATGCAAATAAATCGTTTTTCATTAAATTGAAGTATAAAAAGCCTTTTGGTGCTTGACATAAAACCCAGAAACCTTAAAAGATGGATAAATTTGACTACAAAGGAAATTTAAAAAGAAGCCTGAATAGCAAAATAACACAAGTAAAAGAAAAATGGAAAACTCTAAAAATATTATTTGTCACTAATTTCACACTTAGAGGGTTAACTTCTCGAAAGGGGAAAGGCACCTATAAAGCTGTGTAGAAAGCGGCACGTCAACAGAGGAGTAAGCGAACAGTGGAACATTCTCAAAAACCCTAAGTGACATTCAGTGTCACTCCCATAAGAAAAAAAGTATGAAATTAAACTACATCAAAGTATTGTTTTTATTATTATCAAACTGAAAAAAAAATTGTTTTGCAGAGTTTGAGAAGATGCAGGGATGGGTATTTTCATAATTGGCAGCTTCCAGTATAAAATGGCAGAGTTTCTATGGGCAACACTGGGCATTCAAAATTACTAGTAAAGTTACACTTTGAACATGTAGCTTCACTTCTGGGAATTTATTTTACAGCCCTGATGGCAGCATGCAATATTTTGTCAATTGTTAAGATGTGTGTTCAATGTTGGGATAAATTTTACAATGGATGCTGTGGCATATTTAATTGGCAGTATTTTTTTCTTTCTTAAAAGTGTAATCTAAAAGTGTAAGACATCTTAGATTACATGATGTCTATTTGTAGATATTTTTTATTATAGCCGTTTTTAGAAAAGACTAGAAGTAGAGCGTGAAGCACATGTATAGTTGCTATCATGTACCCAAAAGTATATAGTCCATGCTGGTAACCTTTATGACCCCTCTAGCTGTGTTAGTGAGTGCATGGATCTCACACACACACACACACACACACACAGCTGTTAGTGAGTGCATGGATCTCACACACACACAGAGCTGTTAGTGAGTGCATGGATCACACACACACACACACACACACACACACACAGCTGCTCACTTGGTGTGTACACAGTAGCTCCGACAGGATTCTGGTAACCTTGGTTGCCTCTAAAGAAGGGAGCTGGTGGCTGGAGGAGAGAAGTGGAGGAAAGTTTGACATTCTCGTTTCTATTTTTATAAACATTGTGCCTTGTGAATATATCATCTAAAACTGAATACAATTAGAATAAAAATGGAAACTATGGACTCTTAGACCCTGGACCTGGGGAGGAAGTAGGGAAGGAAGTTTGTAGCACAGAAGTATTCTTTATTCTGAGTATAGATATGTCAGGAAATCCTCCAATCAATGACCCAATGTCCTTTCTATCCTCTCTGTAATATACTAATATCGTAAGAAACTTTTAAAAAGTAGGATGTGGGGTGATTGGACTGGCATTCCTTAGAAATAAAAGTAGTTCTAACAAACTTAAAAAACCTTAATTACTCTTCTAATTATAAAAGCAATACCTCCTCAGGGGAAAAAGAAAGGGAAGGAGAAGGGGAAATTACCACAGTCAAAACTGGAAACACCTTTCAGCCAAGGTGGGAATTAGAAATATAGTCAGGTTCAGGAACGCCTGTTGCAGGAATTTTTGTTATTTTAAATAACACTGACTTTACATGTTGACAAAGTCATCTTGACCCAGCTTACATCAAACAGTGGCATCAAAATGTCTGTGTCAAAATGTCCCACAAATCAAAACCTCCACATTAAACTGTCCTTCCTATGCAGATGGCATGACACGACTGGTGCCTCACGGGAGGGCCAGGTCTCTTTGCAACTTCCTCAAGCCCATCTCTAAACTCTCATCACCAAGCTGAGTGTCTGGCAGACATAGGCGATCAGTAAGTGCTCACTGAATGCATAAGAAGGTGGCATGGGATGGTGGCAATCCTTGCAGCAAGGGACAGCAGGCACACCTTCATCCCAGAGCTGAGAGGCTGCAGGTTGCAGAATTGAGAGTAAGTCTCTTAGTGCTTCTGAGCACTGGTCCATTAGCCATAATGTGACATCATAATGTTTTTCTTGCTGTGAAAAAAATTTTTTAAAATTCTATGAATAACTCTAAGAAAAAACTTGGGGCCCCTGAATGTTTGTAATTGTGATGACTACTTTAGGCAAGGAGTTTAGGCTGAGGGAGCAGAGACACTGTGCCCATTCTCCCTGGGAGTGTCAGGGCTTAGTGACCTTCAGGCAGGGTGTCACCTGACCTCCTCTGAGAACATGCCCAGGCCATCCAGTCTCCAGTAAGGGGAGAAACTCTGTTGAGCAAGTCAAATAAAAACCTGTATTCTTTGAGTTTCTGTTTAAAACTAGGAAAATATTCATGCACCTTGTGTGTGGAGGACTGCTGGAGAAACCACATAGCTCATGGATTGGTGACAGCAAACTCTCAGATGCCAGTCATCCCTGAGCCCTCCACCTGCACCCCTGTGATCCTTCTGTGGGCCCCTGGTTGGAGTCCTCTCTTATCCCCTCAACATTTTCTGTTTCCCTCATCAGCTGTCTCCAGGTTCTTAGGAGACAGCCTCACCTTTCATTTCCCAGAGAAATCAAAAATAACTTTATGGAGCTATAAGTTGCATACCTTACAGTTCACAAGTTGGAAGCATATGATGATTCAGTGGTTTTTAGCATACTCACAGAATTGTGCAACTATCATTTCAATCATTTTTAGAAAATTTTCCTCACCCTTATAAGAAACTGTTATGGACTGAATGTTTGAGTCCCTCCAAAAGTCACATATTGAAGCCCTAAGCTCCAATGCTATGATATTAGGAGGCGGGGCCTTTTGGAGGTAACTAGGGTTAAATGAGGTCAGGTGGATGGGGCCTTCATGATAGGATTAGTGCCCTTATTAAAAAAAAAAAAAAAGACAGGAGAACTTGCTCTCCCTCCCCGCCCTCTCTGCCATGGGAGGACTCAGCAGGAAGGCAACCATCCACAAGCCAGGAAAAGTGCCCTTACCACATTGGATAGCTCTTGGAATTTGGTCTTCCCAGCCTCCAGAACTGTGAGATAAATTTCTTTTGGTTAGGCCTTTCAGTCTGTGGTATTTTGATATAGCAGCCTGACATGAATAAGACAGAAACCCTGTACCATGAAGTGGCCACTCCCCATTCTCCAATAAGCCTTGACTCCCACCCCCCACCCCACCCCCACAGCTACTAATCTACTCTATGTCTCTATATATTGCCTCTTCTGGGAGTTTCATATAAGCAGGCTCAGGCAGTTAACAGTCTTTTGTAAATGGCTTCTTTCACCAAGCAGAATATTTTCGCAAGGTTCACCTTGCTGTGGCATGTATGTATATGGAGAAAGTTTGAGTGATCAGGGTAGATCAAACCAGCCACAACATTGCTTTAGGCCTCAGAGCAAGGCCTTAACACCCCTGAACTTTATGAAGGCGGAAAACAGTGATGAAGCTGCTGAAGGAAAGTTAGAAGCTAGCAGGGGTTGGTGCAATGAATTATCCTGGTCCCCCTTTCCAGCTGGACAACTTGAGGCAAAGAGGAGTGAGTTCTTTAGCCATGATCACAGAGGCAGCGGGTGGTGTAGTGGGAGTCCAATGACTCCAACGTTTAAGCCTTGGTGTTTGCTCCCAGTGCCCCTTAAGCTGAGTTTCCTTCTTCCTCCCTCAGTCTAAGCTGCTGCCATTCAAACAGACTCTCTTATCAAAGTGAAAATCATGAAGAAGCTCCTGCTGCCCCCCACCTTCCAGGGGCTACAGACTCTCCTCAGCTCTTTGCCTCTCTGGTACCCAAGGCTCAGAACTTGTTCCCACAGCCAAATGAAGAACAAGGACAAGTGGTTTGAGGAAAAGGAAAGAGATGTTGATTATTTGCCAGAAAATGAGGAGGATGGTAGACCCTCTTCTTAAAGAGCTGACACCCTTCCTTTCAAGGAAATACAGAGCCTCTCAAAGGGGCTTTGCAGCTTTGGCCTGTGGTGTTTAGCTCTGTCAGTGGTCCTGCATTATCTCCATCAAAGGCCTTGTGCCCTCTGCTCTGTTGAGCCATTTCCCATGGTTTAAGGTACTAGAAACAAAGAACAGAGAACACTTCCTCTACCCTTCTGATTATTGGCCCTGGGGGTGATTGGAAAAACAGCTTATAAAACATAAAACACTTTGCCCTTTTTCAGGCCTTCTCTTTCACCTCTCTCTCCATTTGCCAGTCCTCAAATGACCCCTGAATTACTCTCTGAGACTAGCCTCTGCACAGCTCCCTTGAACACCATGCTGAGTGCTCCTCCTGCCCAGCCTCTGGCACCCTGTGCCCAGACTTGCCTGTGGCATTTTTTTTTTAAGCTAAAGCTTCTGTGCTGGGAATCCCAGAATACCATCTGGCTGGAGTTTGAGACGCAAGTAGAAGTGAGCCAGAAAAGCTGACACCTTTTGCTACCTGGTTTCCCAACCTCTGTCCCACTTACCAGGGGCCTACAACTCATGATTGCCAAAGTCTAATGAAGGTGATTTTATTTGTTGGGGACAGACCCCCTACAACAGAAGTATGCAAGGCTCATGATGCAGGTTCAAGCCTTGGATTCAGACTTTGCCTAGTTCTCCTACTTATTTGACAAATACTCTTAAACAAACCCTCCAGAGGTAAGCTATTTCTCAGTCAAACAGAATTAAAACATGTGTCCTGGCTCAGCACCTGTGGCTCAAGCGGCTAAGGCTCTAGCCACATACACCTGAGCTGGCGGGTTCAAATCCAGCCTGGGCTACCAAACAACAATGATGGATGCAACCAAAAAATAGCTGGGCATTGTGGCGGGTGCCTGTAGTCCCAGCTACCTGGGAGGCAGAGGCAAGAGACTCACTTGAGCCCAGGAGTTGGAGGTTGCTGTGAGCTGTGATGCCACGGCACTCTACCCAGGGGGACAGCTTGAGGCTCTGTCTCAAAAAAATAACAAACAAACAAACAAACAAACAAACAAACATATGTCCTGCCTACCCAAGTAAGGCTCACAAAAAGAATTGAGAAAATATTCTGCAGATTATAACATTCAATAAATGCTCTCGGATATACATACTATTATTGTAATAGATAAGAGTAGGATAAATGAATAGTAAGGGAGACTTTCATGAGTTGTGTCCAGCAATAGCTTCCAGAAGAGGAAGCAGCAGGGCAGTTGTGAGGGTGGCTTCTGCAGTCAGTGTCCAGCTTGAACATGGCAACATGCCTTCCGAAGTGTGCAAGGATCAAGGGGACAGTCTAATATTTATCACCATGCCTGATCAATGAGTATCACCTATTGTGGTTATTGCTGCTGTGTTTGATTGAAGTGAGTCAATTAACAGAATTAGAATGGGCTTTAGACTCCTCCCTCCATTGTAAGGTGAGGTCTCAAGCCACCTTGAGGTGCTTGAGGTGCAGAAAGCTAATAGACCCATTCCCTCCAATTAAACTGACAGGAGGTCCTTGTTGATCCTCTCTGGGAACTAAGATTGATGAACAGATTAGACTCTTAGTACCATGCTGAGAGTGTGTGCCTGGGCTGGCAGTCAAGGAGTACAATCAAGAGGCCAGGAGAGCCTCAGGGCCGGGGAGAGATAGGAAGATTCCTGTTGGCTATGCCTTTGTCTCTCCTGGCTTGCAAATGCCCCTAAAACTAGAAGGACTGAGTTCCCAAAATACTTGTCCTGGCTAGGGTGACCAGACATCCCGCTTTTGGCGGGATAGTCCCACTTTTCAACAATTTGTCCTGCACCCCGCAGTGTTTTAACAAAGTCTCAATTTTTGGAAAGAATGCACAGGCGGAAGAACAGGAAGGGAATATACAGTTTTCAGCTGCCATGTGGCTATTTCACCAGAATGAGTTTTATATTATTTTTGTTAATTTTATAATGTTGACCTTTAATAATAACAAATAATTGTTGAGAAGTGATTATCAAGAACTGCTTATCAAAGTTTGCATTGTTGTCGGGCCCTGGCCTGCCCCGTCCCCTGCCCCGCCCCCCCATCCCGCCCCCTGGCCATGTTGTCCCACCTTACCGATGTTAAAATCTGGTCACCCTAGTCCTGGCTGGCATCCCATTAGATACAGACAGATCATTACAGCACTACCTCATCCCCAGCTGAAACCTCTGTCCCGCAAGCTTCCAATTACACACCCAGGTTTTGTTCATTTCTTTCAAACATTCAGTCATTCACAACACCTTGTTTTGGAACAATTTTGTAGACGCTTCTGAAAGCAATTCTACATCTCATGTCTTGATGTTCACTGTCCTGGTAGGCTCTCATATACACCTTGAGAGAAAGACCCCTTGATTTTTGACAGTCCTTTGTTCCTTCTCTGATTCTTGCACACATCAGTAACTTACTCCCATTTGATGCTTAAGAAAATTTTACAGTATAAATTGTGGCATGGAAAATAGTATGTTTCCTCTGGTTCCAGATAAGGAGAGTTGTAAATAATTTAAAGTCCCTGCTGTGCAAAATTACCCAAACAGAAAGTACATTTTTTTCCCAAGTGTTAAGTGATTCAAATAGTTTATTTTTTTATTTTTATTTTTTTCATGTATACTTTAATTCATTTATGGGGTACAATGTGCTGATTTTATACAGAATTAGGAATGCTTACATCACACTGGTTACTATATACCTCCTCTCATTTACTTAATTATTGTGTTAAGACATTTATACTCTATACTAATAGATCCGACATGTACCCTTGCATTTTGCACCATAGGGGTGATGCCCCCATTCACCCTCCCTCAATCTGACCTCCCCCTCCCTTCCTATCCCCCTCTTCTCTCTCCTTCATTTTGGGCCATAGTTGTGGTCTATTCTTCATATGAAAGTGCGATTGTAAATTGGTTTCATAATAGTACTGAGCACACTGGGTACTTTTTCTTCCATTCTTGAGATACTTTACTAAGTAGGATATGTTCCAGCTCCATCCATGTAAATGTAAGAGACATAAAGTCTCCATCTTTTTTAAGGCTGCATAATATTCAGTGGTATACATACACCACAATTTATTAATCCACTCATGGGTCAATGGGCACTTGGGCTTCTTCCATGACCTGGCTATTATGAATTGAGCTGCAATGAACAAATATGGTGCAAATATCTTTGTTATAAAGTGGGTTTTGGTCTTTTAGATACATAGCTAGTAGAGGAACTGCAGGATCAAATGGCAGGTCTACTTTTAGATCCCTCAGTATTCTCCATACTTCTTTCCAAAAGGGACATATTAATTTGCACTCCCACCAGCAGTGCAGAACTGTTCCCTTTTCTCCACATTCACACCAACATCTGTAGTTTGGGGATTTTGTTATGTGAGCCACTCTTACAGGAGTTAGATGATATCTCAAAGTGGTTTTGATTCGCATATCTCTGATGATTAAAGGTGATGAGCATTTTTTCATGTGTCTGTAGGCCATGTGCCTATCTTCTTCAGAGAAGCTTCTGTTCCGGGACCAGATGACTTTACATCAGAATTCTACCAAACCTTTAAAGAGGAACTAGTACCTATATTACTTGACCTTTTCCAAAACATCAAAAAAGAAAGAATACTTCCCAACTTCTATGAAGCAAATATCACTCTGATCCCCAAACCAGGAAAAGACCCAATGAGAAAAGAAAACTATAGGCCAATATCTTTAATGAACATAGATGCAAATATATTCAATAAGATCCTAGCAAACAGAATCCAGCAACACATCAAACGAATTATAACCATAACCAAGATGGTTTTATCCCAGGGTCTCAAGGTTGGTTTAATATGTAAATCTATAAATATAATACATCACATAAACAAACTAAAAAACAAACACCATATGATTCTCTCAATAGATGCAGAAAAAAATCTTTTGACAATATCCAACATCCTTTTATGATTGGAGCACTTAAGAACATAGGTATAGAAGGGACTTTTCTTAAACTGATAGAGGCCATCTACAACAAACCCACAGCCAATACCATATTGAATGGAGTAAAATTGAAAACATTTCCACTCAGATCAGGAGCCACGCAAGGTTGCCCATTGTCTCCACTGCTTTTTAACATTATAATGGAAGTCTTAGCCATTGCAATCAGACAAGAGAAGGCAATCAAGGGTATACAAGTGGGATAAGAGGTGATCAAACTTTCACTCCTCACAGATGATATGATTTTATACCTGGAAAACACCAGGGATTCAACCACAAAATTCTTAGAAGTGATCAAAGAATACAGTAGCATCTCAGGATACAAAATTGATACTCACAAATCAGTAGCTTTTATATATACCAATAATAGTCAAGCCGAAAAAATAGTCAAGACTCTATTCCCTTTACGGTTGTGCCAAAGAAGATAAAATATTTGGGAATTTACCTAATGAAGGATGTGAAAGATCTCTATAAAGAGAATTATGAAACTCTGAGAAAACAAATAGCTGAAGATATTAACAAATGGAAAAACATACTATGCTCCTGACTGGGAAGAATGAACATTGTTAAAATATCCATATTACCCAAAGCAATTTACAAATTTAATGCAATCCCTATCAAAGCACCACGGTCATACTTTAAAGACCTGGAAAAAATAGTACTTCATTTTATATGGAATCAGAAAAAACCTCAAATAGCCAAGACATTACTCAGAAATAAAAATAAAGCAGGAGGAATCACTCCACCAGACTTCAAACTATACTGTAAATCTATAGTGATCAAAACATCATGGTATTGGCACAGAAATAGAGAGGTAGATGTATGGAACAGAACTGAGAGCCAAGAGATGAACCCAGACACTTATCATCATTTGATCTTGGATAAGCCCATCAAAAATATAAATTGAGGGAAGGATTAACAAATGATGCTGGGAGTATTGGCTAGTGACTTGTAGAAGACTGAAACTGGACCCACACCTTTCACCATTAACAAAATTGACTCACAGGGTAAAAGATTTAAACTTAAGACATGAAGCTATAAAAATTCTTGGAGAGAGTGCAGGCGAAACACTTAAAGAAACTGGCCTGGAAGAATACTTTATGAGGAAGACCCCCAGGACAATTGAAGCAACACCAAAAATACATTCCTGGGATCTGATCAAACTAAAAAGCTTCTGCACAGCCAAGACCAGAGTAAGTAGAGATAGCAGACAGCCTTCAGAATGGGAGAGGATATTTGCAGGTTATGCTTCTGACAAAGGTTTGATAACCAGCATCCAAAGAGAACTCAAACTTATTAATAAGAAAAGAACAAGTAATCCCATTTCATTGTGGGAGAAAGTGCATTTTTTTTATACTTGGCACTGAGGCTGGGAAAATAACAAACTGTGCCAATTTTCCTACAGGTGAAATTTTTCCTTCTTCATAATGGAAGCATTTTGACTCTGAAATAAGTAATGTAATGAGTTTTTTTTCGAGGCATGCCAGCATTAATGTGGGGCCATAGAAATGAAAGCCCACATTACCTTTCTGTGTCTTACACACACACATGTGCACACACACACATTACTATCAACAGTCCCTGCCTGGGACCATTAAGCCATCCCCCAGGGCTCAAAGATGGTCCCCCCTAATGGCATTTGTGCTACCGGATTGTCAGCACAAGCACGTTAAGTTCACATGAAAACACACTGTTTGTAACACAAAATTCTGATACATAAGTTATTTGAATGTCTGTAAGCCACTGTAAATTTAAGCATCAATGTGACCTATTTTTCCCCTTTTAATTAACAAGTCATCATAAAATGGGATCCTGTCCAGTTTCCCCTGCCCAGAGGGCATCCTAACGCCTCCAGAGATAGCCGCTGTCCCTGCCCAACTGCAGGGCTTTTGTCCTTGATGTCTAATTCAGTACTGAAGCTGGTAAAGCTTCATTCCCAGGAACTAAAGGGTCATGGAACAAGAGGAGGAGGGAAGCCACCTTGCTAGACCCCCACCCCCACCCTGGGAGCTCATACTGGGAGCAGGTAATGGGAGGAGACTTGGACTCCTGGTCTCCAGCTCAGGCACCGTTCCATGTGAACACTGTGTTGCTGTGGGACTCCAACAGGGAGTCCCATACAGGCTACACACTTCCAGAGCATGTGGTCCACAATCCATGAAGGGCTGGGTCACCAGGCCTTATAAAGAAAAAGCACACACATTAGCAGAACAGAGCCACATATACATCAAGAATCACAGTAAGAATTATTTATGAACAGCTACTAAATATGGTGTGTCCCCAAAGTCACCCTTAAAGTTGCCATGCATAAGGAAGATGGGAAATTGTAGCTAATGTATCTTTATTTACAAAATGTTCATCGCAAAATTATACAAAGACGTGGCCAACATGTACAATATTTTATATTTTGTAAATATTTTGTACAATTTTGTAAAGCACAACTGGGTTCATTTCCGGCAGTGGTTATCAGCCCCTCTCAGCAGAAGCTGCCTTCATCCCCAGGTGCGACTCCCCATCTAGCGTTTCCGGATGCCCAGCTGCTGTGCTGTTCAGGGCACATGTTGAAAGGCCAGAGGATGGATCTTCACAGGTACAAATGGGTCAGATGACAGATTCTTTTAAATAAAGAGTGGGGGGCAGAAAGAGAGAGAAAGAAGCAGAAAGAGAGAAAGGAAGAAAAATGTAAAAACTCTGCCTCCGGTAAAGCAGCCTCCTGGGTGGTGGGAGGTGTTACGGGTCTCCCTGACCGTAGGAGATGTAAGCATCAATCCCGGCTAATTTACCTGCAGAAATCCCCCAGTGCTGAAGGATAGGCTGTGTCTGCCCCATCTGCGAGGTCCTATTCTGACACTGTCTTCAGGGGGACCTTCCGGGACCTTTAAACAAGCTGGCTATTTCCCCCACCTGCTTATTACACAGGGAGGTTGCCACATCTTTCCGTTTCTTTCTTCTTTGTTAAATTATAAGCCTTTGTGGGAAAGGATTCTGTCTGCACGGCTCCTGGTTTCCTTCCCTGACCTCCTGGTCACCCCCCACATTGTCGGGTATGTAAGCTCCAGGATCTCACTGAACACCTTTACGCTCCCTGGCGTGTAGGTGGCACAGGCCCTATGTCCTCCCGAGACCACAGAGGATACTGCATCCCCTTCTAGGTTCTTCCAGGATTGGCCATTACTCCACTATCCCAAATGTGACCTGGTTTGGGTGCTCAGGACAGGAGGGAAGCCTGGTGGCCACAGCATGGGGGGCTTCCTCAATTCCTGCCCCTGACAGCCTCCGTGACCTTGGGTTCCAAGTGCTGCACCTTCATCCTGGGTAGGACCACCAGTCCTGAAACTGCTTCACCTCGTGATGCATTCAGGCAGGTCACACCCACTGCCCTTGAAGAAACAGAATCTTGAGTCTCTAAACCTTTCCAGAGCACACACTTCATGCTCCAACCTAAAAAAATGGAAGTTTTCTGTTTGAGAATGCATTTGCTGGCCTTGAAGAGATACTCTGCTTTCCAAAGGCTGGAGTGAATAGCCATGATTTCCTTTCCCGTTTCCAAGGATAAACGTTTTCCTCCTTCTCTTCGGTATGGTGAGAAGGCAGCTGCTCCCTTCCTCTGCAGGCAAGGAGAGGACGTGCATCCTTCACCTGTGAGGCCGACTTTGACTTTGGTTTGTGGGACGGTTGGCTTGGGTCTCCACATACAATCCTTGAGTTAAGAATCAGGGTGCTGGGGACCACGTAGTCATTATAGGCTTTTAAAAAGAATAATGATCATCTATCTCTAATGCAGAATATTAAATGTGCACCTTCAGGATAAAATTATTAAGATGAATATTAACAACCCAAAAGAAGCTCAAAAGGGAAAGAAATGAGCCTGTGTTGTTTCTGCGTCCAGCAGAGAAGGAGGGTTTAGAGGGAAGTAACGGGATAAGTGGGGGATTCTCACTTCCTTTATTTTTACTGCTGTTGTTGTTTTCTTTGCCAGGCATATGGGGATAATTACCAGAGTCTGTTAAATATAAGTTTCTCAACCTCAACACTACTGACAGTTAGGGCTGGATAATTCTTTCTTGTGGGAGGCTGTCCTGTGCATAGCAGGAAGTTTAGTAGACTGGCCTCAATCCCCCAAACGCCAACATGACCACACACAGCCAGCCCAGTTGTAACCAAGTGTAACAACCCAAACTGTATCCAAACATAACCAAATGGCAAGATGGGAACCATGTCTCAGACGCACATGTGACACTATTATTCCTAAGCATTTGACATAGTACTAGTTACAGATGAGACTGGGTAAGTCAGATTGTTATCTGCTTAACAGAAGAGGTCTTTCTAGACACTTCCATTCAAAAAGCTCTTTCCATACATTAATCCCATTTGAATCTTTTAACCCACAAAGATGAAGCTTACTCTGAGTACCCCTGGGAAAGGTGTCACAGCCACATAGATCCACTAAAAACAGTGCCAGGTGCTTTGTGTGATCAGTGTTGGATAGACGGGAAAGTGTCAGATCATAGAGGGAAAAGAAGGCCAATGCAATGGGGAAAAGACACAGAGCAAAGACTGTGATGCCAAAGACTAGACTCACTTAATGCAAAATTTTGCAAATGATGAGCACCACTGAGTATTGAATGTGTAGAAAACAGAATCACAGCAACTGAGAATGCTATAAGAAACAGCACTAAAGAGCGCTAACATCTGAGAATGCTATCAGAGACAGCGCTAACACCAGCACGAGCTCATTTGTGCCCTCATCTTAGAGCTTGGATGAGGACAGGCATGCAGACCACTAGCAGGTGTGACAGGGATGAGGACCAGGTGTGACAGGGATGAGGACGGGCATGCAGACCACCTGCAGGTGTGACAGGTGGGAAGCCTGGAAAATGGGGCCAAAGTAGGGAAGAAGACAGTCAGAGAAGAATGGACACAAAAGCAGCCCGCCTCGCTCGTATTTCCCCTAGTTTTGCCTGTCGCCTGGACCACAAATGTGGCTTAAACTGGGTTCTAGATTTTTATGGGCAGTTTCTGGTCTTGACCACTAATATTTTTGCTAAGCTTCCCCACCCAGGACCTGACACAACAGGATGGTAAATTAAGCGAATCTGTGCTGAAGGAAACCCAGTGTTCATTCAGTTTCTGTAGTATTTCTGCCACTGTGTGTGGTCGTGCCCCAAGAGTCAAGATGTGTTTCAGAAGAAGGTCCCATTCTGATCATTCACACCTGCCACCTTAGGTGTCCTGCAGGAGCGAGGTGGGCACCATCACCCTGGGCTTTGAAGACTCTTCACACGAGGAAGTTAAAATTCACACAGAGAGCGTGTTTCAGGGAGAGACCATACTGCTCTGTGCTACACAGCGAATTATCACAAGTTTAGTGGTATCGACAGAAAGGAACCCAAAGTCTGTAAAATAATTTAAAGAGATTTCTTCTCAGCCAAATATGTGTGACCACGGCCCAGAGAGCCATGCCCAAGCAGCCTTGAGCATGTGGACTCACTACGGTTGGGTGACAGTTTGGTCTTACGCATTTTGAGGAGGCAGGAATTAATGTAAAGTCATAAATCAATACGTGGAAGGCACACGTTGGTTCAGCCCCAAAAGGCAGGACATCTCAAAGTGGAGGCTTGTTGTCGGGGATGGTGAACCCCGACCCGGTTTGAACACCGGCTGGGAAATGCTGCTGGAAAAGATGACTCAGCACCAGGTTTAAGGAGAAAACAAGCCTGAGGATGCCTGGAGATGCTTACACTAACTCAGGCTGGGCAGACCGAGACAATGTAGCTCTGAGATAATGTAGAGCCTTCCTGGCCCCTTCAGAAGGTTTGTAAATGCCAAAGGTGGGGTTGAAAGAATACCAAGTTTTCAGGAAGACTGGATGGAAAGAAAGCCAGGGTACGTGGAGGGGGCTGATAACCAGCCGGTGGGGTGTGTAAGTGGAGGGGAGGAAGAAGCCAGTTCTGTTCAGGTAGGGGAAGCAACCACGTGTTCTAGGTTAGCTACAAATTCAGAGTTTAATCCCTTCCATCTATTGACTCTCCAATGCACGGGCCTAGTCTGTCCAGACCAGGCGGGCTGGGCCAGATTCTATTCCTCTTTTGTGAGTCTAAGGAACTCCCAGGAATTGTGGGTCTGCAGACATTCTCTCTGGTCACCTCAGAACTGAGGCAGGGTGCTCACTGAGAAATCAACCTATGTACCTCCCACAGCTGGTAGGTTAGGGGTGGGTTTAAAGATTCTTTGATTTTTACCTCGGTTAAAGGAATGAAACTTTGTCTAAAGGCTTGGAATGTTTTAAGATAAGGAAGTCTGTTAATCAGAGACAAGCCCTGGGACATATACTGAATTCAAGTAATTTGTTAAGTAAGGGGCGGGCCTCGGGGTGTGGTCTCAGCTTTACCTTGCATAGCCTTAGGGTTGTTCCTGAGAGATAAAGGACTACTCCCAGAAGGGAGAGCTGCAGGAGGAGGCAGTCTGACCCTCCTTCTCAGGACTAGGAACTCGGCTTTAGGGTCTTTCTGGGGCCTCCTTAGCCAAAAAGGGGATCCATTCAGTTGGCTGGAGGAGCTGAAGATTTTTAGTTCACATTGGCTTTAAAAAAAAAAAAAATTATCTCAGCTCCTGACCCTCTGCTCAGGAGCCCACAAATCTGTAATCAGTGTCAGCTGGGCTGTGTTCTCACCTGCAAGCTGGAATGGGAGGAATCTTCTCCAGACTCATGCGGGGCGGCTAACAGGATTATTTCCTTATAGTTGTGGGAATGAGAGCTCAGGTCCTTCCTTACTGGCTGTGGACCAGAGGCTTTGCACAGTTCCTGAAGGCACCCACAGCTCCTGCCAGGCCCTCTCCTTGGGG
Source organism: Otolemur garnettii (assembly GCF_000181295.1). Lineage (NCBI taxonomy): Eukaryota > Metazoa > Chordata > Mammalia > Primates > Galagidae > Otolemur > Otolemur garnettii. Next base: position 967,856 of record NW_003852523.1, read on the forward strand.
AAATTGCCTAAGGCCCACAGGAGAGTTAGGAGTCTGCAGAGTCTGCTGTCACAGTGCAGTGACAGCAGAGACATCCTGCCATCTCTGTCATATTCTTGACTGGACATAGGTCCCACCCACACTCAGTGGGAGAGGGTTGCACAAAAGCATGAACAGAAGGAGAGAGGGATCCCTGGGTGTCACCTTGGGATCTACCAGGGCAGGGAATAAAATAAATTAAGAATGGTAGCAACTCTCCCAGGCAGAGCTTCCTGTAGCTGTTCAGAAGGGATCTAGTTACCAACACTAGATCGGGCACTGCTGAGGAATGAGGTGGGGTGGGGTGCAGGAGAAATTCCAACTTGCACAATCTGGACGATAACTTGGGGAATGCTTATAGTGCTTTGCAATAACTCTAGTGATTCCTCACTGGCGGGAAAGCCAAAGAGAAGAGAGAGTTCTGCAGAGCAGTGGTCCACTTGTCTGTGCAGCGTTAGCCTCGCAATAGGTGCCCAGGCCGGAGAGCATTAGGATCCCATCGAATTCATCACTCTGGCCGCCTGCCTATCACAGGGTCCAATTAATGCACAGTGTGGGGAAGGCAGAGAAAGCCCAGTCCCTTCAGAAACCCTACACTGAAATGCTGGGGTGTGGATTCCTAAACTTTGGACACGCTGCCCTCCTCCCCAACCCTGGGCAGGACCAAATGCCCTCAGCCTGACCCCTGTGCACAGCCAACACCTGCTTTTTGACTGAAGGGCCACACACAAAACCTCTGCTCCTAGAAACCTCACATGCTTTCCCCATATCCACTCAGACCGATTTCTCTGAGATTTTCCTTGGGACTCTGTCCTGACCTCATTAGAAGCAGGGCTGTTCTGTCTCAGTGCTGTGTTCCCGCATCTTGTCCTTACTCACCGCCTGACTAAGCACAAAATGTTTCCTTCATCAGGCAAATTTAATTAAGAGGCCAGTCACTCAGAGAACCCAGCCATTTCTGGCTCAAGGCTAAAAATAGAGGAAGAAAGAATCCCTCCAGGGCAGCAAAGTGAATCACGTTCTAAACCTCTGGGAGCAGCGACCCCAGTCAAGGAAGAAGCAGCCACTGTTCTCACTACTTAGAAGCACCAGATTCTGAGTCAGCTCCATGTTCCCTCTTTAAGTTCTGTCTCTGTAAGTGGGTTATTTGTCCAGATTGTGCAAGTTGGAATTTCTCCTGCACCCCAGCCCACCTCATTCCTCAGCAGGAGGAAGGTGAGCGTCCATCCTGCAGCCACCACGACCCTCCCCGTTGCTTCTCATTCTCACAGTAGTCACTTGGAATTGTCTCCTTTCCTGTTGCATATGACAGATGCACTGTTCTTTCCTCACTTCAAATCTCTAAAAAAAAAATTACCAGTTGTTTTTTTGACTTTAACAACATGGACTCTAAGACTTGGGAAGGTCTTCCAATGTCAACTTCCTCATTTTACAAGTAAGGTAGGAGGACTGAGGCCCAGAGTGGTTGGTCTAGACTGACCAGTGACCTTTATCCAGGGCTGAATGAGATCACTCAGGAGCCTGTTAGTTTATTGGACACTATACCAGCTTCCTGGGAGGTAACGATGGAGACCTGGGCACAGGGCAGGGGCCCCGGATTACCAGATTCATTGTGGCCACACTGTGATTGACAGGAAGACATTGTCACAGCTCAGAAGGACCTAAAAGAGACCAGCACGGGGCAGCCCCCTCTGGGCTGGTCACAGTCCCCACATGCACCTGCCTTGTCAGCATCTTTCTTCGCAACTGAGAACCCAGACATTCTCGCCATACCAGGCTCCTCAGCCTGCTGACTCTGCCCCCCACCGCTAACATCCTAGAGACTTCATTCTGTCCATCCCTCTGCTGCCCCCTCCCCACAAGTGGAAGCCTCACCTTGTGGTCATACCCTGACCACCCCACAGCCCTGTCCCCTGTGCATCACGTGACCATAAGAGCTGTCATTTAGGAAAGACCTACAGGCCCCTCCTCATGCCTGACATTACCACTCACCACCAACTGAACTGCCACAAACACCTCATAAAAGGTGATTTTCCCCACTGTACACCTGAGGACCCTGAAGCTCAGAAACATTGAGACTTTCTCATGTGAAGGGTGGTGCCGGGATGCAAACCCCAGTCTGACTCCGGAGTCTATGTCTCTCACTATAGCCCCAGCACAGCACACCAGCACACCTTGAATGTTCTAGAACAGTGATTTCAAACACTCTGTCCCATAGGACTCCTGGTTACACATTCACACATGCCAGATTATTTATTCTCATTTGTGTTCCCAAAGAAAGTATCCTTATCTATGTTTAAAACTGGTGGCACCCAATTCTTCAGCCTTTGCTATAGCGTGCACACACGTACGTATACCTGCACATACCCACAGACACATGTACACACACACAGCCACAGACACATGTACACAGCTGTGATGTGCCTGGAACAGGCAGACGTCTCAACCCTGGGGAAGATGAGAATGAACAGAGACCTTTGTAGTCAGAGTCGCACATCCCCACTTTCCCCATCCACCTTGCACTACAACCAACTTCAAGTCACAGAGAATACTTGTTCCCAGTTTTCTCAAGTGACTGACAGCCACGTCCTTGCCTTTAATGTGGAGACATTAAAATGATGGTTTCTGGGTTTTCCGCTGCACACTGGCCTAATCCAACTAGTAGTATACAATGTTGAAACATTTGAAGGGTTTTTTTTTTTGAAGTTAAGTTTTCTCTTTTCCCTTTCATTTCTGAGTTCCATTCCCCTGTTTACCATTTCCAGCATAATATTTTTGGTATCCCTCTAAGTAGCCCTTTGTGAATCCACACTGTGTGTTTCCTGTTCTTTGTGTTGCTTCTGAAAAAAATTGCAATTTTCTGGGCTCTAATTAAAGTGCCCCACTGGATCCCTCAGTTCTCTTCACGTAATATTGCATGATTTGTTTGTTGTACTTTCTGTGCCTCTTGATGCTGAATTCTCCTCTACTGTGCTCCTTACATGTGCATGAGAACTCCAGATCTGTTTATTGTACTTTTCAAAGTCTCAAATACAATATTGGGTCTCTACTCTCTTGGTAGTTCAACACTAAACACCTGGGGATGGTTTTAGGTGGTGATTTAACTACTGGCGGTTAATGTTCAGGCCAGCAGGACAGTGAGACACTCGGAGAAGCTCCAGTCCTGAGTGGCCTCCACACACCTGTGGGCTCCTCACATCTGTGGGCTTTACTCTGGAACCACATCAAGTCCTCACAGTGAAGACGTGAAAAAGATCCCCTCCTCCCTGGCTCTGGAGCAAGACACGGACCCAGCCGGGGAAGGCGTTCCTTCCTGCCAAGCCCCATCTACACTTCCTGGCTGGCTAAAGGGAAAAACATCATTGTCAGGGGTCAGAGCTTCAGAAAATATACTAAGAATGTTGCAGCCAAGGAGGGCAAAGGAGAAAGGGGAAAAGGAAAGCTGAGCCACGGAAAACACCTGCGGAGGTCACAGCCTCAAGACACAGACCTGCAGGTCTATGTTTGCCAAGATGTGTAGGGATTTTTTTTGTGACCATCTACTATTTCTATAGATTCTGCTATAGATTTTCTGGCAGAGAGTTAACCACAAAACTACAGGAGACTCCCCTTCCCCACACTGTGCCACCACAGCAACAGGGCCCCAGGGTACAGACAATGGGTTTCGGCTGAGAGAGCTGCAAACTGCAGGCTTATGGAATGAGGAGGACCTAGGGAAGCTCGGAGTCCACAGGGGAGAAAAACAACATTGAAGAACCCCGGATCCTCTCATGCCTACAGCTGCAGCAAACATCAGCACAGCCAACTTCTAACAGAGTAACATAAAGCCTCGCACCATAGTCCAGTGTGGCTCCATCCCTGTTACCAGATACATCGTGTTCAGTATTCAACAAACAATTACAGGGCCTACAGAAAAGCCAAAATGTCACAGCCTGAAAAGACTACAAAAGCCTCAGAACAAAACTCATATGTCATGCAAAGATTGGAATTATCAGTCTGAGAATTTACAATAACTATGATTCATATGTTAAGGTCTCTAACGGAAAAAAGTAGACTTGAAATAACATTCAAGTAGAATAAACAGAGAGTTGGAAACTCTAAGAAAGAATAGAAAGAAAAAAAAATATTAGAAAAAAAATCCTGTGAGAGAAATCAAGGCTGCTCTGATGGGCTCATCAGGTGACAAGACACAACCAACATCTGAGTGAACTTTACATAGGTCAATAAAACTTCCCGAGCTGAAAGACAGAGAGCAAGAAACAGATAAAAGAGACCCAGAAACAGAGCATCCAAAATCATGTAAAAAACAAACGCAGCTTCTCCTATGTGAACACTTCACCTACGGTTGCCAAGATGTGTAGGGATTTTTTTTCTGACCAGCTACTATTCTGAGCACAGCTTCTGAGCACAGCTACTCAGAAGTCCCCCAAACCCAGGCCTTTGGGTTTTATGGAAGATTCTTTATATTGGCATCTTTGATTAAATCATTGGCCATAGTGATCAACTTACTTTTAGCCCCTCTTTCATCTCCAGAAATTGAAGGGATGGAGCTGAAAGTGCCAACCCCCTAGTCATGGCTTGGTCTTTTCTGATGACCAGCCCCCATCCTCAAGCTACCTAGAGGCTGCCATCCATTATTAGCACGTAAAAGACACCCTATTATTACAGTGATTCTGAGTGTTTTAGGAGTCCTGTGTCAGGAAACTGGGAGAAGAACAAATACATGTTTCACAACTTCACAGGGATAATCTCAAAAGTTTAACATCTGTGCAGTTGGTATCACAGAAAGAGAAATAGAGGACTGTGCAAAAGAACTGTATGAAATGATAATGGCCAACAATTTTCTAAAACTAATGACAGACCTTAAACTACAGATCCAGAAAATTCAGAGAGCACCAAGCAGGATAAATTACCAACCCCTTCCCCCCAACAAAAAGCATATCTAGGCATACCAAATTGAAGCTGAAGAAAACCAAAGACAAACAAACAAACAAAAAATCTTTTAAAAAGCCAGAGGGAAAAAATCATCTCACATATGGAGAAAAAATGTTAAATTACAGCAGATTACGCATCAGAAATAATGCAAGCAAGGACAGAAAAAGGAGTAAAATACTACCAACATTGAAAGATAAAAGGAACAAACTTAGAATTCTACACAAGCGAAGTATTCTTTAAAAGTGCAGGAAAGTGAAGACTTTCTAAAAGACTGAATGGATTCATGGCTGGCAGATCTGCTGCACAAGATATTAAAATAAGTTCTTTAGGAAGAGGGAGAATGATGTAGGTCAGAAATGGAATCTATGTAAGTAAAGGAAAAATGTTAGGAAAAGAATAAATAAAAACAAAATAAAGGTATGTATTTTTATTTTTATTAATTGCTCTAAAAGATAATTTTTTGTCTAAAGAAAACAAGTTACTGAGTGAGTATATAGCACATGCACAAGTTGAATGACATCAGAAATGATCTTAGAGATGGAAGGGAGATACCAGACTACTCCAAGGTATCTTTATGGCACAAGGTTTAGAATAGCATTATTTGAAAATAAACTCAAATGTGTTAATATATGTGTACTATAAACTCTAGACCAACCACTAAAACATTTAAAGAAGTACTGTTGATTAAGTTAAGAGAAGAATAAAGTAAAAAACATGATTTATTAAAACCAGAGAAATTAGAAAAAGAGAAAGGGAAAGAAGTCCAAGAATTGTGATGAACAGAGAAGCATTACAAGCATGCCAGATATTAATCCAACTGTAACAATTTCAACTTTAAATGTGAATAATTGCAATACTTTTATTAAAAGACAGATTATCAACCTGTATACCCAAACTGTATATTCTCTTCAAGGAGTCACTTCAAATATCAGTGCAATCAGATATGTTAAAAGTAAAGGTATGAAGAAAGAAATACCACTCTAACATGAATTAACGAAAAGAAAGTTAGAGTAGTTATGTTACCTGTAGACAGTCAAGCCTGTTCTCCAAAGAAGGAAAAACGTGGAGGATTTGGAGGAGCTTCACATTATGATAAAGAGCCAACTCTGGGTGGCGCCTGTAGCTCAAAGGAGTAGGGTGCCAGCCTCACATACCAGAGTTGTGGGTTCAAACCCACCCCAGCCAAAAACGGCAAAAAAAAAAAAAAAAAAAAGAGCCAACTCTCCGTACACAGTAACCCTAATGTGTACATACATGGTACATGAGGCCTGAAAGTGACAGAAATGAAAGGACAAGTGGACAAATCCATTATCTTATGAATTTAACACCATATTATCAATAATTAATGTAACTAGCAGACAGAAAAATTGGCAAGAATATAGATAACTAAAACAGTCCTATAAATCAACTTGACCTAATCAATACTTACAGAATACTCCATTTAAAAAAAGCAGAATATACCTTGTTCTCAAGCTTACTGAATAAAAAGTGAAACTAAATAAAAGTGAAAATATAACATTAAAAGTTGTGAGACACAGCAAACACAATGATTTAAGGTAAATTTATAGCATTAAGAACATATGGTATATGTACACCATGGAATACTATGCAGCCATAAAGATGGAGACTTTACCTCCTTCATGTTTACATGGATGGAGCTGAAGAATATTCTTCTTAGCAAAGTATCTCAAGAATGGAAGAAAAAGTATCCAATGTACTTAACCCTATTATGAAACTAATTTCTAGCTCTCATAGGAAAACTATAACCCGATTTTAGCCCAAGAATACGGGGAAAGGGGAAAGGGAGGGGAGGGGGGAGGATGGGTGGAGGGAGGGTGATTGGTGGGATCACATCTATGGTTTATCCTATGGAGGTACATGTGAGTTTTTCTAAATGTAGAATATAAATGTCTTAACACAATAACTAAGAAAATGACATGAAGGTTATGTTAACCAGTTGGATGAAAGTATTTCAAACTGTATCCAGAAACAACACACTGTACCCCATGATAGTATTAATGTACACAGCTATGATTTAATAATAAAAAAAGAGCATATACTAGAAATGAAGAAATATTTTAAGTCAGTACACTAAAATCCCATCTTAAGAAACAAGAGGAAAAAAAGTAATTTAAGTATAAAGCAAGCAGAAGAAAAAAAGAAAATGCAAAAATCAATGAAATTACAAATAGGGAAACAATAGAGAAAATCAACCAGACCAAAAGCTGATTCTTTCGGAAGATCAACAAAATGAATAAACCGCTAGACAGGTTTAACAAGAAAGAGAGAGAGAGAGAGGATATAAATTCCTAATGTTAGAAATTAATCACTATTGATTTAATGTACTTAAAATAATAATGAATAAATACAATTTACTCTAAGCCCACAAGTTTGATAATTTAGATTAAATGGACCAATTTCTTTTTTTTTTATTAAATCATAGCTGTATACATTAATGCAATCATGGGGTATAATGTGCTGGTTTTACATATAATTTGAAATGTTTTCATCAAACTGGTTAATATAGCCTTCATGGCATTTTCTTAGTTATTGTGTTAAGACATTTATATTCTACACCTAGTAAATTTCACATGTACCCTTGTAAGATGCACCGTAGCTGTGGTCCCACCAATTACTCTCCCTCCACCCATCCTTGCCCCTTCCCTCCCCTCCCTCTCCCCTTTCCCCTTCTTCTTTGGCTATAATTGGGTTATAGCTTTCATAAGAAAGCTATAAGTTGGTTTCATAGTAAAACATTAAATCACAATTTACTAAAATTCATACAAGGAAAAATAGATCATCTGATTAGTCCTATGTCTATTTAAGAAATTGATCCAATCATTAATAATGCTCCAAAAAGAAGAAAGAACCCAACAGGTCCAATGATCTCAGTCAGTTTGCACTATTGGAACAAATTGCCACATTGTTAGTGTCTTAAACAACAAATATTTGTTTCTCACGGCTCTGGAGGCTGGCAAGTCCAAGATCAAGGTGCGGGTGGGTCTAGTGTCTGATGAAGTCCCACTTGCAAAAGAACATCTTCTCTGTATCCTCACAGAGAGCAGAGAACCAACAAGCAAGACTGGCCAGGTCTCTTCCTACAAGGATGCTAATTCCATTCCTGAGGGCTCCACCCTCGTGGGCTGATCACCTCTCCAAAGCCCCACTGACTAATGCCATCATGGTGGCAGTCAGAATTTCAACACATGAATTTCAGGAGAACACAAACATTCTGTCAAGTTTGATTGGATACAAAACCAATTCTCTATAATCTCTTTAAGAAGATAAGGGCAATGGGAACACATTCTAACTCATTCTATGAAGGAAAAGCAGATAAAGACTTTATGAGACATTACAAGAAAGAAAAACAGAAGAACAATAACTCTCATGAACACAGACCTACAAATCTTCCACAAAAGATGAGTAAATTGAATCCAGCAATGTGTTGGGTGAATTATGTACCATGAGAAAGTAGGATTTATTCCAGGTACAAAGGCTGGTTTAACACTTGAAAATCATACAGTACAATCCAAAACTTCAATAAGAGAAAGAATAAAAATCATGTTTATATGAATTAAAACAGAAAAAAACTTGACAAAATAAAACAGTCATTAAAGATAAAAGTCTCAGTAAACTAAGAGTAGAGAAAGAAGTTTCTCAACTTTATAAAGAATGACTATAAAACCCCTAAAGCTAACACTACACTAAATGGTGAGAGACTGAAAGCTTTCCTCCTGAAGATCAGAAAACAAGGCAAGAATATCTCCTCACTCTTCCGATTCAACATGGTATTAGAAGCCTTAGCTAGTGTAGTAAGACAAGAAATGGAAATAAAAAGTATAGATATCAGAAAGGAACAATTAAAACCGCCTTTATTCATAGATGACATGATCATCTACTTAGAAAATCCTAATGAATTTCTTAAAAAATATATTTCTAGAAGGAATAAATGACTACAGTAAGATTGCAGAATATAAGATTAATATTAAAAAGTTGACAGCCTTACTATATAGCATCTGTCTTGGTCCATTTGTGCTGCTGTAACAAAATATCTGAAAATGGGTAATATATACAGAACAGAACTTTACTTCTTCATGAGTCTGGAGGGTGGGAAGTTCAAGATCAAGGTGCCGGCAGGTTTGCTGTCTGCTGAGAGCTGCCTCTCTCTGCTCCCAAGGTGCATCCTCCAGAGGGGAGAAAGCCCGTGCCCTCACATGGCAGAGGTATGGAAGAGCAGAAAAGGGCCAAACTCTCTCTGTCAAGGCCTATTATAAAAGCATAAATCTATTCATAAGGACAAACCACTCATGACCCAAACACCTCCCCAAAGGTCCCACCTCCCAGCACCACTGCATTGAGGATCAAGTTTCCAGCACATAAATTTGGGGTGACGAGTTTAGACTAGAGCAATATCAAATAAAAATAGAAATTTTTCAATTAAAACAAAATGATTTACAATACTGCACCTACCTCAAAAAAAAAAAAAACGCAAAGGCTGACTACTATCCATGTATGTATGAAACCTGTATGCTAAAAACTATAAAACAGGATGGGGGAAACAAAAGATCTAAAGAGATTCCATGTTCCTGAATTGGAACACTCAATATTGTGTAAAATGTCAGTTTGGCCCAACTTAATCTATAAAACACAAACCCAACAGAAGTCCCTGAAAGCTATTTTGTAGCTATCTTCAACTTGATTCTGAAATTTATATGGAGAGAAAAAAGATCTAGAATTGCCAACATGCTATTAAAGAACAGAACAAAGTCGAAGGACTCATGTCACCAAATTTAAATTTTACTATAAAGCATCAACAGTTAAGGCAGTGTGGTTTGCAGAAAAATCAGACTCACAGAACAATAAAACAGAATATAGAGCAGAGAGCTTAGAAATAGACCCACACACATACAGTCAAACTAATCTATGATAGAGGAGCCACTTAATAGAGAAAGGATAAACTTTCCAGAAAATTGTGTTAGAATAGTTCTACATCAATATACAATTTAAATAAGGAAGAATACACGTTATACATTTCACAAAAATTAAAATGGATTATACATTAAGTGTATATTGTAAAATCACAAAACTTCTAGAAGAGGAGAAAGTCTACAGGAACTTGGCTTTGGTGGTGAGTTTTTCGGCACAATAACAACAGCATAATCAACGAAATAAAAATTTCATTGCAAAGAAAATCTGCTCTGTGGAAGACTATTAAGAGCATGGCCAGGCCTACAGATATATGAAAAAATGCTCACCATCCTTAATCATCAGAGAAATGCAAATCAAAACTACTTTGCGATATCATCTAACTCCAGTGAGATTAGCCCATATCACAAAATCCCCAAACCAGAGATGCTGGCATGGATATGGAGAAAAGGGGACACCTGTTGCAGT
>NW_003852523.1:979434-982900 GCF_000181295.1 Otolemur garnettii
ACATCCCCACCGAAGAATCTATACAGATGCAAACAGGCATATGGCAAGACGCTGGACACAGTGTGTCTTTGGAGAAGTGTGTGCTGAAACAGGAGGCAACACTACAGTCCTGTTAGAACGGCCACAACTCAAAAATAAACTACAGCAATACGGGCAAGTGTGCTGAGCAACAGGAGCTCCCATCTATGCCTAAAGGGAATGCAAAATTGCGCACTGCTTTGGAAGACAATTCAGCAGTTTCTTACAAAGCTAAATGCAGCCTTAACATATGCTCAAGCAATTGTGCCCCTAGGTATTCCCACTACCCAACTGATTTGAAAACTTACTACCACATAAAAACACATATGTGAATGTTTTCAGTAACTTCATTCATTGTTGCCAAAAGCAGCAAGCAACTAAGATGTCTTTAAATACGTAAATGGGTAAACAAATTGTGGTACATCTACACAACGCAGTGTTATTCAGGGATAAAAGGAACAGGCTCTGAAGCCACTTAAAGAAGTAAGTTTATCTACACGGCAGAAGAATGTCTGAAAGGCTACACACTGTGAGATTCCAATTACGTGATTTTTGGAAAAGGTAAATTTACAGAGGCGAGTAAGCAAATCCGTGATTTCCAGGAGTCGGCTGGGGATGAGTTGACAGATGAAGCACAGCGGATGCTGAGGGCGGTGAAGCCGTCTGTCGGACGCTATGCTGGATACTGGGCACTATGCATTTGTCAAACCCATTAAAACTGTTTCCACCAAAAGTTCCAGAACAAGGTGGCTTCACTAAGCCAATTAGTAGAATATTTAACAAGGAAATAATGACAATCTTTACAAACAGTTTCAGAAAACAGACGATGAGGGAACACCTCTCAAATCAATTTATAATCTTGATAACAAAACCTGACATGAAAAGAAGCTTTCATGGTGTGATGTCTCCTTGGTTTTCACCTTTCTTGTATGTTGATGTCTATGCATGTGAAGAAGTGGGAACCTACACCAGTCTTTGCAGACTTTGTTCCTCTGGGAAAGGCTTCATCAGTCACACCTTCCAGGGATTCTGTCAGGCTGCTGGTGTGGTCAGTGGGCAGCCTTGCTGCTGGGGGCTTCAGCCAGGCTGCACCTGGGCCAGCAGCAGACAGGCCTGGTGCTGAAGCTGTGGGGTGGGGCCTAGATGCTGTATCCCCATCGGGACTTGCCTAAAGCCTGGGTCTGCAGAAGCTGCAAGGCACTCCAATGAGCCTGGGGCACTGGGTCCAGCCTAGAGGCTGTGTACAGGGCTGACCCGAAGTTGCAGGTGCTGGAACCTGGATCCACTGGGGAAGTCCTAAAGGCTGGGTCCAGAGGGTTAGTCCAGCATTTTGCTCTACTGGTCCTAGCCTGGACCCTGGATCTGCTGGAGAGTAGGGTTGCTGGAATCTACTGGGCATTGGACAGGCCTGGAGCCTGTACCTGCAGGTGCCGGCCTAATGCCTGAATCCAGGAGTGCTGGCCTGATGCTTGGAAGGTCCAGAAGTCTGGGGCAAGGTGGAGCCTGGGATTGTAGGATCCCAGTAAGTGCCAGGGCAGGCTCGGGGGCTAAGTCCATGAGCATCTGCCAAGAGTCTGGGCCAAGGGGATTGTCCAGTACTGAGCCTAACTAGGGCAAACTGGCTGTTAGGGTCAGAGGCAAAGTCCAGTGCTCACTGTCCATTTGTTCCCCAAGCAGGAATGGACATTCTCTCCCTGCCGTGCTGCTTGGGGCTGGGTGAGGGGAATAAAACCGCTTTTCTTACCCTCTTCTGTGTGTTTTTTATTTCTGGGCTATGAACTCCCCCCTCAACCCCAGCACTATAATCTCCAGCCTGGTTTCTTTAGCTCTTGGGAGAGTTGTTTTTTGTTTGGGGGGGGGGGGTTTAATGGATAATTGCTCAAGTAATATTTTTGCGGGGAGCAAGCACCAGAAAGCCCTATTCACCATCTTCTGACATCACGCCTGTCTGCATACTGGTAGCAAAGAGTTAGAACAGGAAAAAATGTAAATGATATTTCAAATAGCGTTTAAAAACATCAAATACTTGAGAATAAATTATCAAAAGATGTGCAATAACTCTACATTGAAAACTAGAGACTACAAAAGATTAAAAAAGATGAAATACGTGTCTCTGCAGAAAGACTCAATGTTGCTAAATCTCCCCAAATTTTCTATAGCAGCCACAAAATTCTAATCAAACTCTCAGAAGATATATTTGGGGAAATTAATAAGCTGAATTAAATATTTATACGGAAATTCAAAGGATCTAGAATATTTATGAGTCTTCACGATCTTGGGATAAGCAAAAAAAAAGTTAAGCATGACTCAGACGGCATTAAGCACAAAGAAAAATTTGGGCTCATAGAAATGTAGTTGTGTCAATCAAAAGATACTATTAGGAGCATTAAAGAGCAAACTCAGGGTGAGAAAGAATATTTGCAATACTTACATCAGACAAATGACTCCAGAATAGTTAAGGAGATTCTGAAACGTGATTTAAAAAAAAATAGACAAGCTCTTTTTTTGCTCAGCAAAATAATTGAATGGGCACTTCTCAAAAGAGAATATTCAAATGGCCATTATGTACACCAGGTGTCAAATGTCATTATTCATCAGGGAAACACAAAGTAAGAGCACAGTGAGGTACCACTGCACAGCCACCAGGGAGGAGGGAATCTGTGGAGTTTGAAATTAATCGTAGCCCTTAGCTCGACTTTTTGTAGCATTTCAGGCAAATTCTAAGGAGTCTGCAAACTCATTAATCCCCACAGTTACAAAATGAATTGCTTATTTTGGAAGTATATTAACAGAAAAATGTAAATATTGGAAATTTTCTTAATATCAAAATTGTACTTTCCTAAAGTGATACAGAAGTGACATTCCTACTTTTAAAGCCACAACTACGAATTTTCTTGTAGTGCTAACATGGGGCCAGAGAGGATTTTCAGAACCCAAATAGCAGCCACAAAATACCCTTTATCAACTCTGACTTTCCCTAACAAACACAAACAATGTAACTAATTGTATTTAACCTTATATTAATCCCAAATTTTAAAAAATACTCCATAATATTTGTTGGTATTTCTAAGATTTCCCCCAGGCGTTATCACTGTACCCCACCCCACCCCAGTCAATAATTAGATGTTGCCTCTTGGAACTTAGAAGCTTGAGGATGCGTCTCCGTCCCTTCCTCCCCCTCTTTCTTCAGGCTCCATTTCGGAATCTTCATATTCTTCTAAACTGATGCTGAAATAAACTTCTTTAACTTGTTGATTTTATTAAGTAGAGTTTGTATATTCTGTTTGAGGCTTGGAGAGATTAGAAGAGCATTTTACATATTTCTCTAATAGATAAAGCTTCTGTTCACTCACGTGATCCTTATTAAATTTACGGGTATCAGTGTTACTTGGTAGAAAAGTTTCCACATCTGTGATCAGAAGCCAAACTGAGTGAGCAGCCTTCATTC
>NW_003852523.1:982937-999454 GCF_000181295.1 Otolemur garnettii
GGGGAGGGTGCAGAGCGAGGTGCCCTAGGACTTTCCCATGGCACCTTACTCGGTTTCCCATTATCAGTGACTTGTGTTCTTAGGAAGGCCTCTGACATTGCCCTGAGAGGGAAAGTTCTACCACCTACGTGTGCACACACACATGCACATACACACACACACATGCATGCAGATACACACATGCACACACGCTCATACAATCACACTTGTACACACATATCTATTACAGTGCAAAGACGAAAGGGTACACCACTTTCTGCACAGCTTCCCCACAAACATCTTCATTTCCTTCTCCCTTTAAACTTTCCAGGTGATCCTAACACAGGGGAGAAGGGTGGCATGTATAGAGGCAACAGGACTAACAGGCCTCCTCCTCAGAATGGCTGGGAGCCGGGGATGGGGGTGGAGGGGGAGGTGAGGACAGGAGCCCCTTCTCCATGGCTCTGAAGCAAGCTAGGGCAGGTGTCGGGTAATTGAGGAGTTTAAGCCACTGTCTAGGAACTGCTCCCCCCAAGCCTCAATTTCTTCCCCAGTAAAATGACACTGGGATTAAATGAGAGAGGTTTGGAAAGTGGCCTGTAAGATCTGGATCCGTACACAGGGCCACTGGCCATTTCTATGACAGGCAATGCTAAGAATGAGAGATAGGAGTGGAGGATTTTCTGAAAGACCAGATAAGAATGAAGCCAAGAACTCATGAAGGAATTGACTCATGAGGGACAAAGCTGGATGTGGTTACTAACTCACTGTCTTTCCATAATCCTAGCTAGAAAGTAGTTTGACTATTTGAGGTTTTTTCTCATTCCATATAAAATGAAGTCCCACTTTTTCAAGATCTTTAAAGTATGACAATGGTGCTTTAAGAGTGACTGCATAAATCAGTAGATTGATTTACTCAGAAATAAAAGCAAATCAGGAGGTATCACATTACCAGACTTCAGGCTATACTATAAATATATAGTGATCAAAATAGCATGGTACTGGCACAAAATTAGAGATGTAGATATATGTAGAATAGAGAACCAAGAGATGAACCCAGCCACTTATCACAATTTGATCTTTGATAAGCCTATCAAAAGCATTAATTGGGGGAAAGACTCCCTATTTAACAAATGGCGCTGGGTGAACTGGCTGGCAACCTGTAGAAGACTGAAACTGGACCCCCATCTTTCACCATTAACAAAAATTGATTCTCACTGGATAAAAGATTTAAACTTAAGACATGAAACTATAAAAATACTGGAAGAGAATGCAGGGAAAACGCTTGCAGAAATCAGCTTGGGAGAATATTTGATGAGGAGGACCCCCCTGGTAATTGAAGCAACACCAAAAATACATTACTGGGATCTGATTAAACTAAAAAGATTCTGCACAGCCAAAACCACCGTAAGTATGGAAATAGACAGCCTTCAGAATGGGAGAAGATATTTGCAGGTTATGTTTCCAACAAAGGTCTGATAACTAGAATCCACAGAGAACTCAAATTAATCAATAAGAAAAGCACAAATAACCCCATTTCCTTGTGGGCAAGAGACTTCAACAGAGGCTTCTCTGAAGAAGACAGGTGCATGGTCTACAAACACATGAAAAAGTGCTCATCATCTTCAATCATCAGAGAAATGCAAATCAAAACTACTTTGAGATATCATCTAACTCAAGAAAGGTTAGCTCACATCACAAAATCCCAAAACTACAACTGTTGGCTTGGATGTGGAGAGAAGGGAACACTTCTACACTGCTAGTGGGAATGCAAGCTAATATGTTCTTTTGGGGAAGAAGTTTAGAGAACACTCAAGTAACTAAAAGTACACCTGCCATTCAGTCCTACAATTCCTCCACTAGGTATATACCCAGATGACCAAAAATCACTTTACAACAAAGACATTTGCACCAGAATCTTCATTGCAGCCCAATTCATAATCGCCAAGTCATGGAAGCAGCCTAACCCATTGACCCATGAATGGATTGACAAATCGTGGTACATGCATACCATGGAATAATATGCAGCCATAAAAGATGGAGACTTTACATCCTTTTTGTTTACCTAAATGGAGCTGGACCATGTTCTTCTTAGTAAAGCTATCTCAAAAATGTAAGAAAAAGTATGTAATGTACTCAACACTATTATGAAACCAACATATAATCATCTACACATTCATACAAATAATAAAACACAACTATAGTCCAGAAAGAAGGAAGGAAGAGGAGGGAGAGGAGGAAAAGGGGAGGGGAGGGGGAAGGCTGGGAGGAGGAAGGGTATTTGGTGAGACTTCACCTACTATGCACAACACAATGGTACATTCCAAAACTATTAAGAGTAGAGTATAAATGTCTTACTACAACAAATAAGTGAGGTGATGGTTATGTTAATCAGTTTGATGTAAGCATTCCACATTGTATGTCAAATCAGCACATGTACCCCATAAATGCATTAAGGTACATACTTATGATTTAGTGTTAAAAAAAAAAAAAGTAGCTTGAAAACTCAATGATGCTTTAAACCTTGTGTAGCCCTTGGGAGCCAGAATACTCCTGAGGGTGAAGCCAGCCCTGGGTCAGGAAGGGGCTGAACAGACAAAACCAGGCTTCTCCCCAATGTCTCCAACGACACAGGTGGCATCTGAGCAGCTAGCCACGGTACACAGGGCTGCTGTGGTGGAGAAGGCCAAACACACAGCAACAGTCAGGACTGGCCTTCCTTTAAGGCTTCTTTGCTTTTTTCCAAAAAACTTAAATCATTCTATCCCAGCTCTGACACGGTCTCAAGGGTACCCTTTTCTATGTGAAAGCATCTTTCTCTATTTGTTATAAACCACGCATTCCAGCAATGTCCCCTAAATATTCATGTAGTACATCCCTTAGGGGGTGATTTTATGGAAAAAATATGGGTTTGCAAAAAAAAAAAAAAAACATCGAAAAGAATTATTCTAAATTGTGAAACATTGTATAAAATGCATGTGCAGAGATGCAGCTTTTCTGGATATCCTTGAAGAAACGGATTTTCTTCTTTAAACGGATTTTCTTCTTTAAAAAAAGCTAGATTTGGAAAATTTTGCAATTTGTGATTTCCTAGAGGAAATGACCAAGGGTATGATGATTATTGTCTTTTTTGCCTTCAGGCCTTTATCAGCAAAAGACTGCCCACAGGAGCAAACAGGTTAGTCAGAAACATTTCCTTTTCATTTCATGTCGGTGTGATTTTATGTAGACGCATCATGGTACAGATCAGGATGGCTGAAGGGAAAAACTCAAAAGAATGTTTTGTTAATGTTGTAGGACCGTGGGTGATATTTTTATCTATTTTTCCAAATTCTGTAGCATATTGTCTTTACAGTTCAGAAGAAATATTATGATCACGCTTGTTTAGTTTAGAAGATCTGGACTTAAAAGCATTCAGTTCAGAACACAATCTTTTAGCTTGTCACACTTTCTCTACATTATTTTGGGAAACGTGGTCCTGGCAGTCTCATCTAACTGATGCTGTACCAGTCTAGAAAACAAGAAAAATATCATCTCAGAGAAGACAACAGGGCTCAAGTTGAAGAAGCTTTCCATGAATATGACTAAGCCTAATATTGCTAAGTGTAAAATAATATGTAGTTAAATTTTTTACAACAATTGATATCAAAACCCACATGTCAGTCAAATAGACAAACATAGCTGACTCTTGAACAACATGGGGTTAGAGGCATTGCCTCTCTACACGGTCAGAAATCCCAGTATAACTTTGGACTGCCTGAAAATGTAACTACCGATAGCCTACTGTCAACTGGAAGACTTAATCATGGCGCTGACAGCATGTTAATACGTATTTTATATGTTAAATGTATTATATACCATTTTCTTAAAGTAAGCTAGAGAAAAGAAAATGTTATTAAGAAAATCATAAGGAAGAGAAAATACATTTACTATTAAGTGGAAATGGGTCACAAAGGTCTTCGTGCTCATCTTCATCATGTTGAGTAGGCTGAGGAGGAAGAGGAGGAGGACGGGTTGGGTCTGCCCTCTCGGGTGGCAGAGGGGGAGGAGGCGAAGGAGGTGGCGGAGGAGTGCAGCAAAGGCAGGGGTGCTTGGGTGGAGTGTTCTTATGTGTCAATTAGTTGAAGCTGCTTTGTAATGAATGCTGTTTAGAGACCACCTATATCCTCACCTACTTTCTGGCTCATCTATCAATTACCCACAAAGGGATAGTGCCATCTCCAGCTAAAACAACCCATGTCTATTCCTCCTTTCAACTGCATCAGTTTGGGTCATATACATTTTGGTGCCCTGTCGTTATATGTGTTAAGGATTTAACACATATTAAGGGTTTTTATGGGTTTCATTTTTGTTTTCTTTTTTCTTCCTTTTTTTTTTTTTTGTGGAATTGGCCCATTTATCATTATGCGATGTCCACCTTTATCTGTGATAATTTCCTTGTTTTGAAGTCTGCTTGCCTGAAATTAATATAGTTACTTCATCTTTCTTTGGTTAATGTTAGAATAATTTATCTTCCTCTACCCCTTTACTTTGTCTGAGCCTTTAAATTTAGAAACTTGGGTCTTATTTTATTATCCACTCTGACAATTCTTCTTTTAATTATATTACACTATTTCTATTACAGTGACTACTGATACCATTAGATTAATACCTATCATGTTCGTGGCTGTTCTCTATTCTTTGCATTTCTTTGTGTCTTTAGTTCTCCTTTTCTACTTACTCTAGTTTTTTTTTGAACATTTTATAAAAACCCATTCTCATCTCCTCTATTAGTATATCAATTATCTTTATTAAAAAAAATAGGTTTCACTCTGTAGTTTCAAATACTTTTGATTAATTCCCTCAGTTTGTGTTTGTCTGAGAAAACTTTTATTTCATCTCACTTTTGAAGGGTAATTTTGCCAGATATAGAATGCTAGGTTGGTATTTTGCTTTTGGTAGGTTTTTTCCCCCTTTCAACACCTTAAATATCTTAATCTACTTCCTGCTTCTCCTAATTTCTGATGAAAAATCCATTGCTCCTTTATAGATAAAGTGATTCCCTCCCCACCCACTTCCACCCTTAGCTTCTTGTATGTAATATGTGTAAGTGTAGATTTTTTTGAAGCTTTTTGGATGTGTAACAAGGCGTTCATCATTAATTTTGGAAACTTGTCAGTCCTTCAAATATTTCTTCTCAGTTCTCTCTTTCTTCTCCTTTTGATGCTCCACTTATATGTATGTTGTATCTTTTGAAATCATCCCACAATTCTGAAATGTTCTCTTTTTTACTACTTCTTGTTTTTTCATTCTTTTTCCTCTTGTGTTTCAGATGGGAAGCTTCTCCTGCCCTGTGTTTACGTATAGTAATGCTTTCCCATTGCATCCAGCCTACTGGTAAGCCCACCAACAGCATCTTAATTGCCATCACAGTGTTTGCTTTCTAACTGGTCCTTTGGATTCTTCCTTGAGAGTTTCCAGCTCTCTCATACATCACCCACATGTTCTTGCATGTCATCTAGTTTTTCCATTAGAGACTTTAGTATATTGATCTTAGTTATTTTAAATTACTGGTCTGAAAACTCCAAGATCTGTGTTGTATCTGGGTCTGGTCCTGATGCTTTAGAATGCTCTGTCTCTTCAGACCATTTTTTTCTTTTAAAAAAAAATCTGTATAAATTTGTGTAGAAAGGTAGATATGATATATCAGATAATATGGAATGAGGTAAAAAGGTCTATGGTGCTAGGGTCTGAATTAATCTGGCTGAGATTTGTGCTGTGTCTAATGCTTTCTATAGCTGTAGGTGCCCAAAGCATCAAATTACTCTAGCATCTTGTTTTGGCCCTTCCCTGTTGCCTCAAAGATTCTCTAAGAACTTCTCCGTAGGTAGAGTTTGTGTCTTGTGGCCATCTGGGCTCTAGACCAGCACCAATCTACTGGAGCCCTATTGGTATGGTGGTAAATGTAGGAAATGGGCATTCTAACATTTTATTATTAAATGTTGGTATTTTGTGGGGCTGTGCACTTAGCTTGTGGTCTTCACAAGTGTTTCTTAGCATCTCCCCACACCTTAAGTGAATCAAGAAGGCTAAAGGGGGCTCTAGGCTGAGATAAGGCTCTGGTATAGTCTTTCCCCTTGCTGAGTGGGCTTATGTTGTGGAGAATACCCTGGGTTTGTTTCAAAAATGATTACTTCTCCCATCTCCTTTCCAAAGACAAGGAGGGGATTTTTTCTTGGCTCTTCAAGGGGAGATTCTGATAGCATTCCTAAAAACCTATAAAAACATAGGTAAGACTGCAGCCCCCAGGAATTTCTCATTCTCTCTCTAGTCCATACTCAGCTTTCAGCAGTTCATTGAAATCACTATATAAGTTTCTCTTATATAAGAGATTTATATAAGTTTCTCTTATATAAATCACTTATAAGTTTCTCTTATATAGTGATTTCATTCTATAATGAAATAGAGAAACTATTTACTATCTCACTATATAGTGAGATATATAGTGAGAAACTCTTATGGTTTCTTATAGTGAGATATATAGTGAGAAACTCTTACATAGTGACTTCAATGAACTACTGAAAGCTGAGTGTGGACTAGAGAGAGAATGAGAAATTCCTGGGGGCTGCAGTCTTACCTATGTTTTTATAGGTTTTTAGGAATGCTTGGAGGGATCACCTGTATGGTTTATCCAACAAGGATACAAGTGAATCTTTCCAAAAGTGGAATATAAATGTCTTAACGCAATAACTAAGAAAATGACATAAAGGCTACGTTGCCCAGTTTGATGAAAATATTTCAAATTGTATATGAAAACACCACACTGTACCCCATGATTGTATTAATGTGAAAACACCACGCTGTACCCATGATTGCATTAATGTATACAGTTATCATTTAATAAAAAAGAAAAAAGAAAAAGAAAAAAGAATTTCTCCCCTTATGATATTAGTGAATTTTGCTCTAGGCAAGCAGATCCGGGTTGCTGTATCTTTCTGGTTCTCTGATCAGTTGAAAAAGGTTTTTGATTTTCAACTTTTGTCTTGTTGGAAGAATGAGAATGACAACTTTCAAGCCCTTTGCATTTTGAAGCTGAAACTAGAAGTCATTGATATATTTTTTTAATGTTAAAAAATAGCCTTCCCATTTGATTGAATATGGAGATGAGGAAAATAGATAAATTAGCATACAATGTTCATGGTCTATGAACATGACACTGTGTTAGGAAAACAGTCCATGTCGTCCTTCAGCTTGCATGTGAACTTAGACGCCCCACGCAGGTAAGCTGGCATTATCTCCATTAGCAGATAGTGTGGCAAACACTGTGTACTTGTAGGTTCAAAATTACCATGCCCTTCAGAATTACCCAAGGGTAATACCTTCTAAAATGATAAATACCTTCTAAATGGGGTAACTTTAACAGTGCTCTGTTATAAACACATCGTTGGCTCTAAGTTAGGCACTCTGTAGCCTTCAGCAGGGGCTAGATTCAGGACTTTCTCTCTACTGCTCTTTGAAGCTCACCATCTGCATGTTACTGACAGCACCCTGTGGTCTCCAGAATGCTGACCTATTGTCAATATTGTCAAACATTTGGAATAAATGTTTATTGGAGGAGACTTACACCCAACCCTATTCAGGAGCCACTTGCCCCTTTATGGACAACAAGAAAAACAGATCTGTATTTTAATCCAGGCTCTAGACAAGGATATAACTCATTTGCCTGTGTTTTGCATTTGGAAAGTGGGCTTAGTAATAATGGTGTCTTAATGCCCATGAAACTTAGTCCCAACGTATGGAGAGTAAGTGCCCAACCTGAATGAACTCATCATTTGGGTGGCTTGCTGCTGTCTACTGAATGGTCTGCTAAAATTTCTATAAAGTTTTAATAACATTGGCTGTTTCTCTTCTCATTAATGATCCCAAAAAGATTTCTTGGGTTAAAGTTCGCAGTTTATTGCCCATGGATCTAATTAGCAATGCATGCTGTCTTGTGGCCTGTGACCATGAATAGTGGATGGTATTAAAAATGGGTCCTGGTCAGCCAAGTTCCCAGAGGTCCCTTCTCTTAAATAGTAGAATCTCCATAGCTGACCACCTCCCTACACTGACTACCTTCTTAAGATGACTTAATTTTTGTAGACTGGACATGCCCCACATATACATATCAATACAGTAGGCCTGGTTCCTTATGGTGACCACCTCTGTATGTTGACCAGTTTGTTACAGTGTGTTGGGTGGCCAACTTCCAGAAGTTCTACTGTATATGAAGTTGTTGTCCTCTGCTGTAAAGATGACATTCCAAGCCTCCATCTTTTAATCTAGAAATATTTCTATGCTGTGTTGTGTTCTACTGATATGATGGTGAAAAATGTAGGCATAGACCACCTCTCACAAAGCCTACAGTCTACAGAGGAGGATGTGTTTTAACCCCCTTTCTCCACCAGTATCAGCTGTACTAAGGGTCAGGGTGGACAAACCCCACGTGGACCAGGGAGGTCACAAGAACATAGAGAATGGAGATCTGGACCAAGCTGGGTGTCAGGAAGACTTTCCAGAAAAAATTGCTCTGGGTCTGACAAACTGAAGGGGGATAGGGCTCTGCTGTCAGGGAGGCAAGATGGAAACCAAGGAAGGTGTGATCACATCAACAAGGCACTGCAAACCTTTTTCTGCTAATGACCACCTAGAAAACATCGTCAGCTTTGCAGACCCTATCTGTTGTCACTTCTCAGCTGTGCCATTAGAGCAGAGGCATTAGACAGTAAATAAACAAGTGGGAGTGAATGGTTCCAGTGAAATTTCATTTATGGATGCTGAAATTTGAATTTCATATAATTTTCATGTTTCACAAAGTATGTTTTTAATTTTTTGCCCACCTTTTGAAAATATAAAAACCATTCTTACTTCACAAGAGCACAAACACAGACCTAGCTGGCCCTCAGGTGTCCGTGTCTGACACCCCTGATGACAGCCTAGAAGAGCTCATGGGCAGCAGGACTCAGCAGGGTGGGAAGGCCCTCAAGGGTAAAGACTAAATACAATGATATGTCCACTGTGCTCTCTTCTTTTCTCTTCTCTTCTCTTCTGTTTTTTTTTTTTTAGATATAGAGTTTCACTTTGTCACCCTCGGCAGAGTGCTGTGGTGTCACAGCTCATAGCAACCTCCAGCTCTTGGGCTTAGGTGATTCTCTTGCCTCAGCCTCCCAAGTCGCTGGGACTACAGGTACCTGCCACAACGCCCAGCTATTTTTTGTTGCAGTTTGGCTGGGGCCAGGTTTGAACTCACTGTCCTTGGTTTATGGGGCCAGTGCCCTACTCACTGAGCCACAGGCGCCACCCTCCCACTGTGCTTTCTTCTTCACAAAAGATGCTGCAGACTGACACTGCCATTTTGTACACTATTAAATGCTCTATAAACACAAGGCATTTTATTCCAGTTGTCCATGGATCCTATCAAATGTTAATGTTGGGGCCAGGAAAAGGGTATCTAAGTTACATAATTTGCATATAAGAATGCATAATTGCCCAAGGTGAAGGGAGCTAAGATCAAATTGTTCTTAGGAGACCTCATTTTAGACTACGGAGGAGTCATCACCTCTGCTCTAGTGGTAACTTTGTCCTCCAGTTCAAATTGCTTAAAAATTCATTCCCAGCTGCTAATGAATATCAGTTAGCAGACTGCGGAGTGGCCCAACATAACATTTCTTCCCTTACAGAAGAAAATCTCAGGGAATCTGTATACACTTCCATTAAAACAACAATTAAGGTGCCAGGTAATAGCTCTGTGCTTCATTAATTTGCATACTCAGCGGTTACTGAAACTGCAAGGGTGGATATTCCTTGGGAAGTAAACAGTAGCAGATGAAATCGGACCCCTCCTTCACAGAGGGTGGACAGACACTGAACGGGCACACAAAGTTACGTATTTTTATAACAAAGGCAGGCGCCATAAAGACAATGCATAAAAGCTTATGAGGCAATTCAACAGGGCTTAGCATTTCAGTTGGGAGGTTGGATCAGCCTCCCTCCTCCTGCAGACAGGACATGCAAGCTGTGACCAAAGGAGGAACAGAGGTTGAGAGTGACAGAGGAGGGGTATACACAGCACATGTGTGTGTTGAGCACGTGCATGCACGTACGTGTGTGTGAGTGTATACCATGTTACAGTGTGTGCACATGTGTGATGCTGTGTGTGTATGCACGAGCATCTGAGTGTGGATGTATGTCATGTTACAGTGTGTGCACATGTGTGCACGTGTGTGTGCATGCACATATGAGCACATGAGTGTGAACATGTATACTTATGCACTGGAGACCACAATGGGGAAAGAGCTATATTCTAGGCACAGGTAAGAACAAGGGCAAAGACTCAGCAGACAGGGTCTAGAATAATCAAAAACCTCAATTATGGCCAAGTGAAAAGACTCAGCAGACAGAATCTAGAATAATCAAAAACCTCAATTACGGCCTTCGGGGCCATGACCATTAAGACAAGTGGTCTAAGTCAAGGTTAAGAAGCCAACAGAGTGCAGCCCCAGGACCCGGCAGGCTCGGATAGGAGTGGGGGCATCACCGTGTGTTTGTGCTTTACCAGGAGAAAGTGAAGGGCTGGGTTTCTGAGGGTGACCAGATCCCATGGTGTCCCTAACATGATGGCAGAGCTCCAGCTGTAGACTCTCCAGGCTGCAATTTCACTTTTTGGTGTATGCAGGATGGTGAGGAAGTGAAAGTCACTCCCAGAATCTGCTCTTGTCTGTGCATGGACAGGAAAGGAGCACACACTTGCTGTGGACTTGGGCCAGGAGTGCAACTGGACGGACATGGGTCTATGCCAGCTTCTGCTTGCCTGTCTTCATCTGAGGCCGTAGACTATTCAGGAAGTAACTACAGGGCATGAGGCCTGCAGTCATGCAGCTTGGGCAAATATCATGTGAGGTTTCAACAGAACCAGCAGGGTGTTTACTGAAAGGTATTTTTTTCTTAGATAAAATAAATTAACACAGTGTTGCACGGCTTCTCTAGGGAAAACCTGTGAATGTGAAAGTGAACTTTGCTTGTTACTCAACTATTTCCGGTACACATCTTCCCTTTCTTGAATTCATTCACAAAAGATAGGATATAAAGCAAAATTACACCAAGTAAAGGGCTATGCTCATTAAAATCAATGAGAATTTTTATAATTTATTACCATAACTCTATCATACTCATTTTTCCCAAATATAAAAAGTGAAAATGTCTAACTATGAACAAAGTACCATTTTCTTACTAAAATTTACATATCATCTATTTAAATGTAACTACAGATATTTAATTTGGCCTGGGGGGAGGGGAGGGGAGTGCTCCAGGCGAGAATATTCTGAGTGAATGTGTGTGCCTCTGTCCCTCTCTACCTCCTCCCAAACGTGTCTGCCCAGATGCAGAAGCAGAGGGGACACTTGCTGACCATAGGCTGCCTCTGTCATGTGGCTCATGCCAAGTGACAGAATCAAAATGGACTTTGGCCACTTGCACTTCACACCTGTGTATGGCGTCACCTCCAGTGGCCATGATAACCACACGTGGGCAGTTTGCCACAGATGCTGATTCTCCTGCAGTCCTGGAGGACAGGGGTCTGAGGTCAAGGGCAGCAGCCTTGCAGACAACACAGGGTCATCCCTTGTGTGTGCCTGTGTCATCAGCTTCTCTTCTCTCCCAGGAGAACCTGGGCCACTAAAGGCAGAGGAGGTGACCACAGGAAGCTGCTTCTCGGGGACACCTGGGTCTACCCAAGTGTGATGCCCAGCCCAGCGGAGATTGGGGGGAGGGGGTGAAGGCAGGAGAACAAGGGCTGTTATTGGCCTTGGCAGAGGTGGCCCTGCACACATCAAGAGAACAAGGACCGAGCACCCTGCCAGCGTGCTGCCAGCGTGACCCACGGCCCAGCAGACAGCAGGAAAGCTGCAAAGCTGCCTCCTCTTTTGTCACTGTGAGAGAATGAGGTTGTTCCCCCAAAAGCTCAGTCTCCCCAAGGCAACATAACAACCAAGGGAGTCACAAACTTCAACTCCTGCGGATGTGGCATCACGCATTGGAGAAAATATTAACGGGAAATGTTTAGGGTGGACACGGATCCTATAGACCTCTCAAATCATGTACCAGTGCAGTTTCTAAGGAAGGAATTTCCCTTCCCATTGGAGCTGATGCGACAGCTGCATCTCACACACATGTGAGCAGTCACAGGCGCTGTCCTGAGAGCCTGGGTACTTTCATTTCTTACTGCTTGCAGAGCCCCTAAGAAGAGGTGCTTTACTGCCCATGTGGTTAGAAAAGGAAACAGGTCCTGAGGGAACGATCATCCAGCCAGTCAGTCAGGAGACAATGCTCTACCCCAGGTCAGCTGGCCCCAGCCTGAGGCCACCACGTGCTAGGCAGTGGCCAGGGGTCAGGCACGCTGGGGGCACAATTCTGGCTCTGCAATCAGCCAGTTACCTACATTCTCAGAAACTCAGCCTGCTTATCTGTCACATGTGGAAGGAGGCAGCATCGCCCTCACACAGTTGCTGTGAAGGTCAAAAGCGAAATATTTAGCAGGGCAGGTCATTAGTAAATGAGGGATAGATGGTGGCCCTTCCCGGTGAGGGCTTGGGGTGTATCTGCAAAGTTGCCATCACTGGTTTTTGCTTGCTGGGAAAGCAGCAGGATAAACACAGTCAGGGGTTAAGTCACACACAGGGAGCCCATTAAAAAGAAACAAGAGAAATAAAGCCAGTGCTAGAGGCCGACGACCTCTGCGTGAGCAGCAGGTCTCTGCCCTCCTGTCCGCCCAAGGCCTCCGGCCTCACCTTTCGAAGCTGTCACTCAAGTTTACAAAGCTCTTCTCATTTTCACCTGGCATTTTCACCTATGCCAGAAAGAAGTGAGTCACAGCTGGGAGTATGGACACAGGTGGGACCGGGCACACTCTGTGACGGCTTCTCCGGAAGCCTGCCATGGAGAGCAACGCTGCTATCAGACCTCCAGGAGGACAGGCAGGCGCAGCCACCCAGCCCGGCCGGCCGCACATTTGGGATTATTCAAATTACTGCCTCCCGGAGTGTTTCTGAAAGAGAAAGTTGTGAGAAAAGGCCACCATCCTCACGCCAAGCCCGAAAATTACATCAAGAGCTGATCAGGAGAGAAAGGTCCTCAGGACCCACAAAAGAATCTAGAAAGACTGAAGGGAAGAGCTCAGACTCCTGGCTACAAACACAGAAAGGAGCCCTGGTGAGCTTTTCTGTTGAGAGCATAACGAGAAATTAATGAGTCAACGCAAGGTGCCTTGCAGGTGTGTTCAAAACACCTGCCTGTACACAAACCAATGTGAGGGGTAGTGTGGCATCCACCCCCACCACATTTACAAAGAGGGGGCCAACAAGGAGAGAATATTTTACAAGTAATTTATAAAATTCTGTAATAACTATTTTGTAAATAAAAGTACATTTACCTACACTTCCCCATCTCTCATATTATAGCAACTTTAGGGGTGACTTTTGGGACACCATGTATGAATGAATGGATGGATAGATGGGTGAATGGATGGATTCATGAGTAGGTACTAAGCCTATAACTGGAATCTTCAGAAGCTAGAAATAGAGGAGCCAGGGGCTCTGAGTCCAGTGGCAAAACTCAGCAGAGCAAACTTAGGTTTAAGCAAAGTCAGAGTTCCAAGGAGGGTCTGATAAAGACCAGCCCAGAAACCTCAGCAGCACCCTGACAGGGCAAGTTCCTGACAGGGACCAGGTCCAGAGCCACAGAAAGCACAGAGGAACCAGATTCTGGGTCCCAAACTCAAGAGACCTTCAGGGCCAGGAGGGGCCCTCCAGAGAGGGGAGGGAGACACTCTCAGCGCCTGCACGGCCCTGCTCCACCCAGAGTTCAGTTACAGAGCTGCTGGAGCTTCCAATTTTTGAAGAAAAGAAAAGAAAGAATTCTTTCTATATCTACCAGTTTTTAAATGTATTTGTAGACATGAAGAGTGGGGGTGCTCTTAGTGGACAAGTCACACCCCATTTCTGCAGCAGATTGGTAGAGTGGCTCACAGTGTCCCCAGAATCAGGCCCCCGGTGCTGAACCAGAGCCTCTGGTTTGCTAGGGACAAAGAGAGTGTCACTACAATAAAACTTGAGCACTGGCTGGGCAGGAGTGCAGAGCACAGGACCCTTGCAGAGGCAGAGGACTAAGGCCTCCCGGAGGAGGTGGCTGAATCGCAGCCCCAGAGGATAGGATGGAAGGAGCCAGAGACTCAGAGCTGAGAGGCTGGGGCCGCCATGTCCACTGAGCATGAGCTGGGGGCTTGGAGCTCTGGGCTGGAAGAGTCCCGGAGCAGACGAGGGACAGTGTCCACCACACATCACAGCACCGCCCTATGCATTTAGACAGCCACAGTCCCACGTCCAGGGAGACCCCCCAGGTCCCCTGCTTGCTCATGTCCTGAGCCCAGTGTTCTTGCCTTGTTTCCTTTTCTCCTGTCATTTTTACAAGACATCAGAGGTTTACTTGTCATCTCCACTCAAGTACCTTTCCCCAAACTGTCATTATTTTACCGTGTTCCCTGCGTCTTTCCACAGTGAGTGTCCAAATGGCCTACGCTAGGTATCACCCCACAGCTCTCAGCCTTCCTAGTTAACAATGTCACCTTGGGCGGTGCCTGTGGCTCAGTGGGTAGGGGGCCGGCCGCATACACCGAGGGTGGTGGGTTCAAACCTGGCCCTGGCCAAAACTGCAACAAAAAAATAGCCCAGTGTTTTGGCGGGTGCCTGTAGTACCAGCTACTCAGGAGGCCGAGGCAAGAGAATCACTCAAGTCCAAGAGCTGGAGGTTGCTGTGAGCTGTGACGCCATGGCACTCTACCGAGGGCGACAAGTAAAGACTGTCTCAAAAAAAAAAATGTATGCTTAATCTGTCTGCAA
Source organism: Otolemur garnettii (assembly GCF_000181295.1). Lineage (NCBI taxonomy): Eukaryota > Metazoa > Chordata > Mammalia > Primates > Galagidae > Otolemur > Otolemur garnettii. The sequence continues at coordinate 997,826 of NW_003852523.1, forward strand.
CTTTGTTTTTGTATAAGGTCTGACATAGGAGTCCAATGTAATATTTTTCTAGGTGGACAGACCATAAATTGTGCCAACATCATCTTTTGAACAAGTTAATTTTTCTAAATAAAAGGTCAATTGTATTTTTATCACAAAGTTAATCTTCTTACGTATTATAATCTATTTCTGGATCATCTGTTCTATTACCTTAAGTAATTCTTCTATTCCTATATTGAAACAATGTAGACGTGGTTAGTGTCCACAGGTAGTGTGGATTCCTGCACAGGTGCTCTAACTGTTCTGCAGCCCACGTCTAGGCTTTTCTCCCTATATGATCATTTAGTTCTATTCCACGAAAATTCTATGGGGATTGTAATTTTGAGAGAAATGATAATTTCACTAATTGTGTCTTTCCATCCACTCAGGGCTTATTCAGTGGATCCAGACAGAGCCCAGGTGCGTTCAGAGCCCCCAGGAACCCCAGCCAGGCTCAGAGAGAAGTGAGTCACAGCTGGGAGTGTGGACACAGGTGGGACCGGGCACCCTGTGACATGCCCACTGGGTCCAGAGGCCACATCCTGTGCATGAGTCAGGAGAGAAGGCACCAGGCACTTCAGAAGCTGAGAAAGTCCCAATCTGTCACCACATGTCAGCCACAGCCACCCTCACACTCACACACACACAGGCCATACACTCATACACACAGGCTCACACTCACAGGTACACTCACACTCAGACACTACACACATGCATGCACACATACGCACATACACTCACATTCACACACACACACACAAGTTCACACATTCACATACTCACTCAGATACCACCCACATAGACAAATACACACAGGTACCACCTCCACACTCACATACACAATCTAATATAGACACACCACCCACATACGCAATCAGATACTGCCCACACACACTTCTACAATCTCCACACTCACACACACACACTGGGTAAATCTCAGAATTCAGAAACCAGGTACTCACTCCTTTGTCTTAAAGTGTTATCCTATGAAAACAAAAGATCCTCTAACCAGGTAACCTATCCTAGGAGACTGCACCTGAGTGTGAGTGGATCCGTCAGCCCCACTGTGAGAGGAGCTTGCTAGGGAGGGAGAAAGGGAGACAGGGAGGAAGGTTATGGGGCCATGTCAGAGGTTCTAAAAGAGGATGTCTGTGGGCCTGGGAGGTGAAAGCCTGGCTGTGGGGCACACCTTCTCCACTGGAGAATTTCCTTCATTTATTGCAACAAAGCCAAATACTAGTATTTGAGGCTCTGAGAGCCCAGAGGCAACTTGGAGGATTTCCATAGGTATTAGTTACAACCATTTTAAGTGTAACCACTTAAAAATGTAAAAACCATCCTTAGCTTTCTGGCTACAAGGAAATAGGTAGCTGGGAGAATGTGGCCCAGGGACAGCAGGTTAATGATCCTTGTTCTAGAACCTTCCCAAAATATTGCTCCTGGAATTTCAGAAACCAACACTACCATTCCACTAAAATGTAGATAGATACTTATGCTCATGAAAATACTGAGAACACTGTTAACTCAAATTGTAGTTTTGTGGTTGGAAATAATATTTCACATAAAATAAACCAGGGCTAAAGAAATAGTTGTTTCGCCTCGGCGCCTATA
>NW_003852523.1:999736-1000887 GCF_000181295.1 Otolemur garnettii
AGTTGTTTCCACGTTTGGGGCAGTAAATACACAAGAGAAGCCTAAATTATTTTTTCACACTATAAAGCATGGAGGTTATTAAAAAATACTAGATTATATCAAATAAAGAGTAATTTAGATGAGTACCCACCAGCTAAGATAGAACAATTCAGGTTTTAATAGGAATAGCAATTACCATGGATTGAAACCTCTCAAATGTATTTAAATCCATTATTTCCTTACAATATTTTCAAAAAGCTAATTGTTCACCTTTAGATGCTGATAAGTAACTGATATCTTAATAAGCGGCAAATAAGAAGAAACAGCATTTTTCATTAAAAGTTTAAAACTTTATTTCTCCTGAAAACTGGTAAGCAAAAGGGGAAATACAGCATTTATTCCTGCTTACAAATAAACTAAACTCCTGGGTGACCAAATACCAGACATGGGGAAGGTCTCTGTATAAAGTATTCCAGCTAATAAATGAAAAAAGAATCACCACCTTTTAAACTCTCCTGCTCCAAAACAACAACAAAAACAAAACATAAATAGACTGAGTCCGTGTACCCCTCTATGGCTAATTATACTGCCCCCCAACCCCACCAAAAAGTGCTGACCAGACGCCCACGTGCCTCTGGGTGAAGCAGCCCCTCCCACCTCTAGTCTTGCAAAAGGGACCAAATCTGAGTCTGGATGAGCCTCGGGATCCAGCTCCCACTTTGAAGACTGTAAAGCAGCAGTTCTCAACCTGTGGGTCGCAACCCACAGGAACTGTATTAAAGGGCTGCAGCATTAGGAAGGTTGAGAACCACTGCTGTAAAGTAACGAGAATGTGCTGACCCAGGCAGTGAGCCTGAGCCCAGCAAAGCCAGGTTGTGCAAACCTCTGCCCTGCAGCAGCTCAGGGGCCTCAACACAGGGAAGGAGGAGGAAGGAAGTACAGGTGGGAGGGAAATCCATAAATTCAAAGAGACTTAAGAAGCTGGCAGATTAGACAAATATGAATGAGATCAAATTATTCTATCTGGAGACTCATACTCAGGGGATAAAACCATACAGAAATACAAAGCGATTATTAGTGTAAAAGTCAGGGGAGGGCTTACTTTATAGGCATTTTAGGGTGATCAGACTGGGGCACAAGGAAAGACTCCAGGGTGGCTGGAATAAGCACCA
>NW_003852523.1:1001968-1008356 GCF_000181295.1 Otolemur garnettii
CAACACAATGCAAGGAAGCCGTGTGTGTGCTTGTGTGGTTTCTCTGGAGCTCCTGGGTTGTACTATAAAAGGTCTTAAAAAGAAAAAGTAATAATAAAGTGGGTAATCTTGTGTTACCTTCCTCTTCAAAGGCTAAATTTGGCTCTTGTTATAAGACTAAGTCTGGAGAAGGAAAAAAAAAGGATAAAAGGTCAGGACACAGCTTTGGGGGCAGGGGGAGAATATGAAGTAAAAGTAATTAGCACTATTCATGCAAAGCTGTGTGTCAGAAGAATTTCTTACAAATCAGTGTCTTGATATTGAGAGTTAAGATACCACGTGTGGTTAATGAGAGGCGCTTACAGCCAAAATCATTAAATTAAGCAAAAAGAATTTTAGTGGCAAGACTGGATTTTGAAGCTTCTAACTGTACAAAGTCATGCACTTCAACTACTAGATCATACCGCATTTTAAGAGTTGGTATCTATTCCAGAAATATGGACCCTACTACTATTGCTGATAGACTTACAAATCCTTGACTGGAGAGTTGCAAATTGGGCCTCTGAGTGATCAGTCCAACTGGATGATAGGATTAGGATTGACTGTTCTCAGGCATGGCAGAGACTCACTTGATTTTCAACACTATCAGTCTTAACAATCAATATTTTTGTCTTACACTTTCCATTAAAAATATTTACATGAAAGGTAATGTACAGTAATGTTTCATATGAAGATTCATACCCACAGGGAAATATTTCCAGTTGGTTGAGTAGATCTACCTATGGGCAGAGAACTTGGCATGATCCGTGTGCCCTCGGAGGGAGGCAGGCCAGCAGGATCTGGTGTGGCTTGAGCTTCCCACAATCCAATTTGCCGCATTGTCTCCTTGGATTAGGCATCAGCTCAGCCAGCCCAGGCACACAGTTGAATTGAATTAACGAGGTTATTCAAAGCCTGAAATCACTATGGTAGAAGAATGCTGTTCATGGGGTAATCTTATTCCTTATTTGAAATTAGATTTTTTTTGTTTGTTTTAAAGTAAATTAAAATGCTTTATTAAAATAAATAAAACTTTCTCAAGAGCCTTCTCAGATTGCAAACACAGCACATACACAGGAGACTGGTATTTCTTGGTTGTCTGTACAAGGACCAAACGGAAACCTTGGCGGAGTCTTGGATTTCCAGGGCCCCTACTGCTCAGAAAAGTCATGTTTCCTCTGAGATTCCAGACCGGCCCTACCCTACAGGATTTGAAGGTAGAAGCAAAGATTCAGAACTATAAAAGGAAAGTGCAGAAACAATCTAGATGAGATCAGATCATACAATGCAGAGGAAAAGACCAGGGAGACATTAAACGAACCCTCTCCAGGGGCACCTGCAGATTAAGGTCTCATATTCTGAACATGAACACAGCTTCCAAGAGCACAAGTGAAAGCTTGTCAGCAAGTCAGCAAGGCTGACTGAAACAGGAAGCATCTGGGTGTCATCCAGCTCACCAATCACACAGCACAACATGAATTCCTCACACTGCGTCTCAGACAAGCTGTCAGCAGCTGCCAGAGAAAGACATGGAGACAGGGACCTAGGAGACTCGAGGACAAACAGCTCCTGAGCCAGCACTGTAGAAAAATGATAAATGAAGTCTGTCTCCATGGCTCCCACATCCCCTCCTCTGCCCTTTCTCCTCTGCAGAACAATCTCTGCACATTTCACTGGCACAGTACTCACTTATACCCTGGCTGGAAAACTCTGCGTTAATTGGCATTCTATAAGAGACCTGTTGCCTTGCGTAATAACAAGCTCCCAGTCACGGGGAGCAACCAAGGCACAGTGGTGCGACCACAAGCCAGGAGCACCATGGAAGTGCAGTCAGCAGGAAGCAGAGATGGGGCCTCCCACCCACGTGTCGGCTGAGGCCCTATGGCAGCAAGAGTAGATACTGATGTCAATTTAGCAAAATCTGTTGATCATTTACAACAGGCCAGACGCTGGTCATTACCAGGAAACTACAAGCTCAACAAGCACAAACACCATGCAGCTTTACTTAGCATTATAAACTCTGTTTTCTGGAACAAAGTCAGTGTCCAATATTTGTTGAATAAATGATTAAATGAATAAATGAATCATTGGTACAATGCTGTCTAATTGTTCGCTAAGTGATAGAATTAATTTTCTGAACCTTCTGTGGCTAACTTTTCTTTAATGTAGAATGGGATTAATAATACAAACCTCTTAGCATTATTATAAGAATTAAATTTAAAATAAAAATATAGATGCTGCTTTTGCCCCTGTAAGAGCACTCTTGCCACTAAAAACAATTAGAAAAACTGGACGAAACACTGCATGTGAAATAAATGTCTTCAGACATTGAACAATACGTACTGCAGGACTGCCATCCCCAACTGGGGGGGGAAACAGACCAGGGGAGCGTTGTGGTCATCTGGGCTTTCTGCCTGGGGATGATTTCCAGACCACAGAACAAAGGGAGAAACCCAAACAAATCCCAGCAGTTTGCTCAACTGAAGGAAAAAAAATATGTTTAGGAAGCCTGAGGCAGCTACACAGAGAAAGAGCTGCAAAAATCTACACCAGGAGCGCCTTGAATATGAACTTGACGTGTCTGGAGTCAAACTCCGCGAAGCTAAGACAAAGAACAGCTACCAGAAAACTTCCCAGAGCTCTCCTGTGACTAAGAACTATGGACATTCCCACCGTGCAGAGACTATTCACCAAGGGCATGGAGCGTGCCTTACAAACATGAGGAGGGCTGTGCTTTAGAGAGGGTAATAAACCAGACCTAGAAAAAAGGCTATTCCAGACCCAAACACTTTTTTTTAAATACAGAGTCTCATTTTATTGTCCTAGGTAGAGTGCCATGGCATCAGAGTTCACAGCAACCTCAAACTCCTGGGCTCAAGAGTCTCAGCCTCTGGAGTAACTGGGAATACAGCTATTCCCCAGCTATTTTTTAGAGACAGAGTCTCGCTCTTGCTCAGGCTGGTCTTGAATTCCTGAGCTCAGGCAATCCCCTCAGTCTCCCAGAGGGTTAGGACCGTGCCCGGCCCCAAATGCCTTTTTTAATAAAGAACTAGAAAGAATTAAGCAGATCTACCTATAACTTAGCTGCTTGCTAGAATAGAGTTCAGGAGTCTTTAAAGGAACACAGCAAAATCCAGCATGTGATCAAATAAAATACAACTTCTAACTCCAATAAAAAAATTCGAGATAGGTAAGCGAGCAAGAAAATGTGACAAACAATCAGAATTTTTTAAAAAAAAAAAATCTATCAATGACAACAATGATGAAAATGATGAAATTAGCTCAAAGGGCATCAAAACAGTTACTACTAATATTACAAATATGTTCAAAATTTAAAGGAAAACATAAATGCTATGAGTGAGACAGAAGATATAAAACATGGAGACCAAGGGGAACTTTTAGATAAAAATTTCAGTGAATGGATGGGAGTAACACGATATAAGACAATGTGGGGGGAAAGTAAATTTGGAGGTTCGGCGCCTGTGGCTCAAGCGGCTAAGGCGCCAGCCACATACACCTAAGGTGGCGGGTTTGAATCCCCAGCCCGGACCCGCCAAACAACAATGATGGCTGCAGCCAAAAAAATGGCCGGGTGTTGTGGCGGGCACCTGTGGTCCCAGCTACTTGGGAGGTGGAGGCAGGAGACTCGCTGGAGCCCAGGAGTTGGAGGTTGCTGTGAGTGTGATGCCATGGCACTCTACCCAGGGGGACAGCTTGAGGCTCCGTCTCAAAAAAAAGAAAGTAAACTTGGAGATATAAGAGTAGAAGTTACGTAAAATAGAATATAGAGAGGAAAAAAGGCTGAAAAAGCAAATGGAAGAAGCCTCATGAGTTGTTGTCAGTCATGCCAGGCAGTCTAACACCCGGGTGACCGAAGTCCTGGACAGACGGTCTAACACCCGGGTGACCGGAGTCCCAGACAGACGGTCTAACACGCGGGTAACTGGAGTCCCAGACAGAGACAGTCTAACACCCAGGTGACCGGAGTCCTGGACAGACGGTCTAACACCCAGGTGACCGAAGTCCTGGACAGACGGTCTAACACCCAGGTGACCGGAGTCCCGGACAGACGGTCTAACACGTGGGTAACTGGAGTCCCATTGAGAGTGACTCAAGGTCTCAGAGAGGAAGGAGCAGATAAGAGTGAAACACCAGGAAGTGCATCCCTCTGCCTCGACCAGCTCACGGAACTTCCCAAGAGGACCTCCCAATATCAGAGGAGGAATTCTGGGGGAGGAATGAAAACCAAGCATCACCTGCCTCACACCGGGACAAAACCAGCTCCCTGTGCAGCTGGAGCCCCAGTGAATGATGCAACACATCCAAGGACCGCAAATTCAGGAAACTTGCGTGTTTGAAGAGGCTGTCGTGATCTGTTTCCCGTAATTCATGGCAAACCTCTGCTAACATTTAGGATGGAAATGATAAATGTTTTAGTTGTAATTAATGGTCCTTATCTCTTTCAAAATATTGAAGGGCATTGTTGTTTTCTTTAAGGTGAATGCACTTCATTTAATTCATAGCAGAATTTCCCACAGTAGTTCAGCCACTAACAACCCAGACTTGGAGGCATCTTAGCCGGCTTCCCAACCCCCTGGAATCAGGCCATAGGGGACAATTCCTGATACTTGGCATGGTGGGAAAAATCATGCCCCTTCAGGATGCCCACATTCTAATCCCTGGAACTGGTGGGTACGTTATAACAGTGGGCTGAAGGGAATTTGCAGGTGTGCTGATGATCCTGAGATAGAGGAAAAGCCCAGATGAGAGTTGTCCCAATATAATCTCAATGGTCATTATAAGATGCAGAAATGAGATGTGAGCATGGAAGCAGAGGGGGAGAAAGAGAGGGTGACAGAGGGGAAAGAGGGGGGCGAGAGAGAGGATGGGAGGAAAGAGGGGGAAGGGGGAGAAGGGAGGGAGGGGAGAGAGAGAGATGCTTGCCCTGCTGGCTTTAAAGATGCCAAGAAATGCAGGTGGCTTCTAAAAGCTGGAAAAATCAAGGAAAGACACTATCGCCTAGACGCTTCATAAGAATTTCCTGGATTTTTAGGCCTACCAACCTCCAAAACTGTAAGACACTGTGTAAATATTGCTCTAAGCTCTGGGTTTGTGTAAATGAGTCCTGATAGCCATAGGAAACAATACACATGAGGATGCAGAGCACAGGTGCACGGCCCTGCCACCCTCAGCGGACTAGCCGACCCCTTCCCATGGGCCGACTGTCACCGACTCCCAGAAATGGCCTCACCCCACCCACCAGCGAGGTTGCTTATCCAGTGGTTCTCAACCTTCCTAATGCCGCAGCCCTTTAATACAATTCCCGTGGATCGTGACCCACAGGTTGAGAACTGCTGGCTCATACCTTCCCAGACTTTCAGCTTCTCATCCCAAACAACACACTCCATTTTTTAAATGTGGCTAATGTTTATCAGACCCATTGTCCATTTTTGGTAAAGATATGACAAAATAGTAACTAAACTTAAGGGTAAAGTTTATACTTGTGACATACCACACTGTGGAAACCACACGTGTGTTAATCAGGGAAGCATCTGGCCCGCCCCACCTCGAGTCTCTGAAAATCAGCAGCTGGCTCTGAAGAGCGTACGAACTCTGACCAGACACAGGAGCTTTCTCTGACTTAAGGCTGCAAAAGACAGAGGACACTTCCGCTTTTCATGGAGCCAAGTTCTAGAACTTACTCTCCTAGAGTAAGGCTTGAGAGAGTAGCCCAGACAACGAAAAATAAGAAAACTCATCTTTTTGGACTCGAGAGCTAAGCAGACGTGAGGTGTACAGATAAATATTTTGCTCTCATTCCTCTCATCTGAGTGTCAATAGTCCCTAGGACACAGATGACAAGAGACTGTCATGAGGGAAGGTGTTCATTAGGTGTGCAAAGAAGAATGCCTGCGTGTGACGGCCACAGCGCCAGCTGGTGTGCTCTGCTTTCTACCCCAGGCCTCCGAGGGTCTGTATTTCACAGGTGGGTTAAAGGCGTTAGCAGGCAGCTGGCTCCCTATCTCCAGCGTCCCTCTCACACACAGGGCAGGCACCACCCACCTGCCAGCCTGAGTCAGACTCACATTCCCAGCACACTCACCAGCAATCAAGGATAGATCTGAGCTCTGAGGAAACCGAAGTACCAGCCCCGAGAGGAAGAATCTTATCCATGGAGATCTCCTGCTAGTGCAGAACCTGTCCAGGAGGATATTTGCCCTCAGCCTCCAGCACAATCCCACTTCCAGCTGAGCACCAGGAATCATCAAAGACGCTGCACAGAAGCTAGGCCTGAGGTGGCCAGGGAGGAGTGCACAGGCCTGCTGGGGGGAGGGGGTGTCCCCAGGTCAAGGTGCCAAGTAGAGATTCC
>NW_003852523.1:1012290-1022366 GCF_000181295.1 Otolemur garnettii
CTGGACTCCCTCCTCCTTTGTTATCTGGGTACTTTAAGTCCAAGTAGAATTTTGGGCTTGATCTTTCATAAAATTATAGTAGTATTACTTAGTTCATGTCTCACATTTAAAACTAAATACATAATAGCAAACTAGAACTGGGTTAAAATAATCATGGAATGTCCTGAAAGGACTGCGGATGTTGACAATGTCACAGAGTGACTTTCAGGTGAAAAAGTAAAAAAGCAGCTTATGAAACTCTACAATAAGGTCCAATTTGGGGTGATTTGTACAGATGTATATAAAAGTTAAGAGTTAAATATGCAAGGTTGCCTAAGGAGCGGGGAGGTGATGCGTGTTATTTTGTCTTTACTTTCTGGTTCTTTTCTATTAAAGATACGTATTACTTCTGTAAAAAGGAAACAAAATATGTTCTTCAACATTAAAAAATTTTAGTAAATGTAGGCCAGGCATGGTGGCTTACATGCATAATCCTTGCACTCTGAGAGGCTGAGGTGGGAGCATCCACTGAGCTCAGGAGTTTGCAACCAGCCTGAGTAAGAGAGAAACCCAGTCTCTACTAAAAAATAGAAAAATGAGCCAGGCATTGTGGCAGGTGTCTGTAGTCTCAGCTACTCCGGAACCTGAGGCAGGAGGATCCCCGAAGCCCAGGAATTTGAAGTTGCTGTGAGCTGGGCTGAAGCCATGACACTTTTAGCCTAGTGACAGGGTAAAACCGTCTCAAAAAAAGAAAAATTAGAAAATCTAATAAGCCTATTTACAATAATAAGCCTGTTTTAACATATAATAATAGGCAGATGAAAAGTGACTAAGCATGTACTGGGCGACCCTTATTGCACTGATACTGCCAGAAATGAGAGAAAAATGTCCTCATAGGAAACTCCAGAGGGTCTTGTGTGTCCTTAACACAATTATTCAGATTCCAGCTGGGTCATTTCCACCATCATCACCATCATCATGGCCACCACCGTCACCACTCCTACCTCAGGGCCCACCTTGATTGATTCCCTTAATAACAGGCACCACGGAGCCTTTGCCCACGCACCTGCCTCTGAGGCAGACCTTTAGCCAAAGCCTCATGTAGTAAATCCAATCAATTGTAGAAAGCAGACTTTTCCCAGAAACTCAGAAGGATGATGTTTGTTTTGCCCAAATCTGCTCTACACCCAAGTAGATGAAGACATCTCATTTTTTCTGACATTCTTCTGCTGGCACAAAGGGGAGGAAATAGAACAATAAGGGTAATTCCATACAAGTCACCGTGCTCTGAAAAATCAGGCTCCGTCCTCAGTCGGGTGAATAGAAAGCACATCTGGTTCCACGGGGACCAGCATAAAACCTAGGGGATTCTAGGAAGGCTCAGACTATTCGGGAAATCAGCTGAGCATTTAGCTGGAATATAATGTACTATATTGTAAATTCCACAGGCCTTGGCTAGAATCCCAGCGTGTGTGTGTGAGTTTGAAAGTTTGGTTCTATTTTAAATATTTCCAAAGGTGTTACACACACACACACACACACACGTGCAGTGCACACACAGACACCACAGCTGCCTTGCTTTAAGAAAGTCGATGCAGGAAATTACTCGGTGTGGATTTGAACCTTCAGCAGCAAGACAATTCGCCAGCACAGTGAGGTTGCCCAATGTCCTCTAGACATGGCCCTGCACCTGCTGGCCTTGGAGAACCCTCAGGCCACCAGGTGGGGCCGAGCGTGTTGGAGCACAGAGCTGAAGCAACGGCAGGCGGCTGACAGAGGGGCTCATGGAGAGGGACCAGGGAAACAGCCACCTCCAGACTCGGATGTGTCAGCGGCAGGGACAGGGCAAACTCAAAGTAAAATAAAATAAAAACAAAGCTTCAGAACAAGAAGAGGAAAATGTCCAGGGACAGACACTGAGCAGGTACTTCTGAAGGATGTGTACTTTAACAATAAATGTGCATTTTGAAAAGTGATGGAAAATATATGTACTTAGATGCACATTGGAAACTGAAGTGCCAATGCCTGCGACCTCCTATCCAATAGGGACGCACGCCACGTGGCTTCCCCTCCGTGCACCTACTTGGTCCTGTCTCATTTGCAGGTTAGGGTGGCACATTCACAGGTCACATATCTATGGCAGGAAGAACAGGGGAGCAGCCCTGCCTCAGGGTCCAAAGTCACCCCTGCTCCTTTATGGGGCTCTCCCAGTTTCCCCAGTTCTCCTCTGCCTCTCAGAGGAAGGGCCATTCTTGCATCTGTGAAGATGACACTGCCTTTCTCCTGAAGGTCAGACAAAAGTCACTTAATTCTCCCAGGTCTCTGGCCCCTTCCTCTTGCTGAGCTCCTGCCACGGTTGTGTCCTGCAGGAGGCAGCTGAAGGAGCTGATCCAGATCCGGGGTCTGACCCTGATCCAGGGGGGCTGATGAATGCACTTAGAGGTGCCCATTTTTACTCCACAGAAAACAGAAATTATGGGCATGAAACTTTATGCCACATGCAAACATAATTGTTTAGCCCAGCAAATGGCAGCCTCAGATACCAAGAAAGAGCCTTTAATAATGTGCATAAATAAACAGGGAGGCAACAAAACCCAGTGACCTCCAGCGCGCTCCACCACCCCCTCCGTCAGTACACCCGGGGAATCTCCTCCTTAGCTTTCCATTATGAATGTGACATTTCTTGAGGAGAAAATCTCACCAACACAGATAATTATGGATTGCCCAGTGACACTCTGGGGCTTAAGCCAAATGCAGGGGTTAGGAGTTTGCCTCTGTCCACAGCCTCCCATCTGCATGCGGGGACAGCTCTGCACTGTGAGATACAGTCCGTCATCACATAGATGTTCAGGGAATGCAGCCTTCATAGAAAATGGAGCCTCGAGCAACGAGGTCAAATGAGTAGAAGCCAGGTAAAAAGCAAGGGGGCAGACAAAGCCAGAGAAATAGTCACTGTGCACCAATCTGAGGAGGACAGAGAGGAAATGTCCCAAAGGAAGCCTGCTCAATGATTTCCAAGCAGAGCTACGGCCGTGATGAAGAAGCAGGGATGCGTCTGCAGAGCCCTGGAACTGCAGGTGCACATCTGTCCTCGTGGGAGGTTCCTGATGCACAATGAGGACGGCCAGGAAAACACCATCCTCAGAGCACATTTACCTCCTTACTCTAGAAGAGCAAGGTGATTGAGATTGACTGAATCTAGGAAGTAAGAGATTAATTTTAAATCTGGGTTCGCTCTTAATATTTTCTGGACAGTTACACTGACCCTGAACAACTTTATTTGAATGGATCTGTTTTCAGGATTGAAGTTGTACAGAGAGTTTCTTGATTATTGTACAGGGACTTGTGACTTAAGGTCTGGAAGCAGCAGATCCCACACAGAAAGAGCCATCCTGGACCCTAAGACTCCTGGTGAGAGGTCAGTGAAGGTGAAATTAAAAGGCAAGGGAAGAAAAGGAGTAGGATGGGAGGTATGAGGCCAGTGGAATTCCTCATGGAAGAGAAGTTGCTGATTTTTCAAGATAACCTGTTCTTTTCTCTGAACAGCTACCTAGGAAGCAGCAGAGTGGATACTATTTCTTTATTTTTTCTAATTATGCCTATAAAAGAATATTTTAAAGCCATATCAAAGTATATAGAATATATATAGTATATTTGATGTCATTACAAGTATATTTTTAATATCCTTGGCTCTTTGGAGAAAAAAAGAAAGGAAGGAAGGAAGGGGGTGCATCAGTTGTTTGTTTTTGTTTTTTGAGACAGAGTCTCACTATGTTGCCCTTGGTAGAGTGCTGTGGCATCACAGCTCACAGCAACCTCAAACTCTTGGGCTTAAGTGATTTTCTTGCCTCAGCCTCCCAAGTAGCTGGGACTATAGGCACCTATCACAACACCCGGCTACTTTGGGTTACAGTTGTCATTATTGTTTAGCTGGCCTGAGCCTGGTTCAAACCCGCCAGCTTGGGTGTATGTGGCTGTGCCCTACCTACTGAGCTACAGGTGCTGCCCTACATCAGTTCTTGATTTGTAATTTACCCACCCTAGACTCAGTGGTTTAAAACAACGTCCTTCTATTTAGCTCTTGTTTAAGTAGGGCTGGGCTCAGCTGGGCAGTGCATCTGATCTCAGCTGAGCTCCTTCATGTACCTCCTTGTCAGGTTGGTTTGGGGCTGGCCTCACCTGGGACAGGTCATCTCTGCTCTGTGTGATCTTTCACCCTAGGGCACACTGACCTGGGCTTGCTCTCTTGCAAGCTATGGGACTCCATGAGAACAACTGGACATAAGTGAGGTCTCCTGAGGCTGGTGCTTAGCCCCCATGTGCTACTGAGAGAGGATACCTGAGAAGGCTAAGGTCTAGGAGAACAGGTCTTCTCAAGGAGACCATACGGATACACCTGCAGGGTCCTCTCCATGGTGACTCAGTTCTTGGGAATTTGTAAACTTAACTTCCTAGAACTTGGAAATTTCCAAGTTCCATGAAATCCTGTAACTCTGTGGGGGCTGGAATAGCATCTTCCGCTTGATTCAAACTGGCCAATGAGAAGGGCACCTGTGGAGTGGAACTTTTTGACTGTGGATAAAAAGGGAAAGATCAAGCCAGTCGGGGAGCGTGGCCATTTGGAATTCTTCTGTGCTGTAAGCTCCTGGTTGGTAAATAAAGTCCTTCCTCTTATAAACATGGTGTCTGGGTGCTCTTTCTCTCCACTGGGACTTATCTTCCTACAACACTACCAGTGCTGCCACCTTTTCTTGGTAAAATCAAGTCACAGGGCCCATCTCTCAATTAGAAGAGCTGCAAAGTCACAGTGAAAAATCTGTGCATGACAGGGAGTGAAGGATGTGGTACAACTGTTTTGCAAGTTACCATGGAGATAAAGTCAGAAATTCATTTTTGCTTTGAGTAATTCAGCTTGACCATGAAAGTAGCTTCAGCAAACCACTGCATGGAAAACAAACTCAGCACAGTGGCTCCTTTGAACTGGGAAAATTAACCCCAGGTTTGCTTGATGCACTAAGCTGGCTGCCTTTCCAGGAACATCTAAAACAAAGATAAAACAATTTTTTTTATGATAAAACAAATTTTTTTAAAGTTTCATTTTGCATGGGATTCTGTTAAATATACATCCAAACAGAAAAGACTTCTTCTAGTCTGAGAGTTTAGCTGTCCCCTGAGAGATGTAATATTTGGAAAAAAATCAAAGAATTTGACTTCTGCTGAAAGTTCTAAACAGGGATTTGATTCTAAAAGCAAAGGCGGATCACTCTGGGGAAGGAGAAATAAAAATAAAATCCCTCAACTAACTGACTGGGTCCCCTTTTGGCCAAGGGGCCCCAGAGAAACATTAGAACTGAGTTACCAGCCTTGGTGGGATGGGAGGACAGCCACACTCATTCTGCCTCCTCCCTCGTAACCACCATTATTAGGCTTCTTTCCTAAGGGTTGCAAACATTTTCTCCACTGCTGATTTCAACCAACCTCATGACTTCTCTTCCTTGTTTGCAGTTTTGACACAACACCCAGCTTCCTCCTTGCTAAGAGGCCACCTACTGTGGAGGTGGTACACAAAGAACCTTGGTGTCTCCTGGGCCACATCTTCATATACAGGGGGGCCTAACTGTAACACATAAGTTAAATCTCCACCCCAGAGGTACACATGTTGCATGCATGTGTGCACTGCCCCTTCATGGACATTTCGCTCTTCCTAAAACCTGTTGAATAATATACTTAGATACTCAGCATAAACTCCTGTTCGATTTACTTTTCTCTCAAAGTGCTTGTTGCCAGCTTCTGCCTGAGGCTACACTTTCCAACCCGGAAGATGTCTAGCCTGCAGGCTATAACTCTTTATGAAAAATAAAACTCTCCTTTCCAAATTTATGAACCATAAGATTCTTCAGTTGACAGGCAGAATTTTAAATGTATTTTAATTTTTCAGAATAATAAATAGACACGTCTAAAATATCAAAGAGTGTCAATAGGTCTATGGTAAAAAGCAAGCATATCTACTCAACCCCTCCCCATCCCTAAACCCACCTACAAAAAAGTTAAATTTTAACTTTTTATTTATTTATTTATTTATTTTGAGACAGAGTCTCACTATATTGCCCTTACTAGAGTACCTTGGTGTCACAGCTCACAGCAACCTCAAACTCTTGGGCTTAAGCGATTCTCTTGCCTCAGCCTCCCAAGTAGCTGGGACTACAGGCGCCCACCACAACACCTGGCTATTTTTTGTTGCAGTTGCCATGGTTGTTTAGCTGGCCTGGGCGGTGTTCAAACCCACCACCCTCATTGTATGTGGCTGGCGCCATAACCACTGTGCCATGGGCACTGAGCTTAAACTTTAACTTTTTAAAATGGGTCTATACTTAGTTCTTTACAGAGTTAACCTCTAAATAACAGCCTCAATTTTGTATGTCTTGAGTTAGACATTAAATTAGATTAGACATACATTAAATTTAGATGTCATCAATTGGCTTTCTACAATGAGAGATGAGGACTAAGTTCACAAAAGCATATTAAATTCTTTTTCTTTTTTGTTCTCAAAATGGTTATATCATGGGATTTTGTTTCTTTATAAGTAGACTTTACGATTTTCCCAATTTATCTTCTATTTGATCAGCTGTGGACAACATCCCATGACTCGTTTCTTAAAAGGAGTATGGGAAAGCCCCTCGACCCTCTTCACTTCCACAGCCACCTTCTCCTCTTCGTATCCTCCACATACTTCTGCCTTTCCATTGCCAAGTTTTCACTATGCACATTTTGTTCTGTAACCATAATTTTACTTGGTCTTAAGTTTGATCCTATAATTTGCATAGATATTATTTTTCCTGAAGTATAATACTCTATTATCTACCTATCTACCTACCTATTTTCTAATGCCTGCCTTTTTCAGATCCTTACCACTTCCCATCTTCTTATGTTTCAAGGACATTTTCAAATACATGGAATTGTTTTTCCCCATCATTATTGAGCCATTTTTCTCTAGACTAGTCCCTCTCTCATTCTATTCCAGAGGTATCAGCCTGGATATGATCTACTCTTACTGGACCTTAAGTCTTCTCTTGGTTCACTCCCTTGTTTTGCTGGAACGCATTTTCAAATAAATTTGTCACAAAGGTTGCCCATGAAATAAAACTTCTTAGTTCTATTACATTCTGTTTTCATACCTGGCCAAAAATTTTGTTGCATATACAATTCTAGGTTGTAAGTAATTTTCCTTGGGACTTGGAAAATATCCTGCCCTGTCTTGGAACATTAAGTATTGCTGGTAAGAATTCTTCAGCCAGCCTAACTTTGATCCTTTGTAAGTGAACAATTCTTACTCCCTGTAGACCTTCTGAATATCTTATGAATCAACATATTTTGAACCTTTGTTACAACATTTCTCAATGTGTCTTTCTCATGCATTATGCCAGGATCAAAGGACCATTTCGGTTTAAGAGTATATCCCTGAAAAATGTGCCCTAGGAAATGATCTTAATCTAATACTCCTTCAAAAACTGATTCCCTTGTGTTTGCTTGGTCTTTCTTGTAGAAACTACTTTGAGAGCATGTTGGGCTTTTACATAGATCTTTGTTATATCTTAGGTGCTTGAACATTTTCTATCCCTTTTTGTTTTGTTTTTGTTCTACTTGATAAGACATTTCCTTGACTTCCATTGTTAAACCTAATGTTGAATTTTGTAGTTTGACGATAATTTTTTTCTTTCCAAGAGATCTTTCTTGTTCTCTAATAGTCTCTTTTTAAAAAAAAAAAAAATCATCCTGTTTATGTGTTATAGATGTTATACCTTCTAAAATCTCTCTGGGGACACCAAGTAGGATTTTCTTAGAGTACATTTTTATTCCTGAATTATTTGTATCCTCGTGGGTCATTTTTTTCTGCCTGTTTATCTCAGTCTTTGTAGACTCTCCTCGAATGTCTGTGACTTGATTTTTCATTCATATTTTAAGACCCAGCAATGGCAAGACTGTAAGCTCTGTGACTGTAGAGAAGGCAGCTCACAGGCAGGTTCCACTCCAGAATGAGAAGGATGGAAATAAGCCATCCCCTGAGGTCCCAGACCCCAGAACTCACTGGCACCCTGACACTCAACTTTCTTGGTTTAGTGGAGAATCTTTTGCTTTTTTGCCTGAGGGGTAAATATCTGCCTATTGGCTGTTCTGTGCTCAAAGAATAAGAAGGTTTTCTGAGGCTTTGTTAATCCTCCTACACCTCACTGTTACCTTCACAGGAGTCTCTAAATTCAGTGCTTCACATGGGTTGATAGAGAACTA
Organism: Otolemur garnettii; assembly: GCF_000181295.1. Taxonomy (NCBI): domain Eukaryota; kingdom Metazoa; phylum Chordata; class Mammalia; order Primates; family Galagidae; genus Otolemur; species Otolemur garnettii. Next base: position 1,020,556 of record NW_003852523.1, read on the forward strand.
GGGGTCTTCCTTTCCCTGATTTATTAGTCACCATTGATCCACCTACTTTTATCTTCGGGAAATGTATAGAAGGCTGTCTGTCATTGATTGATGGTTCCCCTTCAACTCTGTTTATGGTTGTAAACTAATAGATATTTTAGTACCTTACTTTCTTTCTAACAGGATATTAAGAAGAAGAAAAAGAGAGAAATAAAACAGTGTTCCACCTGTCATACTGAACTGGAAGCCACTTACTAAAGGAATCAACTGCCCAAGGAAGAATTACATTTAGCTAATTATTCAAAAAATCAATTAAAATAAAACAATTCTATTCAATGACATTTTCTTGGGTACCCAGGTTGTTCTAAATATAGTGCTTGACTAACTAAGAGGTATGAAATAGTAGGATTTGGCCCTTGCCCCTGGGAACTTTACATTCTGCTAGAAATAACAGGCATTTACCAACATATTCTCATTATACATTTGACTGAATATTGATTTTAAGAAGTGAGTAAATATACATGAATACACTCAAGTACACTTCTAGTGCAACATTCTAATCTGGCTGCAAACATCACAACTAATGGTAGACTTGGACCCAAGAGGATTATTCATTTGTTACATAACACTAGGGGTTTTGCATTTCATGAAAAATTCTCAAAATCTGTCCATATGAAATATTCTTTTTTATTAATTTTTGTGTTTTTTACAGAAATGAGGACTTTGGACATTGTGAAATAAATACTGGGTAATACCAGAGTTTCCCATATCTCTCCCAAGACCCAGCATGAGAGAAGTGACTCCATCATATTTCCCTTGACTAATTTAAAAGACATGAATTCCTTCTGCTTGTCCAATGTTCAGGCCCTCTACTCTGGAATACCCCGCTTTTCCTTTTTCTGTCTTTGTGCCATTTTCGTTGTTCTAGCAACTCATACTTATTTTTCCACAATCAACCAAACCAGCACCTCTCCCACTAACCTGTCCCTTCTCCTAAGTTCTCTGACTTCCTTAAATACAGACAAGGAATCTCTCTTATGACAAGACATTTACCAATCAGTGCTATCCACCTGCTCCTCCCCACTCTCCATGACCCTCTTACCAGCCAGGGACACCTGACTACTCCTGGCCACTGAGCAATGAACAGAAGCTGTATGAGTCACTGCCAGGCCAAAGCAATTAACTGCTGGTGCAAGATCTGCCAGCTCTCTCTTCCCTAGATTCACCAACCTACCTGCCACATGTTTTGGTTGCCAGAAGATATGAAAGGCCTGGGTCTCTAAGTGCCCATGTATAAGAGAGTTGCCCTGGGAGCTGCAGGCTTGCAGCACAACTTGCAGATAAGGCAATACCTTCACAAATTAATAAGCAAAGGATAAATGAATTAACAGAAAAATAGGCAGAAGACTTGAACGGTCATTTCACAGAAGAGGATCCGAGTGGCCAATAAGAAAATGAGAAGGTAAGCAACTTCATTCCTCACCAGAGAAATGCAAGTCAAAACCACAAGGAGACACCTACCTGGATGGCTAAAATGAAAAGCACTGACATTCCTAAATGTGGAGAAGGCCATGAAATGATGGGAACTCTCATACCTTCCTGGTTGGAACATACACCTGTCTAACTTCTTCAGGAAACTGGCAATTTCCACTAAAGCTAAACTTGCATACCCCTCACTCAGCAATATCACACCTAAAAACATGCTCTGAAAATATGCACCTATACATTCATAATGAGTATGTGCAGGATTGCCACTAAAACTATGTGTAATAGTCAAAAGCAAGAAACACCTCAATGTGTATAATAGTCAAAGCCAAGAAACACCTCAATAT
>NW_003852523.1:1022386-1041632 GCF_000181295.1 Otolemur garnettii
TATAATAGTCAAAAGCAAGAAACACCTCAATGTGTATAATAGTCAAAAGCTAAGAAACACCTCAATGTGTATAATAGTCAAAAGCAAGAAACACCTCAATATGTATAATAGTCAAAACCAAGAAACACCTCAATGTGTATAATAGTCAAAAGCAAGAAACAACTCAATATGTATAATGTCAAAACCAATCAGCAACTAGGGCAGTGCCTATGGCTCAAAGGAGTAGGGCACCAGCCCCATATACCAGAGGTGGTGAGGTCAAACCCGGCCCTCGCCAAAAACTGCAAAAGAAAACAAGAAACAACTCAATTGCCTATCAATGGTAGAAGGGGTGAACACCTGGGGTGTAGGCAAATGATGAAATATTACACAGCAATGAAAATGAACAAATTCTTTCTACCACAACACAGATGAATCTCAATGTTGGACAGAAGAAGACATTCTATGGGTATTTCATCGTAATCCTCTTTTATTAAGGTCACTTAGTATTAGGGGAAATAATAATTGGGTGAGGTCATGAATGAGAGCTATGATTATGGGGAGTGTTTCATTTCTTGACCCAAGTGCTGTTACAGGGGAGTGTTTAGTTTAAACTTTGTGGGATTTCTGATGTATAAGGGCAATTAAGTTTATGAACTCATCCTAGAGAAAGTGCTACATACTTCATTGCTGACTATCACTAGTCACCTCTGAAGTACTCCCCTGGGAAAGCTATGCACTGATGCCAATGCCTACTCCACTTTTCAAAGCAATTTTGAAACTCTTTTCTGGAGTGGCCACCAAAGTTGTTTTACTACCCTTGATGTCCTGAATGTCATCAAAATGCCTTTATTTCAATATTTTTGTTCTCTTTGGGTAAAAAAAGTCATGAGGGGCCAGATCAGATGAGTAGGAAAGGTGTTCCAACACAGTTACTTAACTGGCTAAAAACTCACTCGCTCACTCAGCTGACTGAATCGGTGCACTGTTGTGATGCAAGAGCCATGAGTGTTGGCCAAGATTTTCAGTTAAGATTTTCCTATTTCTCTATCAATATTTACTTGGTCTTCTATCCCTCCCATAGTCAGCCAATGATTTTGATGTACAATTTAAGGAATTTTTGCAATGTTTACATCAATTCTACTCACTACTGGCCACCCTGACCTCTCTTCATCAGTGACACGTTTTCTCCCCTTTGAAAAATATTTAATTCATTCGTACACTGCCATTTTCTTCATAGCATTATCCCCATAAACTTGGACTAACATGTCCCTGATTTCACATCTACTCTTGACAAGTATAACAAGAAATTTGTGAATGTTTGTTGCCCTAATTCAAAATTCTCACAATGGCACACAAAAACACACAACAACAATAATGAACAACACTCAGCAAGACACCACGACACATTAACATGAACACAGTTGTGAGACAAGGATATACCAAGGTTATAAACCTTACTGAGTTGTTTGTACAGTACTGCCAACGTAAGCACAAGGTGGCAAGTTTGTGGACTTACTTGTCAAACCTTCATATATTTCAATAACATATCTACTTGAAAAGAAAAGAGAGGAAAAGATTTTTCAAGTATCTTTCCCAGTGAGAATGTATACCAAAGGGAAGACCTAGGCTACAGACCATAAATTCCTTGGAAACACAGGCTGTTCCCTATTATATCCCAGCAACCTACACATTGACAGGATCATAGTAGGTGCTCAATGAATGCTTATTGGTGGGGATGGGAGAGAAAAAGAGAAGGAAGGAAGTTGTATGTACTTAGGTGATCTGAAAGTGATTCTTTTTTTTTGTCACCACAGCATAGTTTCACTTAACCTAACTAATGCAGCTTTCCTGCATTTCCACAGTGCCATGCTCACACACCTATTATAGCAACCTCCACTACAAGTATGCATCAGAGATTTGGCTTCTGGGTACCACAATAATGGAAATCATACATTTCTTTTTCTTTCCCAGTGCATATAAAAGTTATGTCTATACTTTAATACGACCTGTTGAATATGCAATCTCATTATGTCTAAAAAACAATGAGCACATCTTAAACAAAGCTATTGTTAAATAATGCCAATAATCATTTGAGTCTTCAGAGAGCAATCACCTTTTTTCTGGTGGAGAGTTTTGCCTCCATAATGAAGGCTGATTACTGATCTGGGTGGTGAAGGGAAACGGTTGGGGTGGCTGTGGCAGTTTCTCAAAGTGAGACAACAGGGAAGTTGACTCTTCCTTTCAAGAAAGACTTCTCTGTAGCATATGATACTGTTTGACAGCTGAAAGTCTTTCAGAATTGATGTCAATTCTCTCAAGCCCTGCCACTGCTTTATCAACAGTTTCTGTAATGTTCTAAATCCTTTGTTGTCATCTCAACAGTGTCCTCAGCATCTTCACCAGAGTAGGTTCCATTTTTGCTCATTCATAAGAAATTACTCATCCCTTCCAGTTTTACCATTAGATTACAGAAATTCAGTCACATCTTCTAATTCTAGTTCTCTTGCTGTTCCTTCACATCTGCGCTGACTTCCTCCACTCAAGTCTTGAAACCCTCACTGTCATCCAGGAGGGCTGGAATCAACTTCTTCCAAACTCCTCTTAAGGTTGATATTTCGACTTACTTCCATGAAACATATGCTCTTAATGGCATCTTGATTAGTGAAGTCTTTCCAGAAGGTTTTCAACTGATTTTTCCCAAATCTATCATAGAAATCACTATCTATGGTAGCTACAGCCTTACAAAATGCATTTCTTAAATAACATGAAGGTGAAATTACTCCTTGATCCATAGACTGCAGAATGGATGTTGTGTTAACAGGCATGAAAATAAACTTTTATCTTCTTGTATATCTCTATCAGAGCTCCTCTTAAATTTTTTATTTTTATTTTTTGCCTTTTATTAAGTTGTAGACACATAGATCATGAATACGTTTATTCACTTGTGGGGTACAGTGTGTTGATTTTTTATACACATGAACAGTATGTTTTGAAATAAATCTTTTTTTTCTGAGAATCAAGTCTCAACAATAGGCTTAAAATATTTAATAAGCCATTCTATAAACCAATGTGATGTCATCAAGTGCTCCATTTCTGTAGCACAGGCAGAGTAGATTTAGTATAATTTGGAGGGGGCCCTAGGATTTTTCAAAAGGTAAATGAACATTGGCTTTGACTTAAAGTCACCAAATACATTAGTCCCTGACAAGAGAGGCAGCCTGTCCTTTGAAGTTTGAGGCCAGGCCTTGATTTTTCCTTTCTAGCTATAAAACTCCGAGGTGGCATCATCTTCCAGTAGGAGGCTGTTCTGTCCACATTGAAAACCTCTTGCTTAGTGCCCCTCCTTCATCAGTGATCCCAGCTGGATCTTCCGGATCATTTGCTGCAGCCTCTCCATCGCACTTGCTGCTCCACTTTGTACGTCTGTGTTATAGAGATGGCTTCTTTCCTTAAACCTCATTAATCAACCTTTTTTGTGACAGAGTCCCACTCTGTCACTCTGGGTAGAGTGCTGTGATATCATAGTTCACAGCAACCACAAACTCTTGGTCTGAAGTGATCCTCTTGCCTCAGCCTCCCAAATAGCTGGGACTACACATGGTGCCTGGCTGATTTTTCTATTTTTAGTAGAGACTGGGTCTTACTTTTGCTCAGGCTGGTCTCAAACTCCTGAGCTCAAGCAATCCACCGGTCTTGGCCTAGGATCACAGGTATGAGCCACGACACCCAGCTTCTCAGCCCTTTATAGAATTAAAGAGAGTCAGGGCCTTGCAGCTTAAGGAATGTTATGGCTAGTTTGGTCTTCTCTCCAGACTACTGAAACTTTCTCCTTATCAGTAATAGGGTTGTTAACTTTCTTATCATTCACATGTTCACCAGAGTAGCACTTTTAATTTCTCTCTAGAAATTTTTTGTTGCACTCCCAACTTGGCTAAGTGGCACAGAAGGCTTAGATTTTAGGCTGCCTCCGCCTTCAGCGTGTCTTCCTCAGCAAGCTTGATCTTTTCTAGCTATTGATTCTAAGCAAGAGACTCAAGACTATTCCTTTCATGTAAAATATTTAAATGTCATTGTTGTAGGGTTACCATTTGGCCTAAATTCAATATTATGGTGTCTCAAGGGATAGGGAGGCCTAAGGAGAGGAGGAGAGACAGGACAGGCCAGTTGGCTGAGCAGGGAGAACACACACAGTACTTGTTGATCAAGGTCACCATCCTACATGGACACAGTCGGTGGCTCCTGAAGCAATTACAATAGTAACATCACAGTGCACTGACTGCAGATCACCAGAACAGATATAATAATATTTTAAAGTTTGAAATAGTGCAAGAAATATCCAAGTAGAACACAGGGACGAGAAGTGAGCACACCTGTTGGGGAAATGCTGCCACAGACTGGCTCCATATACAGCTGTCACAAACCTTCAACTTGCAAAAGCATAATTTCTGCAAAGTACAATAAATTGAGCTGTGCCTGTATTCTGTCTTCCCCTCTCTCACAGTGTAAACCCCTTAGGGGTCAGATGTGCTTCCGAGCGGAAACAGTGCCTGTCTCATAAGAGTATTCATTAAGTGTATGTTACAGGAAGTAATTTCTTACCCTCATGTGCCAATCACAGTGGTTTGTGAGTAGCAGACACTCGGCCCACATAATGGTGGATTGATTACTATAGGAAGCGACTTCCAAAACATTGTAAATAGGAGAGACAAGTATCAGTGGATTTTCTTGCAAATTGGCTGAATCCCACTAAAAACTTCAGCTAATCTGTTGTGCTTGCAGTACGCACCTGAGGGAAATCTCCTCCCAGAAATACCGCAGGAGCTCGGCTCCATTTCCCACTTCCGGCCTTCCCTTCTAACAGTGCCACCTTGCAAAAATTCAGCCTCAGAGGTAGGGACAATGACCAGTAAGACTCAGTCAGTTCAATATGATGAGCTCCCCTTAATGCCTCCCAAGAGAAGCATGAATTCCACTCATCCCAGGCTGCTGACCCCAAACCAGGGCAGGCTCTCTGGGCTGCCGCTGGGCTCAGGGAGTTTGGAGCTCTGGGCTAGCTGCCCTCTGCCCGTTCATAGGGAAACAAGGTTACTCAGAGAAGGAGCAGCTGAAATGTTTCCCTCAGGGGGTAGCATCCTCGGGGCTGTGGAGAATTTTGCAGCTTTCCTTTATGCATTTTTAATCAATTCTAAGCTACTTACAAATATGTGCAATTACTTTCTGCACTTCCCTTTGTAATAAGATTTAATGACTCCACTACAATCCTCTGAGTGAACACTGATAATCTAACTCTGTGATTTAAATTTTAGCTTTAGCAAAGAAGGAGGGTATAAACTGAGAGAAAGGCTTTTTGAAGTTTTTAGGGGTTTTTTCTCCTTAGGAAATCAGAAGTAGAATTATTTCAGCCTGCAAAATATCCCCAATACCGGAGAAGGGCGTATCTCTTTTTCCTTTATTTGCTACATCCAATTAAAATACGGAGGGGAAAGGCCCCAGGCAACATGAACGCTCTTTTTCCTTAAAACATTTTAACCATTGCCATAACAGAGAGGCCTGGCGGCACCCAGAGGGATCCCCCAGCCCAAGTGCCGGCATTCAGACGGGTCGTCCTCCAAATGTCCTTGACAAAGAGAATTCCTCCAATTTGAATCGTTTGGAAGACTGTCGGGCAAGGACTCTATGACACCAGAAGCGAGTGGGAGTCTGGCTCCTCCTGACCTATACCGTGGTGCCCGGGGCTCCCAGAAACCCCGAGGCCTCCCTGGGAAAACCAGCAGGGCCGGAAGTCCCGAGACCCGGTCCCTGGGTCGCTGTGCGACCAGCACCAGAAACCAAGGGCGAGGCAGACCGGCTCGGTGATACCATCAGCACTCATACGTGTGCAGCTACTTAACAATCATTTACCGAGAGCCGCGTGTATTCTGGGAATTAAAGATACCTGGGGCCTCTTACAGGCACAAAGAAATAGAAAAGTTTCTGAGGGTACAGCAGTAACCCGGTGACATGAACATGGAGGCTCTGAGCTCCTTCTCGGAGGGGTCCTGAAACAGGGCACACGTCTTCCCTCCCTGCTCCGCGGTAACAAGTCTGCCGCCAGGGCCCTTCTTCCCTTCCCACGGGCACTGCTACGTGGGACGAAATCTTCTCGGTGAAGGAGCAGACTCGCCCCAGGGGCTGCAGAAGCTGAAGCAGGTGCCATCCGAGCAGGGCTGTGAGCTGCTGGGCACATAAAGCTTTGCCCCGGGTGTGTGGGGCCGCATGTTACAGAGCCGTTGTGTGTGATTTATGGCCCATCTGTAACTGTTCCCATTATCAGGAGTGACCCATAAGACTTCGCGAGGCTACCCTTAGTTTCCCAGATGGAAATGCCGGGGGACCCCCTCAGTGCACGCAGGCAGAGTCACAGATGTTGTGCAAAGCAATCCCTGGGAGGGGCGCAGCTCACAGCTTTGTAAATAACCAGTAGCACATCTAAATGTTTCTTTCTAGAAGTGAGGTGCAATTTTATGTAATTCTGAGTTGTTGAACTTCATTTTCAGGGAGTGCATTTTTCCCTACCTGACACGGAACCCCGGTACTGAGATCTGGAAATGTGGTCATCAAAGGTGTGAGAGAAAGGTCGTACGAAGCAGGTGTGGACAGCGTCTGAGGCTTCCCCTGGTCGCGGGACAGGTAGTCGCTGGGGAGGAGAATATCTAGGGCCCAGAGGAGAGAACATGAGAATGGGACCAGGAGAGCGAGGTCAAGTGCAGAGATCTCCACGGGCAGTGCAGGCCACAGTGAGCCTGTGGGAGGCAGGGCTCTCAGGGCAGGAACGTTTGCAGGAGAGGGTGTCCCCAGCTGCCAAGCAGGTCTGCGGATGGATGGGGAAAGGACGCTGCTGGACAAAGGAAAGGTGGTTCTCAACACCGTCCCCTCAATGGACTGAACGTCCCATACACTGGGCAGTTGAAGCACAAAGAGCTTGCTGGGGGAGGGGAGCAGCATGGGCCCAGCAGTGCCAGGACAGTGCGGTACAAGTGGTAGCACAGGGGACAGTCACTGAGCTGAGGAATTGTTTACAGGAAGCTCATTTTTTTCATAATAAATAATCCACCTGAAAGTACAACCTCTCAGACTGTTTCCCCTTGTTCTATGAACAAGTAGACACTTTCTAGAAAACACTTAAGAGAGTTGGAGTTTGAATTACTACAATCCAAATGAAACCATTTACTTAGAAAAATAAATTCATGCAGAATATTCACTTGGTACATCTGGGCACTAAATATGCCCTAAATGGTGGAGACAAGGCAGAATGCAATGGTGCCTTTTCTAAGAAACACACACACATACATCACAAAATCAAGAAAACAGCTGTCCCCTTCCAAAAATTCAAACACTTCAGCCAACCGCATACACTCATTCGGGCACTCTGCAAGGCTACTCTGACCCTATAAAGATTTCAGAATTATTTGATTTTTTTACAGAAAGAATATGGGCTTTACAAGGAAATGTTAGAAAGGAACAGATATTCGTTCGGTTTTCTGGGATGCTGGGCCTCCAAATGGCCTACAACTGACCCCAGGTCAGGGCAGGATCTAAGTGTCTGTCAGCCTGGACTTGCTGGCTTGGTTAATCCTCCCTGTGACACAGTGATGCAGCAACTCTCATAGCTGCATGTCACAAGTGAGGAAACTGAGGCAGGGGAAGGATCACATCTGCAGGGACATAGCTAGATAATGGCAGAGTTTAAACTCAAGCATAGGCTTCTGAAGCAACAAATAATTTAAAACAGAATTTTAAAAAGTACTATCTACAAGAACATCGAGAAATATCAAAACCTAGGAATAAGCCTAGTAAAATCTATGCAGCAGCAGTAGAGTGAAAGCTAAGAGACATTTGTAAGAAGTTAAAGACCTAAAAAATGGAAAAATACCCCATGATTGCCCAACACAGGAAAGCTTGATATTGTTAAGATGTTTATTCTTTCCAAACTGATCAATAGATTCAACACAATCCCAATAAAAATCCCAATAGGTTTGTGTGTGGGTAGAGAGGGGGTACATTGACAAGGTGATCTAAAGCACTTTGGTGGCCCAAGCCTATAATCCTACACTCTGGGGGGCTGAGGCAGGAGGATCGCCTGATCTCAGGAGGTAGAGACCAGCCTGAGCAAAGTGAGACCTCATCTCTACTAAAAATAGAAAAACTAGCTGGGCATTGTGGCTGGCACGTGCAGCCCTAGCTACTTGGGAGGCTGAGGTAGGAGGGCTTGAGCCCAGGAGTTTGAGGTTGCAGTGAGCTAGGCTGATAGCACAGCACTCTAGCCTAGGTGACAGAGTAAGATTCTGTCTAAAAAAAAAAAAAGACACACACACACATGCAAAGGACTTAGAAAGCCAAGACAATTGAGAACAAAGTTGGAGGACGTACACTACCAGATGTCAAGTCTGACTACAGAAATTCCCTAGTTAGGACGTTTTAGAGTTGGCTCAAAGAGAGACAAATAGCCCAGTGGAACAGCATCCAGAGTCCGGAAACTGACCCCAACACATGTGTGCAGGTGTTTAGACTCCAGTTTACCGCAAGTCATGAAGTCAAGTCCATGAAGACGTGATGATAGAAGAATTGGATGTCACTGTGGAGGATAAATGAAACTCCTACCTCATATCATACACACTTTACTTTGAGATGGATAATGGCAAAAGGTAAAATTCTAAGGGTTGTAGAATAGATGACCTTTATGACCTTGACCAAAATTTCTGAAGTCCAACCCAAAGGTCACTGACTTCAAAAGAAACAACTAATATATTGAACTTAAATTAAGAATATCTGTTAGGCCAAATGTGGTGGAAGTTGGGGTGGGTGGATTGCATGAGCTCATGGGTTTGAGACCAGCCTGAGCTAGAGCAAGACCTCATCTCTAAAAATAGCCAGGCATTGTGGCCAGTACCTGTAGTTCTAGCTACTTGGGAGGCTGAGGCAAGAGAATCGCTGAAGCCCAAGAGTTAGAGGTTAATGGAAGCTGTGACACCACGGCATTCTACCACTCTACTGAGGGTGACATAGTAAGACTTTGTCTCAAAATAAATAAATAAGAATATCTGTTAATCAAAAAACCTCATTTAAAGAGTGAAAAGCCGCACAGTAGGAGGCAGTATTCCCAAGGCATATATCTGACCAAGGGGACACACATGTCAAGAATATTTAAAGATACCTGCACGTCAGTTAAGAAAGACAAAGTAATCAACAAAAAGACAAATGTCTGATGGATCCTTCCCAAAATATGATAGCAAATCCAATATGTTCATGAAAATGTGTTGAAAATCATTACTTCCCCAAAAGTGTGAAAGGAAATCATTACTTTCCCCAAAGTGTGAAAGAGCCAACACTACACTCTCAGCGGAGAGGTGATTGTGTATTAAGAAGGAAGAGGGGATGGGAAGGGGGAGATTTGATTGAAGGAGGGTAAATGGTGGGACCACACCTATGGTGCATATTGCATGGATGCATGTCAAATCTATTAAGTATAGAGCATAAATATCTTAACACAATAATTAAGTAAATGAGGTGAAGGCTATATTAACTAGTTTGATGTAGCATTCCAAATTGTATACAAAATCAGCACATTGTACCCCATAAAGGCATTAATGTATACATTATCTATACCTTTATGACTTAATAAAAAAATAAAATAAAAAGTGACAAAATTGTAAAAAATAATAATAATAATAATAAAAAGAATGAAACTACCATGTAGGTCCTGGCGAGGATGTGCTGTAACTGGAATTCTCATACTTTGCTAAAGGAAATGTAAAACACACAACCACTTTAGAAGGCAGTGTGACAGCGTCTACAGGAGGTGGATATACCCTAGTCTGTGGCAACACAGCCCGTCCGCTCCTGGGTTTATACCAAAAGAAATGAGGTCTTCTGTCCACACAAAGACCTGCACACAAACATTCATAGAGGATTTAATCAGAACAGCTAAAACTGGGGGAAAACTCAATGTCCATCAACAGAGGGCTGTATTCCACAAATTGTGTTATATTCATAAGAAAGAGCCAATCGGGCAATGCACAGAACTGCACAAATAAATATCAGAAGCATTATGTTGCTTCCAAAAGGTACGATCAGAAATAGTGGTCACTACGTGATTCCATTTATTTTTTTAAGTCTACAAAGAGGCAAAACTAATTGATAGTGTTTGAACTGAGTAGTGGCTGTCTCTTAAAAGAGTATTAACCGGAAAGAGTTATTCTGGACCTCTGGAGTGATGGACGCATCTTTTAAGCCCAACCTGGATGGTGGTTACATAGTTCATAGCTATGTGAAAATGCATCCATTATTCACTTAAGAAGTGTCCGTCTGACGCACCTCACTCTTTGCATTTTCTAACCTCCATTATAAAAGCCAGTGGTCACCAGGGGCTGGGGGCAGGGGATTTGTCACTTAGTGGGTACAGGGTCCTTGTCATGTAAGATGAAAACATGCTGCTGGTGGTGGGGCTGGGCAACATGGATGAATTTATTGCCACTGACCTGCGCACTTAAAAGTGGTTAAGATGGAAAATTTTATGTATGTTTTATAAAAAATTTAAATTATTTAAAAGACAATAGGACTGTCAGATGTATGAGGATATGGTGTGGGAGAAGAGGAGGAGGCCTCAGCTAAGACAGGAATGAGGCCCTCCCCATGCCACTGTCAGGACACAAAACACACTCCCCGGAAATATCCATCACCTCCGTCCTTTAGGTCACTTGTCCCTGGTGTACTCTGCTGTGCCCACACATTCATTCTACATGGATCCCCACTCAGCACAGTGCTGTATGTATCCACGATGGGTCAGAGAGAGCATGCACCCTCTGGAGACAGATGAATCTGCAACTAAATCCGGTGTGAAGTAGACAGGGCCACACTGGGTGCTGAGGAATTTGGGAGAAGTTTTAGAAGAAACTCTTTTAAGCCTCGGATGTACATTTTGCTAAGTTTGTATAATTCACCATCACTTTTACCCAGGAAACTGAGCACAGCCAGTGCAAGGTACTGTGGTCCTTGTTTGGTGATTCCAGCTTTGAGTAGCATCATCCTGGGCTCTGTGCTGTTTTCACCTCCTTTCCAAGGCGGTGAAGGAGTTCCTGGTTCCTGTGCAGCTACCCTGACTCACAGGACTCACCTCTCTCCATCATGTCCAGCACAGTGCCCTGAACAGGGGAGCCCCTTATTAAGACGGCTACATTAAATTCCCCTGTTTTTCCTTCTGCTCCAATAATCACTCTCAAGCCTGGAAATACCCCACTGCACATCCAACCTACTGCTGCTAACCAAGAACACTGGAACCTAATTCTGAGTGCAACCAGAATTCATTCTTTCATTGGGTTATTCATGAATTGATTCCACAGCCTCACTGTGTACAAGAATTTTACTAGAGGCCAGCATGGCTGCAATGCCTTACAGGTTAAAACACACTTTGAAATTTCTGAGCTACATACGTAATTTAACCCTCATGTTGACCCTGCAGGATGTATAATATTCTCCCATTTCTTATTTTGCAGATAAAGAAACTGAATCCAAATGAGAAGATGTCCTTTGTTGAAAATCACACTGGCTACTGCTTCTCATGGCTGGAGGGAAAACTCCTGAGTGGTGTCCAGGGCCCCGCCCTCACCCTGAGGCTCTGCAGGGAGTGTGAGGACCTGCCCCTCTAACTTTCTTCACATTCCCCATGAAAAGTCCGCCTGCCTGCCTGTGTCCACCCCCCACCCCCCATCCTTCTTAGACCTGGAGATAAAACCTAGAAACAAAAGCAAGAAAAAGTTCCAGCTATGGCAGAGTTATGTGACCCCCAACCAGCTTGGGATCATTAAATATCTAACAGGAGTCAGTGTGAAATGTGTTGGACTTAATACATTGCAAAGTCTCAGAACTTACTTCAAAGTGAAGAACACTATTGCTCTCGCAGCAGTTCTCAACCTGTGAGTCGCAACCCACAGGAACTGTATTAAAGGGCCACAGCACTAGGAAGGTTGAGAACCACTGCGAGTCTAGCGTTTCTCTTCCCAAACCACCTCCAGGACACACTGGTCACAGACGATAACGAACTTTTCAAACACAGAAGCACCATGATTTGCGTTGGGGGCCAATGGACCCAGTTCCCCAAACCCCCTTGACCTGGTTTGATTATTCTGCTGAGCTAGAATGTCTAATGGAGGCACAGCAGTAATTGAAATCAAAAGTGAGTGGAAACTGAGAATAAAACTAGAGCGGCCCAGGCCACGTGCACAGAGAGCAAAAGTAACCTGCACAAGTTTCAGGGTAACAAAAAGAGATTTTATTTAGGAAGAACACAGAAAAAGCTTAGAGCACTTCCAAAGAGAGGTGGAAGGGGGGGGGGGGGCCTCATGAAAGAGAATCCAGGAGAGAGACAGAGACACAAAGGCCTGCAGGAGTATAAACACTCTCGGTTTGAAATTGGCTGCAAGTCTTTCATTGGCCTCTATGTCGCCAGGCAGTATTGCCCTTTCCTATTGGTCATTGCTGGTCTCTTTCTATTGGTCCTTGGTTACCTAGGTTACTTCATAGCCACATTCTATAGGCCCTCCAGACTCCCTGGCTCAGCAGGCCAGGTTTTCCTCCTACCCTCCTTGCAGCCCCTTTCTTAGTGTCTCCTCTCAATTACCCCAAAGTAATCCTGTGAAGTGCACATACTGAAAAGGAGCTATAATTGGGGATTTAAATGGATTCTGTCCCAAGAGGAGTTAACAACCAACCCAAACTCACCTAAGTTGATGCTTAATTAACTGTGCAATAAAGAGCCGTTCTGAATATCTGATAACTACCTGATTGTATACTTTATTGAATATTTCAAAATGGCTTGGCAAAAGCAAGGAGGGCTATTGATAAGTTAAATTATGAGTCTGAGCTGTGAGATATAAAACATCCTTTTCATTAAGCTGTGGAAACTCACTTAATAAAATAGGGAAGTTTTCATATTTTGTCAAGAGTAAGAAAAAGATCAGAGTCATAGAAACTACCCTTTACTCACAAAGATAATGTCTTAAATATTCCTTGATATGTTCTATCAAAGATAAACTGATTCAAACTCATCTCCAAACTGGAAGCAGCAGCAGTGAAAATTCACTCCACCCATTTACCCACAGCACCCACCGTCAGTATGGTAAGACTTTGTGGGTGCACCGTGGATGAAGGCTGTGCTGTTTCTAAACCTGATTCCATCATAAGCTTATATTTTCAATAATTGAAACCCTTTCAACACACTTGCTTTTAGGCAATAAATTTCTTAAATCTGATACTGTCACTTGTTTACCAAGTGAATCCAGACAACTAAATCACTCAAAATTACTTTTACCATTGACTATATTTGTACCAAAGAGGCCAACTTTATATTCATTCTTTATAGCTTTTCATTATTTTTCCAGAATGTGCTTGTTTGATACAGCTATTAAGGGACATAAAATGTCCCAAGCACAACTAAAAGGGTCTGTCAGACAAATCATATCCTGTTGGGATGAGGTGACATGGAATGATGAAGCCCAATTTAGAACAGATCTGATCAATCCCAAGCCAAACAAAAATTCCATTCCTTAGTGCACCGACAATTAGAAACATTTTTACATGTTATTTTGGAGACTGTTTCACTCAACTCACTCCTCCCCGTGTCCCATTCAGGCAGCACCAGGGCCCCAGGCCTGTCTTCTTCCCTGTGCTGGGAACACAGTCCAGCAAGTGACATCCTGGAGGGTAGGGGGCACATTCCCCCATGGCCTGTGATCCAACAGGGATCACCTAGAGGGACTCAGTGGACAGAGGCAGGTCTGAGCACCATCATACCTGATGCCCTCGGGAAGCTCCACGGAGCCCATCCCCTCACCTTCCAGAGAGTTGACTGGACAAAACTGCATCTTTTCCAAGGTACTTTCATGCTCTGTGAACCTAGGTCCTTGTTATAATAATTGCTTGTAATTACCTGCATCTATTTTCTTTGAGGCCATTCTCTTTTCTCCCATGTATCTATGTAAGTTCCTCTCCTCTCCCTTCCCCTCCCCTCCACTCACCTCTCCTCCTCTCTTCTCTCTCTTTGTACATGTGTAAATCAGTCATCCTCTCCTCTGTGGAACTTCTGTGCAGCAGCTCATTGATCCAAGTAGCTATATTTTCCCAAAGAAGCAGACTTGAATGTTTATAACAGACAAGGGCCCTAAGAGAGAGAGTTAGCCATTAGTTCCACCCCTTGGGGTGTAGGAAAAAGCTTCATGGAGGTGGTGACTTTCTCGATGAACGAACCTTACATGAGAGTTTATCAAACGGAAATGAAGAAGCAGTGGGAGGAGTGAGGGGGAAACGGCTGTAGATGCCTACGGGATGGGGAAATGTGTGGGTAGAAAATGAAGTTCCATGTAATGCCCAGATCGCCCTGCGTGCAGATGGACGGATACAGTGCCTGGGATCTCACTGCCAGGGGGGTGAGGCTCAGGGCACCAAGAGGAGAAGTGTGGACAAGCCACCCAGCAGGTGGGAAAGCGTGGGCAGAAATCCGATTCCGACAGTCTCCACCCGCCATGCATGGCAGCAGAGGAGAATGTGGACAATAATTTTCCATGGTGTTTCTCCAAACATTGAATGTGTCGGGTGAAGGAAGGAACGATATCCTCCACGTATTTGGGCTTGCTACAGATTGGAAAGCTGTTCCAGTCTCCTTCTCAGGCCTCTAGTTTACTTTAAATCTTTAGCATCTGTCCTCCCATAAAGTGGTAATGAAGTTGAACTTCACACAGAATTTAAAAACAAACAACAAAAGTACTTTCTGACCATACAGCCAGGCCACAGGCCCAGAAGCAGCTCAAGGCCTGCCTTCAAAGACTCCTGGGGGGGGGGGGGCAGACAGAAGGTTCTGGAGGGGCAGGAAGCTGCAGGCAAGTCCCAGGGTGAGCATGAGAACGTGAGGCATCTCTGGGGGAGGGGGGGGTGTTTAACTCATCTGACCCTCTCATAAAAGAACAAACAACTACTCTTAATCATGTGCTTCTAATAGACAAATATCAGCATTTACAAAATTCAAATAAAATCCAAGGGTGCAAAACTGTGGCCAATTATGCCCCTGCCCAGAGAGAGTGACAATGTTATAACTGAGCCACCGGCAGAGCCTGACCGGGCAGCGCCGTTGGGCACCTCTGGAGCCCAACGCGCTCTAACTGCTTCCGCTGCGGTTTATGTGATGCACGGTCTGGTTCCGATCCTTTTATGACCATCCCATTTGAGCACAGACCAGTGCAAATAAAGAGGCAGCCACAAGGTCCTCCTACCCAAAGGTAGCTGTATTATTTGGTATTATTTTGTGCATATTTGATATTTAAATTTTAATGAATGAAATGAATTCATTTAATGAATTTTAATGAACCGAGGATGGAATCCCCAGGAAGGCACAGGTCTGCTGGGAGGAGCCGATCGGGGAGATGGGAGGAGGACCTAGACCGGCAGGTGGAAAGGGGACCCTGCTAGCCCTCAGACGGAGGCCAGCAGGCAGAGGGACAAAATGGCTTCAAGAGCAGAACAAGCCAGGGAGCGCCTTGCCTGAGATCCCCACGCCCCACTCCGGAAGAGCGCAGTGCTCACCTCGGCCTTAGCAGCCGCTCCGCTCCCCAGCGGGAGCAGCCAGCGCTGGGCTTGGTCACGTGTGCCCTCCTGGTGGTGGCCCTGAGGCTGGAGTCACACTTTCCTCCCACCTGCTGGAGGCTTCCTGAAATGCAGGGTGCACCTGGCCATCCATGGGGCTTAGCTGAGCCCCTTCCAAATTCCACTTTTTTCTTTTCATTTGGAAACCAAAATGTGGCATAGAAACAAGCGGGGATCAGGCTAATCATTTCACATCAGGCACCTCGCTCTCCAAATGCATCTGCGTCTCTCGGGGTAGCTCTTGGTTGTACGCGAGAAAGTCACCAAATGGCTGGTAAATATTTCATGATGTCGACTCTGCAGCGATTTTCCATAACAGCTTCCACCGAGCCCAGAAGTAACTGGGCTTTCTCCTGAAGCACAGCAGAGTCCGACTGCTCCTTCAGGAGGGGAAACGTTGGGATGGGCCAAATCCTCGCTGCTTTTGGCTGCCCAAGATTCTCTCTCTGCTTGAGGATGTCAGGCAGCAACCACAACACTGATCCTTCAGGTGGGCAGCTGTGCCTCCCAGAAATGCCCGTGAGACACAGGGCTGGGAGAATGCAGAAAAGGGGCAGAGGTCACAGACCCCTGCTCAGGCTGACCACTGGACTCGCAGACCAGGCAAGTGAGGCTTCAAGTCACAGCCGGTCAAACAGTTAACTTGCACTATTTTGTTTCCTGTGTCTTGACCAGTATGTGGATGGGAATTAGCTATTTTGAGGGAGAGGGGACATCTGGGGGAAGGGACAGGGAAACCAAGGAATCGAGGGGACTAGATTCATCCATCAACCATGCCTTGACTGTGGAGTGTTTGAAGAGGTAAATAAAACTACACAGAATGGGAAATCACAGGACAATAACCACCTCCAGTGTGAGAACACGGAGGAAAATAAGTCATCTACACAGAGCCAGGAGAGGAAGGAACAGCACAGTTAGGAAAGGCACTTCCAATGGCAAAGGGCCCTTTATAAATCAGGGACTGTCAGCTGGCTCAGATAGGCAGGAGGAAAGACTTTGGTGTCCTCCAGAAAGTCGTAGCCTTAAGGATTCAGGCAGCCAGACCTCACCCCGCTCCATGACCCTGCGACTACCAGGGGCCAGGGTGTGGCATCCACAGTGGTACTTACAGAATAGCTGGCCCACAACAGAGACCTCACCTGGGAATTGTCTTAAAAAGCAGATTCTCAGGCAACCCCCCAGCTCCCACTGAGAAACTCGGGGTGGGCCAGCATCTGAATCTCTGCCCCTGTCCTCAGGGCTTTACCTCTGTGCCCACTGTGCCAGGCCAACACCTGGCCTCAGAGAGACCATGCCACAAAAAGACTTTTCCCTTGAGATCTAAGCCTTGTCCAGGAGAGCCACCCAACTAGCTGCTCAGACACGGGGCTGGGATGTCCAGGTGCTGCCCCTGCCCATATCTGTTCTTCCCTTACTTGGGAAGGGGGTCCCTCCACAGGAGTCTACCTGGAGAGCCTTGAGCCCCTAGGGGATGGGGCTCCTCCCCTCCCTGCACTGAGCCAGGACCTGGGCTGTCTTGTCTGAGGCCCTAAGCCTGGCCAGATGCCCACAGGAGAGCAGAGAGATGGGTAGGCAGGAAGGGGATGGGCAATGCTGGTCCCTGGGAAGGACTAGTTGTTGTTTATAGAGGGGTCTGTGTCAGTCAGGCTGGAATGCAGTGGCGGAATCACAGCTCACTGCTACATCCAGTCCTGGGCTCAGGCCATCTTTAGCCTCCCAATGCCCTGAACTGCAGACTGGTGCCAGTGTCACTGAGGATGGAGCTGGACTCACTGAAGACTTGTTTGGGGAGACTCAGGTACAAATAGCCTCTCTTTGGGGTCCAGAAAGCAAACCAGAGCTGCCGTGTGGCTGAGCCAGAATGAGGCCAATGGCCACAGATGGAAACTGCTCTGGTGGTGGTGAGGCCCTAGAGGGGGCTGGAAGTACTGGGCAGATGTGTTCCCAGGGATTCCTCCTAAAGTTCAGGGGATACGAAGAAGGTGGAGGGTCTGGCAGGCCGCTCATGCCACCCTTGCTAGAGAATCCACACGAGAGAGCCAGAAGCTCCCCAGTCTCCAGCTGTGGCACCTGCAGGACCCTCCACCGCAACCACCCTAGGGGGCTCCCAGCTACCACTTAGGAGGGTCACAGCTGAGCCTTTGGCCCACACAGGACTCCCCTAAAGGCAAAGATGTGTTCCCTCTCACCTTCAGTGCCCAATGTATAGCTGGCAGCCAGTAAGCAGTGAACAAGTAAACAGAAACGAACATGGCCTGGTTCTGCCTCCTGCACTGCTGTGTGTCACCACAGTCACCACCAAGCACTCCCCTGGGGAGCTATGCAACCCCCAAGGCTATGCAACCACCAACCACCTCATCCGCCTTCAGAGCACTTTTGGAATTCTCTTTCTGTAACGGCCATCAGAATTGTCTTCGTAGGAAGTCTGACGACTAAGTTTGCCAACTCATCCCAGAAAAAGTGCTCTGAAGGGTGGACCAGGCACTGGTGTCAAGGCACAGCTTCCCGAGGCAGGAGGCGACCATAGTGATATTCACCACTGTGGCGTGCAGCACGGTTTCTCGGATGACTGTGCAAACTTAATTGTCCAACTGGGGGTGCATCTCAAGTTCATGTTTCCCAACCTCTGAGCTGAGTTAACTCCAGTGCGAGTGGCCTTGGGTCCATCTTGGTGCATAAACAGAGAGAAATAATTTTTCATGTATTTGGGCATAAAGTTTATATAGAAGCCATCGTGACGGACTTTAAGAGGTTGTTGAGTTCATGGTCATTTCCGTGTGGCATTTCTGCGTTTCCCAACATGGCTAATAGAAGTATAAGAAATGTGAGGTGATGTCCTACGACGTTTTGTCACATTAAGAAAGAGTTATGATGTTGGAACACAAGTTGGGAGGAAGAGGAGAAGCTGGGGAGGCAGAAGGTATTGGGAGGAGGAGAGAGAAAGAAAGAGGGTGCAGAGGATCAAGCAAGCTGTGAAGCAGAAGCCATCACGGGGACTTGCCCTGCCTCTGGCCTGACAGCCCATTCCCCATTCACCCCGGTGGGATTCACATGAGAAAATTTTAATCAGATTTATCTAAGGACCACTATCCTGATTGGTCAAAGCAGAAGTTGAAGTTGAATTCTACTAGCAATGTTTGAGAACCACATTCCCTGGTAAAAAATGATCAGACATTACTGAAGTCATTTGGGAGCATAATTAATGCATCAGTGAGAACAGAAGCCCAAGTGAGCCACCGCAGAGACACCAGGCAGAAACGCAGTGTGCTTCCTGCACCTCCAGCAGTAAGCAATCCTGTGTCGTAATATAAGATCCAAAAATAGTTGGCTTTACATTCGGAGCCCTTGTACTTAATGAAAGGAGGCCGTGCACAAAAGCCAGTTATTCATTTATTCTCTGCATTAAGGGCTTCAGCAGGAAGAGCCCAATTGACAAAAAGGACCGGTGGGGAACGGTGCTCGCCACTTTTTGTTTATTACAGAGAGACTTGACGTGCCTGTCTCACCTCCAGGAAATGACATGCACCACTCACGGAACTCACACAGCATTGCTCCCTCAGAATTTGGGGTTCTCAGCAAATGCCAATGCAGAGAT
>NW_003852523.1:1042313-1045320 GCF_000181295.1 Otolemur garnettii
TTTCTGGAAGTTATTCTTGATTTCCTATGTCTGTGACATGTGATTCTTTTTATTTTGCTTAGACTCATTACTATGCCGGGCAGTAAGCTGGCATGTTGGCCAAACCACCTGGCTAGAGGACGATCCTGCCAACCAACCAGCATCCCCAATTGCTCAGGCACTCTCTGCTCCATGTCCCCTGTTGTAACTCTTGGGAACTGATCATTCTCTTCTTCTTCCAAGGGGAATGGATGGCAGCAAAAGCAGACCACTCGGCAGCCTTGCAGGTGGAGCTGGGGAGACGGAGCCGCCTCAGGGAGCCCGACCAGCCTCCGTGTGCTCTTCTGTGGGTGGGGCTACACAGGACTACTGATGTTTAACATCCCAAGACACAGCAAAGGCCTTCTGTATCAACTCTCCTATCCTTATACTGTCTAAAGTACCAAAAATGAGGTTTTAATTTGTTAAAATAAGCGTTCTTATCACACACATGGGATATTAGCATGTTCACACAGAGCTTGGATGACTGGCTGATGGAGGTTACATTCGCAATTAGGGAATGTTTCCAGCTGGTTCTTTTAATATCAAAAGTGACTAACCAGACCTTCTCATGTTCTGGCAATGCTATAATACAATTGTAAGTTTCACATTACACACATGTGGAATGGTCCCAGAAGCGGACAAAAAGGCCAGGGGGAGGGGATGACTCTCTGGCATCAGTGCACTTGGTGACCCATGGGGTCTCAAGCAGAGCCAGTCTCCCATCGGCCCCTACATGACTCTGTTTCCTGACCACTCACCATTCCCAGCCTCGGCCTCTAGTACGAGTTACATGCTGGGAGGCCCAGAATAGAGCACATTGTTTTAGATCAACAATGCCCAGCATGACACGGGGAGTTCTCAGAAATGAAAAACACACCAGAATGTGGAAATGGAAATAAATATGACAATTTCCATTTGCCATCATTGTATCCATCATATACGCATATAACATATTACTACAGTTACATGCATGTAGTTAATGTAGCATATGACCAAAAAATGCTCTAATCCGGGTACTGTATTTTCTTCTATTAATTATAAAATTGTGTTGACAATATTTCCCTCAGATTCACTTTCCATCAATGAAAACCCAAGGTATCCTTCACTTAAACAAAATAGCAGAATTTCCATGTGTCCTTATTTGAATTTATTCTCTTGAATTCTGCTATGTTTGCCAATATATCTGTTCATTCCCAATTATGTTTAAGAAGGAAAAGGCATATGTAAGAAAAGGGGGGCAGGAGAGACGTATACAGAGAAAGTGCGGACAGAGCTTGCTCCAAGCAAGGTCATCAGTTTACAGTGACTGGTCCTCTCTCCTCACTCTTTCTGCCTGTGAAATTTGCTGTAATAAGCATGCATTTCTATAACAACACACACTCGTCTTACCTGTGTATGTTATAGAACGCACACCCCTCACCCTTCAGACCCCACACCAACAGCAAAGGCTCTGATTTTGCATGTTGTAAAGCACATAGTACAATTCCACTTCTAACTTTGACCTTTTTTTAATGATTTATTTCCATTAAAATTTCACAATTTCAAAAATTTAACCAAGAAAGGACACGAATTAAGAGAAGGGGAGGAGAGAAGGGAAAGTCAGCTTGTCTAGGACCCCGCCACCCCTAAAGAGGGGCTTCTAGTCCCCTGCCCTGGTGCCTGTGGAGGACGGGTACTTTCTGTCATTGTATTTACAAAATACCCCCATCCATCTCTTATGTAAGTTCTTAGTTTACTGATTAATGGCTAATTAGCTTCAAAAGAATTTTTAGCTAAACTGAGATCTTTTAAGTGGTTCATGGTCTTAGCAGCTAGACCAAAGCCAATATCAAAAGGTTATCCTAACAAACCTTGCACACAACTCTGAGTAGAACAAAATAGTTAACTCCAGTTGCAATTTCTAAATAATTTTTTTTATAAATGACTTGATATGGGACTGACGAGTTCAGCCTGTGCTAACAAGGGCAAGGTCAGCCACGTCACCACCAGTGAGCCAGCAGTCTGTCCACACTCCCACTCACCCCTGGACAGGGGAGGGACGCACACGCACCTGCTGAGAGCACTCCCAGGAGGCCATCTGGGAAAACCTTCACCGAGGGAGGCGCTGATGAGCAGAAAGGGCACTGTGACGGTCTTTAACTCCAGGAGCTGGGATATGCTAGATCAAAGCAGCGACCTCTGCGGGTGTTTCCCAAATGCAATCAGTGTGGACTGAGGTGAGTGAGCATTCGTGAGACCCGAGGAGGCAGGAGCCAGAGTCCCGTGAATGTGCGGAAGATGGACCCGACAGCATCGCGACGGATGATACAGCGACAGGGGCAAGGAGAGATGAGCAGGTAAGAAGGAAACAGGACCATGCGGGGATTCAAAATTGGTGTGAGAAGTATGTCATTGTGTTCCCAAAGATGACAACACTTATAGCATGTATTGTCAATGATTCTGCACAAAACATGTTTTTATCTAGATTATTAAACTAGCAGCTTAGACATAACCATTATGAAATGATAGCAGAGGTCTGGAGCCTAATTAAACAAAGTATGGGAGGCCTGTGGGGAAGTCAGGGCTGACAGACACCTCTGAGGCGGGGTTTGAATTCACAGTGAGGCCTCATTTTGACCCTGTTCTTGACCGTAAGAATGTGTAACAAAGAACATATTGTCAAGCTCATATAGAATGCACACGTGTCACTTCGTGTGATTAAATTCTGTATACATATGAAAAACTGCGTGCAAATAATTCTTTTTGGCAAATAAAATTATGCTTTAAATGCACCAGGGGAGATAATGCATAGACAATTGCTCTGAGAAAATTTAAAGCACTAATCTGTCAGTTCTGAATGATAACAAAGTCTGCACAGCTAATCTGTGACCTTAACTCTAATTTGATGTCAAAAACTCAATACATAAAATTATAGTGATAGTAAAATAAATAATGACTATCTCATTTGTGCATGAAGAACTCTCCTGTGAAACCGATGCCGTCCTCA
>NW_003852523.1:1045411-1049275 GCF_000181295.1 Otolemur garnettii
CTAAGTTACCTTAGCTACAGGGAGCAGGACTGCACAGGTGTGCAATAAAGAAACAGCGGAAACAAAGATAGAATTTGGTGGCTGATCATATGCAGCAGACAGAGACCTCAGGCATCAGGAGCCAATCAAAGTGAGCCTGGGTGACTAGGAGATGGTGCTGTCATCAGCTAAAACTTGGATCATTTTGAAGTGAAGCCAGGCTGGGGTAGATGGCCAGGAGATGAGGGACCATCGCAGATTCAGTTTCCTGGACAAACATGAGTACTTGAATCTCTGAAATTTAGCATCTTTGCCTGAGGGCTTGTCCATCCATCTCATGTAGGTGTAGTGGCTGTAAGTAGGTTTCCAAGGGCCTGGTAATCCCCCAGGCCCTAATGAAATTCATAGATCCACAAAGATGGAAGCACAGCTGGAGATTCCACCAGCCTGATCCTCAACCACAGGCAATATATGGGCATCAGGTTGCCTGGGTCCAGCAGCTGCCCACATGGGGGGTTGGAGCCCGCATCTCAAGCCAAGGCACTCAGCGTAGGCTTCAGCAGCAGTCCAGGATAGGGCCAGAGTCCCACTCAGCCCCCAGACATGCTCTGTAATGCCTCTATTTTGCTGCTAGAAATGATGATTCAAGAGAAGAAAAAGAACCCAATTAAAAATAAGACATTTTCTAAAAAATGTACTCCTTGAAAAAATTTAGCAGATCACTAATAAAAATTCAGAGTAAAAGTTGTCATTGTGTTAGAGATTCAAATGCACACAACTATAGGAAGTACATCAGCGATCAACACTGAAGAAAAATCAACACTCCCAAGAATGCTAGTAGAAAAATGAAACCTACATTTGTAAAAGAAAGAAAGAAGAAAAACTGTATTTGAACTAGAGTTTTAAGAAGTAGACTGTTCTCTGCCATCAGTATCATACTGACGTCTCAAAAGGATCAGTATTGGACCTAAAGGTGCTTCTAAGAGACACAAAAATCAGGGCCACTCTAAACAGAGACCATCCACTTTGCTCCCAGCTGCCCTTTGTCCCTTCTTGCCTAAAACTTGTGTAGGACCCTGAATTCGTGAGAGCCGGGAGCCTGGCAATGTTAAGGCCAGTTCCGGAGCTAGCTCTCCTGTTAGACATATGTCACACGTGCATAGCTGTCACCACGGCGTTAGTCATGTATTTTTTAATAGGAATGACACACACCAGAAGTACTAGATCACTTACATGTTAATTGCAATTCCATAGCAAAACACAATGTGCTGCCAAAACATTCACAGGATAATTGCCCTGTGATGACAAGATAATTCTTCCCATTCTTCCCAAACAGAATGTAGTTGCCCCATCTAATTACTTTGCAATCTTCTAGGCAAAAATTTCCCCTCGGCCCCAGCCAAGCATGTATTTCTCCAAGTACTGCCTCAGAGGAGGGGTCTGGGTAGGCCACGGACTAGACGGGGTTTTTCCACCTCAGCACCGCTGCTGTCCAGTCCAGTGTGGGCAGGGAGGGGGACCATCCTGTGCATTGCCGATGCTTGGTGGTCTCCCTGGTCTCTGCCCGCTAGATGACAATAGCATCCATCAGTGTCAATCCTGATGACCAGACATGTTTCCAGACATGACCAAACGTGCCCTTGTAAGCAAAATCACCCCCTGCTGATAACAGCAGATTGGACGTGTTTGCCCAGTTGGTGACCAGTTGATTCTGGACACAGCTCGGGGATCTGTCCCCCTGGGCCTCCTCTCCTGCCACTTTCTATATCCCAGGGCACTCATCTCTGCTGCCTTCTCCTCCCATTAAGTTCCAACTCTAAAAAGTCACCTCAGCCTTCCTCCCTTCAAAGAGTTCCAACTCCAAAATGACTCTGCTGTCTCCCTCACTGTCCACCACACTTTCCACTCCCACTGCCAGACCCACCCTGTACACACAGCTGTATTTCAACACCATTACCCTTCTGGGGTCAGAGTGAAGAAGAAAGAACTTTGATTGACAAATAAAGCATAAAGCAATAACCCTTAATTCACCCGCAGGCATTTAATGGGATTCCAGGTGGTGGACACAAGTGATCAGGGAAGTACTTTTAGGTCAGAAAGCCCTGCCCTGCTGAGCCCTCCCAAGTCTCCAGGGCAAACAGTCCTGAAGAGCCCAGGGACAGCCTAGCCCTAGACAAATGGAACAAATGGTGTTAATTCTTAATCTGACTTGATTTGGCTCAGGCTGTTCCTGATTATTTCAAGTGATAAGTTAGGAAACTTCTAGAAGATTCTCAGTACCTCATTGTAAAATGCCTTAAGATACAATCACCAAGGGAAGATGTAATTGCCTTAGAGAAGGAGTCACATCAAAGTCTGCATGGCCATTAAGGACTTAACGTGGTTCAAGATCAATAGCAGTGACGTAAAGCCATCTAACGGCAGCCTTCCTGCGATTACCTTGAGAAGTCAAACCTTCAAAAATACAGGGAAAAGCTGTAAATTGAAATGAGATGAAGTCAAAGGCCTTTGTCCTCTCCTGCTCTGTCTGACACCTGAGTCAGCCCCACAGATACCACAAACTTTCCCTTTGTAAAAAGAGGCAGAAAGAACTCAGAGCCTGAGCACCCTCCATCACAGTGACAATGCTACAGAAATGTCCCACTTTCCTAAGAGCACTGTCAAAGTTAAAGTTGTAGTGGAGGTCAGAGTAGCCGTGCCCATGGTGTGACCAGCCTCTGCTAGGACAGGTGTTGAGGTACCATCTTGTTCACCCCTCTCTCTCACCTGTCTATGCTCATCTCCAAGAGGATGTTGCCATCAGTCACCTCAGTGTTATCATAAAGATTAGTGCACCTATGACTATGAGCAGGGTTCAAAAGGAACGGATCTCAGGCCTGACAAGGATTCATGGAAGATGTATTGGTTTCCTATTGCTGCTGTAACAAATGATCACAAACTCAGTGGCTAAAAAAATACAAATTCATTTTCCTAAGACTCTAGGGGTCAGAAGTCTGAAATGAGTCTTACAAGATTAAATCCAAGGGGAAGCACAGCTCTGTGCCTTCTGGACTCTCCCAGGGTGAGTGTTTACTGCCTTTTCTGGTTTCTGGAGGCCGCCCGCATTCCTCTGCTTACAGCCGCTCCTCCCCCTTCACAGTGTAGCTGTCCGACCATCTCTGGTTTTGACTGCTACCCTATTTCCCTGTCTTCTCTGCTGGTTCTAACCTCTCATTTCCCTCTTACAAAGATCCTTGTGATTATTTTGAGCTCGACCAGATAAACCAAGATCATCTTCCCATCTTAAAGTTCTTAATCACATCTGCAGAGTCCTTTTTGCCACGTAAGGTAACCAAAGCAAAATCCTCCCAAAATATTGCTTATCAAAGGCAGAGTAAGGGGTCCTTGGAAATGAGGGCTAATTGAAAATTCTGCTGGTTGGGAGGGGAAAGGAGGAGAAAGGCAGAAACTGCCAGATTTGGAGGCACAGAGTACCCCAAACAGCACCAGCCTGCAGTTGGTGGCCCAGAAGGCAGCGTGGCTTGGCAGCCATCTTTCCCTTGACTGTGCATGTCAGATGCCTTTCTGAGCTTCCTTATGCTCTCTCCTCCTCGCTCTTGGGCTCTGCACCCATACCCTCTATCATATCTCCTATTGGAACAATCCTGGAACTGCTCTCTCTGACTCTGTGTCCCTCCCCTTACCTCTGCCTCAAACATCTTACGTTTGTCATTAGTCCTTCCTCTCCGTGGAATCACTTCATTACCCCATTAACATACAGGGGAAGATTTCCCTAGACTCCTCTTGACCTCATGCCCACCTCCACTCGACCTCATGCTCACCTACACTGCACCTCAACTCACTGCCTTGGACCTCATGCTCACCTCCATGGACCCCATACTCATC
>NW_003852523.1:1049654-1056250 GCF_000181295.1 Otolemur garnettii
CACTGGACCACATGCTCACCTCCCCTGAACCTCATGTTCACCTCCACTGGACCTCATACTGCACTGGACCTTATACTCACTACACTGGACCTCACTACACTGGACCTCATGCTCATCTCCACTGGCCTTATGCTCATCTCCACTGGCCTCAATCTCACTGCACTGGACCTCATGCTCCCAAAGTCTTCACGACCTCCACAAATCCATTCTTCTGGTTGTTTAAGCTGGAATCCCGGTTACTGTCTCTGCCTCCAGCACCCCTGGCTCTGTGGCCAATCCTATTGCTTCTATATTAAAACCACTTTGTGCTTTGCACAGCCTCCACCAGACATACTTGCACCTGAGCCACCATCGTTCCTTGCCTTGAATACACAGGCTGCCCTCCTTTATCCACAGAGGTCTGCTGTGGTCTGAATATTAAATGAAAATTCCAAAAATAAATAATTCCTAAGCTTTCAATTGCATGCACTTCCCAATAGCCGATGAATGTCCTGGCCATCTCGCTCTGTCCCACCTGAGAAGAACCTTCCTTTTGTCCCCTGTGCCCACAATGTCTGCTCTGTGAGCCACTCAGTTCTCCACTCTGTGGTCACCACTGTCAGAGTTTCACAGTACTGTGTTATAATCCTATTACTTTTGTCATAGTAAATTGTTGATTGTTCTATTTTTATTAGTTATTGTGATTAATCTCCTCCTGTGCCTAATTTATAAATTGCACTTTATCATATATACATACATACATAGTAAGTACATATGTAGGGTTCATTACTATCCACTGCTTTGGACATGCATGGGGGCTCTTGGAAAATGTCCCCTCAGAGAAGGGGGACACCTGTAGACTATTCCTGACTTCCTCTCCTGTCCAGCCTATGGTCTGGTTTCAGAACAGTAGCCAAACGGTAGTACTTTTCCCTTTAAAACAATAAAAAATCAGGTCTTATCTTCTCTTGTGACAAATCTTCCAAAGGTTTCCCTCCCATTCAGAAAAGCAAACAGTGAAAGCCCAGCTCCCTGCAAACCTCCACATGCCTCACGCAGCCTCCCTGGTCCCATTCCCCACAGCTCCCACCCTGGCTTCTTCTCCCAACCTCCCCATTTCTCAAAGAAGAACCTATGTCCCGTGCACGGACCTTCTCAGAGTCCACCCGTGACCTGATGGGTGTCTCTGCTTATGTGGCTTCTTAGAAAAGGCTTCCTTGACTGCCGCGTCCAGCCTGGCCCGTGTAGCCATCCCGTCTCCCTAGCTGTTTGCAGGGACAGAGCACGTCATTGCCCGCAGTGTGCATGTTACCTGTCTGGCTTGTTTACTTTCCCTCCTAAACACCATGAGGCCTGGAACTCTACGGGTCTCATTCTCCCTTGTCTGTATCTCCAGGACCTAAAATAGCACCCAACATACAGAAAGTGCTCTGCGTATTTGCAGGGCATCTGCAGAATGGGCACGGGTGTCCTCACAGCACAGCTGCTGGTGCCTGCACGGCACACTCAGGCTGTCTTCTAACCACGCTACTCCAACAGCTGCCGCACTGGGGTGCAGGACCCACCAGGGTCACGCCTGGGCATCTCCTATGTGTTGGATGTTTGGAAAGATGAACACAGGATGGGTCCACTAGATAGATGAGTCAGAATCAAGAGTAGGGCTGGCCCTTGGGCCCGCAGTATGAAAGATAAATTGGTTTGCTTGTATACATCAATTCATCAGTCATCTCAAGGGGCCGCATAAGTGCCATCCAGTCTGGTCATGTGGACAGGAACAAGCAAAATGATATTTAAAAAATATATATGTGTGTGTGTGTGCGTGTGCGTGTATATGTATCTATATACATACACATACATGGGAAGTGTGTATATACATATATATGCTTGACACTTCCCATTCTCTTCTAGGTTATAATTAGCACTGGGGTTGCTCCCACTTGTAAAGCCTCTTATTATAACCTGGTTCCATCTGCTTCACTTGTGTCTTGCACAATAGGAGGGACTGTCCCCTGGACATTCTCCAAATGCCACCTTCACCTCTACAGGAGAAAATACCTGTCCAGCAATTTCCCTCCCAGGGTTAATCCCAACATAACGGAAGTGAAGACACACGTATCCATTTTGTTCTGGCCCCACTTCCCGATTCCCAACAGATCTCAAAAGGTTCCGGGGGATAGTTTAACTACCATTGTTATTTTTATGTCCCAAAAGATTTCTTGATAATTTGAGGCTGCCCGATAAAATGGTAGCAATCTTCTTACCTTTCTTCAGTTAAAAGAAAAAAAGTTTAAATTAACTAAACCAGACATGTTATTTGGAGAAGGGGGTAATAGAAAATAAAGAAATCATTTAAAATTAAGATATTTTTAAAGTACGGTTGAGAAAGCCAGCATCTGAACCATTTTGTATTAGAATTACAGTATTTTCCATTTACAGAAGCAAGACAAGTTAATTGCATAGTTACCACGCAATAAACTGCGTGGTAATTACACAGAAACTCCTTTAGAAACCATAGTAATTACACAGAACTAAGGCATTCTAAAATAGACCAGGAGTCGCCAAGTTCACACACAAGGGAAGGACGTTTAACCTGTGCTCCGACCACTTGACGCGAATAAGGCACAGCCAGTAACTGTCCACGCCGATTGTTGAAGATAATGATTTTTAAATATAGATGAACTTCTAGAAATGGTCCCTGGCAGAAGGTTACCTTTCAACAAACGGGATACAAAGCTCAGTTACCTGTGCTGCCAGGCAGCAAGGAAGTTGACAGGCATTTCCTGCCTGAAGAGGGTGGCAGTCCTCAAAGAGAAATACTAACAATCTCAATTTTAAGAAAGGCATTTTCGGATGTTAGCTCATATTTGCATACTGTCTGTCAGGTTTGAAAGGAAGCTGAGTCAGAATGGGAACAGCTCCATCAAGGAGTGAAGGGCACAGTGTACTTGGCAGGTCATGTAGCCAACCCTCAAAAGCCCCAAACAATCACCTTGGTCACTCTGCTTTACAAGGACCAGATTATTCAGCTGGGAAGTTAAAGTGTGAGGGATAAAACATACGGTGATGGCGCTTCTCATGACCTAAGGAACTTGGTAGAATAAAAGATCTTGGAAACTGGGGGACCGTGGCCCCTTCACACTGGGGATGGTTTTGAGGTAACTTACTAACTGTTGGGAGTGATTTTATCTAAAGGGTTGGACTCTCCCTCTGGACCTTGGGGAGTCAGGCTCCAGAAATACATTGAGTCTAACTGTCCCCAGAATTACCTAGCCCAGGGCGTGACCCCCCCCCCCGCCAGTTTGATAATGATCTCTTGCTCTATTTCTTCATCACAGGCTCACCAAGTTGGCCACAGCCCAGGGGAGGGACCACAGCAGGACCGGATTTGGAATCAGCTGCCAGGGCTGTTTTAAATTTAATTTTATAGACATTGCTCTGCTAACTTGATGCCAGGATAGATGATGGGCATGAGCGTAAGAAATGAGATCAGAGATGAGCAAAACCAGACGAGGGAAAAGGAAAATTTCTAATTACGCATAATTCAAACCTTATTTGTGTGCAACTCCGAGGCAGCCAGGCCAACTCCAGACCTGTGGGAAAATATGTTCATTCCAATGATGGTTCTGTTAATCCTGACTCAAGTTCCTGCTCACCCTATACACAAGCACAGACAGTCACTGTGCCCAGGGCGGTGGGCATCCCGCTGGGATGTCAGACCCTTATGGGCAGAGAACTATCTTCTTCCTCTTCCTGGTTCGATGGATGTTTGTTGACTGAATGAATGAGTGCCTGCATCTGAGCGGAGATCCAGAAATCAGATCCAGAATTCAGAAATCAGGAAATAAGGAGCATGTTAGGATCGTTGTGATCGTGTGAAGCCACACAGTGACCAGCGGTGGCAAGAACACAGGGCCAACTGTGTCCTCCAAAATCCTCTTCCGTCCACATGTTGCCAGGGCTGGACCCACATCTAAGCATGCACCATCTCAGCACCACACGTGTCCAAAGCCCGTGTCTTTAGAGAGCCTCACAGCTTTGTGTATGTTTACAACGGTACCAATTTGACCTTCCTGTCACGGTTTTAGAGCAATTGCTCATTGAAATTATTACCAGGAAATTTCACCACGTGGACTATTGGGGAAGCATTTTATATCAGCCACGTTCTTCAGTGAGGTGTACTTCAGTGAGTCACCTACCCAGGGACACTGGTGGTGGCCTGCGCGCTGATGAGGAAGCCGCGGATCAGGTAGACGTTCTCGAGGTTCTTCCCACTGACAGTGCCTGGCTTCTCTCGGCCATGGGCCTTGGCCACTCACATCCACACAGGCCACGTCTGCCCCAGGACAACAGGAGGTGAACTGCTCTGGGTGAGGTCACATCCAAGCTGGGGCCAACTCCTCCCCCCACATCTAACCAGGTCCCGTGGGAAGGCAGTCTTGTCCCCCAGACCCATGAGGTACCAGGAGTGTGATACTGCATGCATCAAAATGTTCACTGTGTTTTGAATAACTAACCTGACCATGCTATTTAACTCCCAAGGGACTTTTCAGTGAAATTCATTTTCTAAGTCTCACATGCCCCCAGGGGAGGCTCCATGTCCCCACAGAGTGGCAGCCCTGCTACCGCTTGTCAGGAGGCAGCTGCAGCCTCCCCTGTGTCTGCCCAGAACTCTGCTCCCCTGTTGCCCGACTTTCTGTTGCTTAGTAACTAGAGCACCTAATTATTCTACTAGTAGGTCACGGGAATGCCAGCAACCCCATCACACAGACCCGGGAAAGTCAGGCGCAAGGCATTAATTTGCCTAAGAGAACTTTATTTTTCAGCCAGACCTCAGAGTTCAGTGTGTTGTTGCTCATATTAAAGCACAACGACCCAGGAAATAAAAAACACTATAAAAAAAAAAAAAAAAGGATGACAAAAAGCAAGCCAGGGAGGCTTTTGGCGTTTGCCCTTTGGGTTTTGTTTTTAATTCCTGGAATTGTTCGTGAAGAAGGAGTTGAGTGGTCAACAACAGAAAATGCTTTTTCATCTGTTCCATTACGAGTTGTTCAGGGGAAATGTTTCTTAAGGGTACTACGGGTTTGGGCTTGGATTTTGGTTTCTTGTCACTCTGTATTCAACTGAAGTTTTCTCCTTAACTAATTCTAGGTTACCAGGTTTAAAAGTAATTGAGTTGCCTTCTCCTTTCATTGTTGACATCAGTCCGCTTTTATCTGACACTCTGTAGCCATAATTGCCAGGGTTTCGTTTCCTAAAGAATTCTTCTTTTACTCTCTGTAATTTGCTAAAAATGTCTTCCCTCACTGCTTGTGAACAATGGGACGCAGCTGTCCCATTTAAAGTCTTCCAGCCAGTGGAGTGGCCTACTGTCCTCATAGCTGGATCCACTCAAGAAACTTGGATATTGGAAGCCCTGATTTCTTTGTCTTCTCTAAATAATGAAGTGGGTGGCTGCAGGGCCATGAGAAACACCAGGTAGTGATGACTCCCAGCGTTCCCCACTGTTCCCACTCATGGTGAGTGTGACTCACTCTGGACCTTCCCAGTGCAGGCAACAGTCCCTTATTCCTTCATTGTCTCTAAATCAAATCAAACTGCACACCAAGGTTGGCAACACACAGGTCTCTCCACTTGCCTCAGTGGCAATGGATACCCTGGAACTGCTCATCCAGTTTAAGACACCCCCAGATGCTGGCAACTGCCCGGGAACAAGAAGAGCTCAGAACCAAAGAACAAGGCAGGCTGAGGGGAGGCAAGAATGGTTGTTCCTCCCTGGTGAGTCCTTTCACCAATGAAAACTGGTGAAAAATTACCTTAAACAATTAAAATGTTGTTTAGCTGAGTGTTCCTTACAGAACATGGCGCTTTTGTTCTGTAAATGCTGACTTAGTCTCCTGCACCTGCCGCGGACTCTTCCTCCCCAGGGGCAGCGCGGCGGGTGGTGGGAACAGTTCTGAGAGGGCCGGTCCACTGGCGCCCTCTGCTGGTAAAAAGAATTACGACCTGGTTGAAAATGGTCCCCAAACCGGAGGCACAGGGGTCCTGCCTAGCCAGTTTACTCAAGCCTCCGGCTTACTGTGAATGCTCATGCTGACCCAGAAATATCTCCAGCGACTGGTACAGTGCAGGAAATAATTCAGCGCACATCTCATGTGGAAAGCAACAGAAACAGGATGGTGGTGCGCTGCCATCAGCATGAACGGGAGTGTAAATGGAATCGTGAATGGAAAAGTGGGTGAGAGTTGTCTGCAATGCATCTTGTAGGAAATGTGCTCAGGGGCACTGAACCACACTAAAAATGGTGGAAACAGCCAACTCTGTGTTGTGTGGATTTTGACACAGTAAGAATATACATACATGCACACAAAGTGAAGTGGGGCAATGGGGACACGGGGGTGACCAGCATGTTCTGCTTGTAAACCTCAGGTGGAGCTCCAGGCCATGTAGGAGCTGCTCACACATACTGAGCCACTGAGGTGTCAGGTCTATGCCCAGGGATGTCTGAGGTGGGGAAGGAGATGGACCTAGGAAAGGTGGACCAGGCCTCTGAGGAGCAGGGCAGACCTTGGTGTCACACCCAGCATCTGGCCTGCCCACCTGTTATCTGCCCTCCCATC
>NW_003852523.1:1056999-1061767 GCF_000181295.1 Otolemur garnettii
GGCCCAGAACTTAGCTTTAAGGAAGGTTGTATGTCCAATGACAGTGTTTCAAGGTTCCTTGTGGGGGAAGGAGACTTTGGAGGAATAAAGGGACTGAGAAGCTCTGAGCAAGTGAGGGAGGTGGCTGGGAGATGGCAAAGATATCCCGACACATGGAATCAGGTGACAGGTTTATTCACAGAAGGAAAACCCTAAAGCAAATCTCAAGTTCAAATTCCAAACCAGAAAGCAGAATGGACTTCGGGATTCTTACAGAAAGAGACAAGGCTCTCCCCTCCCTTCACTGTGCTAGCTCTCTGAAGGAAAAGGAAGTTCCAGGGGAAAGAAGAGGAGAGGGGAGGAGATGGGAGGTGACAGGAAGAGGAGGGAAGAGGCTGCAGAGGGCACCAACCAGTCTGCCTGGACTGCACAGTCCATAGCAGGGGCCGTCAGCCAAGGCCACGTGGCCCTGGTTCTCCCAGAAGGGGGATACTGCATGTTCCAGAAACCACGGGAGCCTCGTCTTAGAGTACTGTGCACACGTGTGTATGTGTGTGCATGTGTGTGCATGTGTACATTCATGTGTGTGAGCATGTGTGTGCACTCTTGTGTGCACATGTGGTACTCGCGTGTGTACCTGTGTGTGCTTGTGTGCATGTGTGTACATGTGCATGCGTACACTCATATGTGTGCAGTCATGTGTTTGTGTTTGTGCCTGTGTGTGCCTGAACTTGTGTTTGTGTGTGTGCAGATGTGTGTGTGCGCGTGTGTTTGTGTGTACATGTGTGTGATGTGTGCACTCCTGTGTGTGCACATGCGCTGCACAGGCTATTGGCTTTTTTAACATTTGCTATATATCCAAGGGGAAAGTAAACTACCAAACCATCCTCTTTCTTCCTTCACTGTGGCCCCCATTTTAAACTCCACATTTAAACATGTAGCCCCTAAATATGCTGTTATTAAAAAAAGACAGAGAGGAGTCTTTTTCAAAATTCCAGGGGGGAGTGGGAGTGGGAGGTGACAAGGAGTTTGGTAAGGGTCTGATCAGTGGTCATCTTGCATAGGAACTCAGATGGTCTGCACAGCCGTGAATATTAACTGGAAGTTGCTGGTCATGTGGACAGGCACTCAGCAAGTGCGCAGGCCACTGGGGGCCAGTCTGCCGCCCCTCAAAGAGACAAGGGTCCCCTGAGCCTGGAAGTGTCCACATTGGTGGTCCAGCCAGTCACTCTGCTAATGCTGACCCATCTGCAACATGTGCTGGCTCCTTCATGCTCCCCAGAAACCACCCTGTTATGCCACAGAAACCTCCAGTCCTTTTGCAAATTTTATGATAACAAGCGAACCATCTTCTGTAACAGCATGTTCAAAATCCCACTTTCAGCCTCCGATTAAGAAAGTTTTATGCCATGTAAATGAGGCTCACATTTAAGTGATGAAGCCCACGTTTCTGGAGCACGCTGGAGAACTATACTCTTACTGAGGTGTTCCATTCCGGAAACATCTACTGACAATGTGGCAGGCCCCTAGGAACCAGGTCAAGCGCCTGCACAAGGCTTCTGGAACTATCCTTGCAAACCAGTCCTGGGAACAAAGGGTCTTTCTTTGTGATACAGTCTCCTATTAGTCCCCACCCCAGACGTGGGGTGGCTGCCCCCTGGTAACAGGAAGGCCACCCGGCAGGACTTCACGGAGCTTTACCACATTGCAGGAGCTGAGCACGACCTACAGGGGAGATGCACGGACAGAATCATATGAAGCTATCATGACACTGTCCTTTTTAATGAAGTCTTTAAAAACTATTTTTATATTTATTGTTTGTTTTTAGTTATTTTTTTAAGAATTTCATTTATTTACTTTTTGTTGTTGTTGCAGTTTGGCCGGGGCCAGGTTCAAACCTCAGTATATGGGGCCAGCACCCTACTCACTGAGCCACAGGCACCGCCTATCAATGTTTATTTTTAAAGTCATTAAAATTTTTAATGACCCTCAGCTGTGATTTGGTGTATTTCAGTCTCTCCTTGGGCTCTAGATCAGGTGTCCTCAAACTACGACCCACCGGCCACATGCAGCCCACTGAGGACATTTATCCGGCCCGCCAGGTGTTTTTGTCGCCTGTCCTGCTTAGAAGCCAACTCGTCCTGGGGCCCACAGTCCGGCTTTCAAACAGTCTGAGGGACAGTGAACTGGCCCCCATTTAAAATGTTTGAGGACCCCTGCTCTAGATGCCGAGAATGCTTTCGGATTGAAAATGGACAGAAACCCCTTGTCTTCAGAAAGCTCCCGTTCTGCGGAGCGGGGACAGTCTGTGTCTCCGTCTGTGTCAGCCCACATTCCCTGTTCTTATCTCCATCTCTCTAGCTTAGCAGTTTTCAACCAGTGTGCCAGCAAAATTTTAAAAGATCATTAATTAAATTATTTGTAAAAGTAGTTCAAAGTACAGTAAGTACATTCTTTTTAAAAACTCTTTTTTGGGATCAACACAATTTAAGTGTGAGGCGGAAGTTTGACTATAGGTCCAAGTGTGCCAGGAGAAAAAAAAAGATTGAAAAACACTGTTCTAGCTCCATCCACCTGTATTTCTGTATCTCTCGGTCCCTCTCTCGGTCCCTCTCTCTCTCTCTCTCTGCCCTTACCTCCATATCTGTCCATACCTGGCTTTACAGAGCTACCTCTTTACATCCATATCTACATATTTCTTTATACCGTCTATATTTATGTCTATCCATTTATCCATATCTGCTCATCTGTATCTCTACATCTATCTATGACGGCCAAGGTCTTCAAGAGCGACAATTTACCAAGAGCAATAGGAGCATATCTGGGTTGGAGCTTGGCCAAAGGGGTTCATATCTGTAATCCAAAGCAGAATTAGGGTCCTTCAAAAGAAGAATAAAGTGCAGTAAGCACGCAAAGGAGAGGAAGCGTGTACTCAGTGAGAGCGATGGAATTCTGTGTCAGGAGAAAGGGATGGCCGGACACCATGTCTGGTGGATAGATGCAGCCTGTGTTTAGAAAAGGCAAGAGACTCCCGGGGGCCTCAAGCATGGGGGGACCTGGAGTCAGATGCCAGAAAGGAACAAGCTGATTCTGGGAAGATGTGTTAGGGCTACACCCCGGGGCCCCCGTGTTCCACGCTAGGCACAAACAACATTAATGACAAATGTTTATAATGGACACCATCGTGACCACATCAGCCACTCCAAACGCCATCGTGACCAGACCAGCAACTCCAAATGCCATTGTGACCACACGAGCCACTCCAAACGCCATTGTGACCACACGAGCCACTCCAAATGCCATCGTGACCACACCAGCCACTCCAAAACTGTCACTTATTTTTGCTTAATTTTCTAAGTAAAAAATCAGACACTAAAGACTCTTCAATAAGACTGAACTTTCC
Source organism: Otolemur garnettii (assembly GCF_000181295.1). Lineage (NCBI taxonomy): Eukaryota > Metazoa > Chordata > Mammalia > Primates > Galagidae > Otolemur > Otolemur garnettii. The sequence continues at coordinate 1,060,382 of NW_003852523.1, forward strand.
TGCAAAAGAATAGAAACTTCCATTATATAGAAAAATTAAAGACAAAATGTTACTATTTTGTTTTTTAAAGTCAACTTCAAGTACTATTTAATTAAAAAATTATGGAATTTGCTATTTTTTCCAGGATCAGATGACATATCAAGTCAGTGCTTGATTTGTCAGTATTGATTTAATGTTGAATCTAATAGAGAAAAATTTCCTAAGATTATTAAATCATACAAAAACCTCCCCTTAAAAGAATTCTGGAAATTTTTAGGCATTTCAGTCACACCATTTAGCTGAGTGGGCCTTCAAGAAATGTTTGTTGTAAATGCAATGATTCAATTAGAAATTTTATTGCAATCTTGGAGACAAGTGCAAAGAGGCTGAGAAATTTTGAAGAAAGCAGAAAAATGTAGAAACCATCTGGAAATCTTAAATAGACGACAGTAATTATTCAGCTGTTTAAAAACAAGTCCTAACAAGAAAACTTGAGGCTGGTCTCTCATTTTCTGCTATAATAATTGCTTGTTTTCAAATCTTACAGTGTGGAGTTTTGTAATATCACAAATGGCCAACGTCCCCTCTCCCTGGGACAGATTCCACCCATCAAGTTGTGGGGTCCACGTTCCAAGAACTTCAGGCCCCTCGTCCTTGACATTCAGGCCACACTCCAAACTGTTGCTAAGGCCATCTGTGTAATGACCTGTCTGCTGTTCCCTTCTCACCCTTCACTGGCCAACGGCTGAGGCTTCTCCCCCATCCCAAGCTCCCAGAGCCATCCTTGCAGGGACAAGAAAGGTTCTAAGGAAGGCCCAGGTTAGGAGCTCATGTGACTGGACAACACGCCCGTTTCTTTTTTACCAGTGTCGGGGTTGAGGGAAGCCCTTCTGAGTGTCACTGACTAGACACAAGTGAGGGAAAGAATGTCCTGCCTTGTTAGGGGCCTGTGGCCAAGCCCAGCCTTGAGCCCAGTTTCCTCAGAATGGAGGTCCTGGAGCTCCCCAGGTGGTCTTCTAGACACCACAGACCAAGGACCCCCCCCTCCTCACCCCAGTGCAGCTTCCTGGAAATCTCTTCTTCCCAAAGTCTCCTCGTGTTCGTGCTTTCCTTGCGCTGGGAAACCCATCTTATGTGGAAGTCCCCTGTGCTAGCAGGACCCTGGATGGCTGGGGCCTCAAGGGTCGGATGTCAGGGCAGCCTCACCTGCTTTTCCTGACCCTGTTGCCCAGGATTTGCTCTCCTGGCTCCAAGTCCTGCCACCCCCCTGGCTCCAGCCCCCACAGGACAACTCTTCTCACTCACAACTCTAATACCAACATCGTGACAGGGTGCCACCAGCAACCTTTCCAATTCTCTGGAAAGTCACATCCTCACATCTGCATGGAGTTCCTGCTCCCACCAACC
>NW_003852523.1:1062211-1063715 GCF_000181295.1 Otolemur garnettii
GAGTTCCTGCTCTCCACCAACCTAGAGTGCACCTGGACACCCCACATTCTCACATCTGCATGGAGTTCCTGCTCCCTGTCAACCTGCAGTGCACCTGGACACCCCACACTCCCCATGCTTCTGCCTTCTCAGCCCAGTGTAACTAACCCCCTGCCAGTCCTTGAGTCCCACTAAGAAACCAAACATTTGTGGAAGGGCCATGGAAGGAAGGAAGACCACTAGGTCCTCTAAAGATACCTTTTAAAAATTATCTCCTTGAAAACCGAAACAGCATGCCCATCCCTGTGTAGTCTGCTGGGGCTGCCAGACCCGGTGCTTAAACAAAAGAAAGTTATTGTCTCATTGTTCTGCAGGCTGAAGTCCAAGGTGAAGGTCGGGAGTCAGCAGGTCACTTCCTCCTGAGGCCTGCCTCTGGAGCCTGTAGGTGACATTGTCTCCTGTGTCCTCACGGGGTCATCCCTCTGTCCAAATCTCCTCTGCTTATAAGGAGGCCAGTCAGGGAGACGAGGACCTTCTTCAAAGGCCTCATTTTTGTGTAACTGCCCCTCAAAGGGCATGTCTCCAAATACAGTCATAGGGCAATGTACTGGGGCTTAGAGCTTCTGCATATGAGTTGAGGTCCAGGAAGGGGAGGACAGTTAACCCCAACAGTCCCTGAGTGACCAATAACCAAAGCCGACCATGCCACTGTTTTTCTAGAGTCTCTGTGTGGCAGGATTGGGGATACACAAAACTGCAAGCTCCACCTACTGCAACCTTGTGGCGGGTCCATCTTACTTCACGCTATGTTATGCCTAGGGGAAAAAAATTGTCAACAACATGTTTTGGAGAAGGATTAAAATTCAGAACAAGAGACTCCAGAACAACACCCACACGGCACTCAGACCCGCCTCCACAGGTTTTCAGTGGTCCAAGTTCTCCTTTTTCTGCTGCAGAAACTATGCTGGGCTAGGAGGTGGCAGAGCCCTGAATCCTGCTCCAGAGGATCCTCCCTCTGGCCCGCACCCTCATTCCTTAATGCTTGTTATTCTCAGAAGCAAAATGAAGGGCCCTGGCTCCCTGGGGTGTGAATGGTGTTGAAGATGTGGACGGCTTCTTGGGCTCATAACAGGCTGACATTTTTCTACTCAGGCAGAGTTCATGTCTTAAATCATATCCCCAGGGTGCAGTTAATTTATTTTAATTGGATTGGAGCTTTTTAACCTTTCCAGAGAGCTCCATCTGAGAAGGAACAGACACGCCAGCCCTGACTGAGAGGGCTGGACGCGCCTCCCTCGGCGTCTGTGATGGAGCCTGGCAGAAAGTCTCTCAGACAAAGGCATCCCCAGTTAAATTTTGTGACGACTAAAACCCAGGCTTTAAAAAAAAATTGCCTATGAGGGAATACACGATACCTTTATAGAAAATTTTAAATTATTAGTAGATATTAATAATCTGAATCAATGGAAATGTATGTCATGTTTCCGGTATAAATTAGCATAATATAGCATACCTAATATAGTAG
>NW_003852523.1:1063735-1064516 GCF_000181295.1 Otolemur garnettii
TCCAGCTACATTTTTTTTATGAATTCAGCACCATCATTCTAAAATTACACATAAAGAAATAAAGAGCCATGAATAGCTAAATGGATTTTGAAAATGAAGGGTGAAAAAAAGGATCAGGGGGACTTGAGGAAACTACTGCAAGGAAAGCAGTAAAGCTCCGGCCTGGATCTGGACAAACTGAGGACAGTGCCCCTGACGGAGCGAGGGAGAACCACACCGACTCTGCACAGGACAGAGGCTGCCCACGGAGCACTCAGAGGGAAGGGGTTGTTCAGAAGATTGTTTCTAAGAAATCAAGTCACTGTGGAGGAAAAGGAAGCTTTATTCCCAGCTGATACCACCTAAACATTTAAACCCCACACAGTGTAAAAACCTACCAAGTTGAACGGACTCTACCCCAGCAACAGAGTGAGACTTTGTCTCAGTCAATCAATCAATCCATCAATCAATAATCAACCAATGGCATGTTAATTTCTACAATATACAAATACTTTTATACATGAACAAAAGAGAAAACCCCATAGAAACTTGATATTCTGTAGGAAAAAATCATGAATAAGAACTTGAAGGGTGTGCACATGTGGGCATCAAAGTCACTGTGATCAGAGGGACACGAGATCGGCTTTAGCTCATCTGTTCTGCTGCAACAAAACATGTGAAATGGGGTAATTTATAAAGAATAGAACTTTTTTCTCACAGTTCTGGGGACTGAAATTCTGAGATTGAGTTTGCTGTTGAGTAAGCACCAGGCCCCTGCTCCCAAGATGGCCCTTTGTTGCTA
>NW_003852523.1:1065157-1066438 GCF_000181295.1 Otolemur garnettii
CAAGTGTTCAAACCATAGCAAAACCACAGTGACAGGCCACTTTACATATATGGTGAATAATAATAAGAGTTGGAAAATATATGGAACAACGGAAACCCATCCTACATTGCTCGTTCTACAAGGTACATGAACATGTAAGAATATCGAAAGACCATCTCGGGGCGGGTGGCGGCAAGGCAGAAGGGGAAGCTGGTACAAGGGGAGAGGCCAGATAAAGACACACCTTGCAAACACTGTGTGACAGAGTCCCATGATCTCAGGAGTCTGAGGATGCCACCTCTGCACTGAGCATCGACAGAACAGGACAAAAGCGTGTCACACTGGAGGAATTACATGACTGACAACCACAGTGATGTCACAACTTCCTTAATTACAAGTGTCATCTTAACTTAGGTGCACCCGAAATCCTGCTATGCCCTCCTAGGTGCAGGGAAACCTACGTCTGTCACCCTCCTTTGGGTTGGGTTGGATCCTCCAACTGCGCTCTGATCAGTGAATGTCGGTGAGATGCCACTGTCATCTGTCCCCAGAGCATCTCCTATGCTCCTCCCTGCTCTGTCTCACCCAACTGTGATACTTCACATAAAGAACTCAAAGACAGATAAGCCACTTAAGGAAAGGAACGTGAATTCTACAAGTAGCACTCGGAGGATAACCGTCCCAGGAACGCTACCTGACCCACCAGCCTCACGTGAGTAAGAAGTAAACCTCCACTGAGCCTCTGGGATCTGGGTGGTGTTCACTTTAACAGCCTTCCTACACCGGAATCATACTCTACCCGATCTAGATTGAGCCCCTATAGTGAAAATACATAATAGGGTGTCTCTTCTCACCTAGCACCAGAAGAGTAAGGTTTAGAAATAATGAAGTTAAAGAGATATTAGGGCTGTGGGGGCTCAACTCTTAGGAAGCAAATTAGAAGTGTCCCTCCCTCCGACTTTAGCAAGGCCGAAGCCCTCATTAATGGAGCACGTGCCTGTGAGGCGCCAGTCTCCCCCAGAAACTCCTCTCATCATCCTAAAACATTCTCCAGAGAACTCACAAAGAAACATCAGGAGCAGGAGATACTTGAAATTTACTTTTTCATGCTAAAAACACATTCTCCTTAACAGAGTGTGGCATCCATTTCTGAAAGGCATGAGAAATAGATCTAAATAGTTCTTAATACTTGAGAGTATCTCAGAGTTCTCAGAGGTTAAAATTTGGGATTAATGACTGTTAATCCCACTTCCTCCTCTTCATTAAAGTACTTCCATTAACCATTAAAGAAAGTATAATGGG
>NW_003852523.1:1067827-1074030 GCF_000181295.1 Otolemur garnettii
GGGTGCCCCCACCCTAAAGTCACATCCAAAATTTCACCCAATCTGTCCTCTCACAGTTTTTGGCATTTTAATTCTAGAAATTTTCCTCACATCTGTGGAGGAAAAAAATGCCATCTTGCCAATCAAAACCCATGCTTCCATGGAATGGGGCTATGATGGGGCAGTGGGGCCCAAGTGGGGAACACATGTGTCCAAGCTTCCTGTGGAGCTGGATGTGGCTTCACACATCTTGGAGAGGATGTCACATGTGGCTTCTGCCTCACATAGTTGAAAAGGATTGGCTGCCCTGGACCTCCCCTCACTCTCCACTCAAGACAAGGACCAACATACAGATAGAATGAGGGCCAGGGGATGGAACAGCCACAAGATAGGAAGCACTGGACCCTCCCAGGATGACCGCACGGAGGAAAGCTACTCTGCCTTAACTCTGTCATGTGAGGGAGAACACAGCTTCTGTCTTCTCTGAGTCATCGTATCTGAGGAGGCCTCTGTCATAGCTGCTTAGCCCCGGGTTACCAAGTACTGCCGTCATCCGTCACAGTGAAACAGTGCACTGTGTGTGCCCCTCTCAACTCCTTCCCTTAAATTATAGGCCCTCTGATGCCAAAGCAAGAGAGAGGCAAGGTGGCGTATGTCGCTCTGTCAGGACTCTCTGGGGCCTTCACTCCCATTGCCTCCTTTCTCATTTGACATAAAATGTGGCTCCTTCATCAAGCTACTTGGTTGCTACAAAATAAATTACCCCAAATCTTTGCAGTTTTAAAACACCATTTTATTTTGTTTGAAGATTCAAGGAATTGAGAAAGGGGAAGGGCTTGGGTGGAGGACCTCCACTCCAGGCTGGCAGGGGCTCAGCTCAGAGGCTGAGGGAACAATCAACAGTGGGGTGCAGGACTCTGCAGAGGCGTCTGCCCTTACACATGTGGGCTTGTTACCACCGGTCACCTGACATTGCAGCTGGGGCTGTCGGCCAGAACACGTCACAGTTGGCAGCCTCAGACTCCTTACATGTCGGCTCAGGGTCTGGGGGGGTGTCCTGGGGAACGAGGTGGCAGCCGCTTTGCTTCCCAGAGCCTCATCTTGGTGAGCACGTGGCTTTGATTCTTCATGGTCACAAGTCCACCCACAGTTAAGGGAGGAAAGGAAGACACCTGACTCTCCACAGAAGGAAGAGTAAAGTCATTAAAGAGGGGACCAAAGTGCTCAGTGAAGAAGTGCTGCTACGTTACACTGAACCTCAAAACTGCCGCTGCGCAGGTCAAAATGGTCAAATGTTCAAATTTCACATAATTTGACTTATTTTTGTGCCATTTTATATCTCTCACCTCCTATTTTGTATACTGTAGACTCTCAATTTGTGTTTCATAGAATAAGTAAATGGCAAATATGTGTTATAGAAAAAAAATACCACCTAAGTGCCTTGACCTGCTGCTACTCACCACAACCGTTTGCTGTGGCTGCGATAACAAATCCCCACTCAGTTGGTGGCTTAGAACCACAGAGATTCATTTTCTTACAGTTCTGAAGGCCAGAAGTCTGGACTCAGTATCCCTGGGCCAAGATGAAGGTGTCGGCAGGCTGCCCTCCCTCAGGCATCTCTGGGGGGGACACTGTCCCCACCTCTTCCAGCGTTGGTGGCTGCCGACGTCCGCAGCATCCCTCCAGTTTTTGCTTTTTGGTCATGTTCACATCTGTCTTCGAGCTATGTCAACTCTCCCTCTGCCTCGCTCTTACTAGGACGCTTGTGATTGCATTTAACATCCACCCAGATAATCCAGGGTAATCTCCCATCTCAAGGTCTTCCATTTAATCACATCTGCAAAGACTCATAAGGGAACATTTGCAGTTTCCAAAGATTAGGCGGTAGACACTTGAGAAGCTATTATTCAGCCCCCCAGTATGTGCAATAGAAATTTCCCAGGGCACAGATGAGAACATCTTGGGAGCAGTGGGCAGCATCTATGAGCTGGGAGGAGATTCTGAGCCACACTTGCAGCCAGGCAGCCTCTGAACTCTGGGTCTGCTGCCCACTCCTGGGTTACACTGCCCAAGTTAGCGTCTCTGAGCCCAAGAACCCTGAGGAGAGTCTGGTGATGGTTTGGTGGTGTTGGCAGTTTGGGGAATGCCGATTTCATTCATCAACTTCCCTGACATCGTAATTCTATATGAGATCCAGAATTGTGACCAACAGGAACTGTCTACCACTTCTTACTACTATTTGAGGAACACTATGATGCGCTTTTTGGTCACTGGACTACCCAGGGCCAGGGTCATTTGGCAGATGGGACGAACTCAGATGACATGCCGACTAACTCTGCTTTGCAGACTAACATTCCTACATCCCTTTTCTTCTTAACTGGCTGTTTACATTTTGGCCATTTCATGATCTTCCACATCTATAACAGCTGCCACGTTCAAGCATCCACCACATGCTAAGAAGAACTAAGTGACAAAGAGTCAGAGATGCTGCTATGGGCTGAATGTTTGTGTCCCCCCAAACTTCCAGACCCCCAAAGCGGTGGCATCAGGAGGTGAGGCTGAGAGGTGCTCAGGTGGTGAACTGGGACACGAACCCCCACCACAGGCTGAATTTGCTGGCCCCTTGATTTTGGACTTTTCAACCTCCAGACCTATAAAAAAAAAACAAATTTCTATTGTTTGTAAGCCCCCTCCCAGTCTATTGCACTTTATTACAGCAGCACAAAGTGATGAAGACCGGTGCTTATCAAGTCTTCATGTCTAACAGAGCGTTTTGTTCCTGGCAGTTTGTGTTCTTCACTGGAGCTCACCTCCTGGCAAGAGCATCACAAAGCAGGTACCTCCACCATCTTCAGCCGAAGGAACGGGGATTGCGTCTGGCTCTCAAAGCCTCCTAACCCCCATCAGCCCACTCAGGGTCCATCAGGACCTACATGAAGGATGCAGATGAGACACGGCTTCTGCAATTCAGCAGTCACCAGGCTGGAGGAAGAGCTGCTGTCTCCTCCAGTGAAACGTAATGGGTCTTAAGACTCCACCTTCCAGATCACAAACATCTAGTTAGATTAACAAATCTACGGACATGAGAAGACAAGGGCTAACGAGAAAGGTAAACAGGAACCCTTTGAATACTGAAGGACAACAGGTAATCTGCTTCTCAACCATAAACCTTTGCACTGTTGAAGGGAGCCTTGGGTTTGTCCGGCAAGCCCAGCCATATTGGGAGGGAGACAAGTTCCAGAGAGGCGGGTTTCATGAGCAGCTGCGGATGCTTCCTATGAGGGCCAGTGGCAGGGAAAGAGAAGAGAGGTTAAATGGTAACATATGGCGGAAGATTAAACAACATCCCTTTAATCCCCAATTGTCTGGCTGCCCTGCTGTAATTACATGCCATCAGATTCAAAGGCCACCAGATGTTCAAGGCCTAAGCCAGGAATTACCCACTTGGCCACTACCTTATGAATGAGGGCTTTGGCTGAAGGACAGAGCTGCATTTAAATTAAACAAGATGGGAATGTTTTTAGACTTGTCCACAGTGAGTGAGAGAACGCAGGTAAACCAGAGCATGCAATGTACAGCAGAGGACTACAACGGCCAGGCTGGTGGACTAGAACCTGAATATAGTGAAGGCACTGTTGGAATCTCTCCCTGCAAAACTCCCTGCTCTGTAAGCTCACAGAATTTCCACCTCAGTTGTCACCTCATAGGGATGAAGTCTGTCTCGTAGGTTATTTTTTTCCCTTTATGCTCCCTTAAGTAAGTCTGTCCTTCTATTGATTTTTTTCAAAATTAAAAGCCACTGCCTTCAGTCCTTTACACAAAATAGTATCAGATGAAGTTAGTAAGAAGAGCCTTTCTTATTTGTGATTTGTTGATTTTTGAGATTATTTTCTGGGATGCTATAATCCAGATTCTGGGTAGAAGGAATATTACCCCCAGCTAAGAATGACAGCTGAGGTAGGTCCATCTCTGTTCCTCCTAATTTTAAAGTTTCTTGTAACTATACATTTAAATTTATATATACTGGCAAAGGTCTGATTGTGATTAATCTGGTATGAAATTCCACTAGCTAAGTGGCCTTCCCAGCAGACATAGCCTAGGTTCTCAACCCTGGCTGCTCCAAACCCAGGCTCACCTTGGAGTCACCTCTGAGAGCACCAAAAAGTTTGTGGGCTAGCTTTCTCAGAGGTTTAGACACAAGATCCACAAATACTTAGAAACTAATTTAATGCTGGATTAAATACTTTAATTCTGAGCATATTAGTTTCCTAATGCATCATAAGTAATTACCACAAACTTTGTAACTTAAAATAAGAGAGTTTTATTCTGTCTCAGCTCTACAGGGCACAGTCCAAAGTCAACATGTTGGCAGGGTGGTCCTCATCCTGAAGCCCGTGGGGAAGGATCCTCCCATCCTCCTCCAGCTGTGGGGGTGGCCGGCACTCCTTGGCTTGTGGCTCCAGCACCAATCTCTGCATCCATCTCCATGTGACTTCTTCTCTGTGGCTTTGAATCTTCTTTTCTAAAGACACCTGTCTTGGATTTAGGACACCCATCCTGTTTGAAAAGGATCTCATCTCCTTACCTAATTACATCCACAAAGATACTCATTCCAAATAAAGTCATCTCTGAGCTTCTGAGAGGACATATCTTTTGGAGGCCACTATTTAACTCACTACCTTGGGGAAGAAATAAGCATTTCAAACAAAATATTCTATGAATAAATACAAATTCCTACTAAGATTTAAATCATGATTATAAACTGGCATTTCAAATCCAAAGGAAAAAGAGAAGTTATTAATAAAGGGTAATGTACCTAGGGGACTGAGTCAGCTTTGACAGTACTCCCGTGTGGTCCAGTGGTGCAATGCACCATGACTGACAGCCGCCCTGGGACAGCACACAGGATACAGAGACAGTTAACCGTGAGGGAGCCGTCTCCTAAGGCAGGCCACCAGGCAGGCGTAAATGATACACAGTCCGGTTCAGCCTCCCCACAGAAGCCCCGCTTGCTCCACCCTCACCCCAGCTGCACCGCCAGCTGCCATAGGTGGGGCATCCAACTCCTGTTTCAGATGCTGGTCCCATGTCCTGATTGCATTTGCTGTCGATGCCCAATGGCCCCAGAATAGAGGACACAATTCTACAAAGACTAACAAAGAAATAAGCTGCTGGCATGGGCCTCCAGCTGAATGGGAGCAGATCCTGCGGTTACTCAAAAATTCAAAACTTATTAGAGTTCAGATCCAAGACCCGGATTGAGTGTTTTCATCCTAGAAAGAGAACAGCCCTGATTCTGACCTGGAGGGTCTTTCATGCTTTTGGGTCACGTTTTGCTCCTGTGAAAGGACAGCCCTGGTCCTTTCACGTGGGAGTGGTTTTCATGACATGATCCGTAGACACTATTAGCCAGAGATGTGTTCCCCACACCAGCCTGACAACCTCCGTGTGGAGTTCTGGGAACACAGCCTCTGCCCGGGACGCCTCTGGACGGGCAGAGCAGAGAGCTCTTGGAAACTCGAGTCCTTTGCCCACACCCTTTCTCAATGTCAGAACACAGGTAAGGAGACTTCTATTTGATGAGTATTTACTCCTTAACAGGCACCTGAAAGAAAGATTCTATGCACTGTAATATTCAGTACGTCGTCTCATTACATACACATGTGTGTGTGATATGCACGTACAGTGTGCCTGAACGGATCCCTTAGGCTGCCATCCTGCTGGCCAGCTGTCCGGTAGTAGCTTCCACCCTCCGCGTCACACTGTACTTTGTCCTCTGCATCAGTGAGGATCTCAGGGCTAGTCACTTATCCACCCATCTTTGAAATGGATGTGAATTTCCTTCTCTGTGTGAATTACCATGCTGAAAGCTAAACGTGTGTAAATGTCTGCAACACCTCCCTCTCAGGGCAGGCAAAGTCCACAGCAGGCAGCATGAGAAGAGCTGGGGAGGAACAGCCAGGAGCCCACGGGTGAAGGCTGAGGGTTGGGGAAAGGGGATCAGGGGCTGGCAGAAGATATCACCCAGGATGTCTGTGGCAGGGCTGGCCAAGTGTCCAGAGTGGGGAAGGTGTTCTTAGGATTGAGACAGACAACCTATAGGAGGAGAAGGAAAAGACGGGGCAAAGCACCCGAGGGTGGCAGGGGGACCAGGAGACAGGGGCACAGAACACAGCCCCATCTCCCTCCTGAAGTGTGGGTGAGCTTGGCCAGGGCCCCACGAC
>NW_003852523.1:1074531-1077195 GCF_000181295.1 Otolemur garnettii
AAGTGTGTGCCTTTTTACAGAGCAACGTACTTGTCATCGGTTAGACCTGTCACTAGTTAACTAGCCACATTATCTTCATTGCATTGAGACGCCAAGTTTCTTCCAGCCGGAGCCTGTAAGCACAACCAGCCGGCCCAGAGCCTGTAAGCACAGTCAGCCGGCCCAGAGCCTGTAAGCACAACCAGCCAGCCTGGAGCCCGTAAGCACAACCAGCCAGCCCAGAGCCTGTAAGCACAACCAGCCAGCCCAGAGCCTGTAAGCACAATCATCAGCCAGCCCAGAGCCTGTAAGCACAGTCAGCCAGCCCGGAGCCTGTAAGCACAGTCAGCCAGCCCGGAGCCTGTAAGCACAATCATCAGCCAGCCCAGAGCCTGTAAGCACAGTCAGCCAGCCCGGAGCCTGTAAGCACAATCATCAGCCAGCCCAGAGCCTGTAAGCACAGTCAGCCAGCCCAGAGCCTGTAAGCACAACCAGCCAGCCCGCATTTTGCTTTACGTGTACCATTTACATCTAGCGTGAACTCTCTGGGACACTGAGAAATCTAATCCTGCAACTTTTTGAAAATAAGTCAGGTAAATGTATGGATGACAATTTACAAATGTGCCTGTCTGAGGACAGAACAGAGACCTGAAAACCCCCTCCCCTGTGTCTGGCTTCTCTGCTGCAAACCAGTGAAGAACCAGAAACCAGCCTTGTTTGGGTTTTATTTTTCCCCAGGAACGCACGGAGGCTGCCGCAAGTCCATACGACCTCTCCGTGGCTTTTTTTCTGACAAGTCATGTTGCTTCTAGAACCCAAAGAGCAAGGACAAGGCAAGGGGCCTGTCAAGGCAGCACTTTAAAGAGCTGGAGGGCCTGCTTCTTACACACACGTGCTAGCCGTCCCTCCCCCAGCACGGAGCACGGCCAGCAGCAGATTCCTCCTGTCACCAACCTCGTAAGTACAACACTGGCACCATGAATGGCCTCCTGTGAGGGTTCCAAGAGATTATTACTGGGAGGCCACTGGCCACAAGACAACAACACTGCTCTAAATAATTATTACGGCCACTGTACGATTGCTACAAACTCACCTTAGTTTGATTGGGAATCACTACCTTCTCTAAAATCTCTGTTTTTACCATAAGGCCTTTCGATGCAAATTTCAAATCATCAGGAACGCACTAGCTCTGTGGATGTGGATGCCACGGTGAGTAACAGATAATGTAAGTCCCACCGTGAATGTTCCGTGCCACCCACCACCTCTTACCAACACCCGGCCTGACTGCCCTGCCGCAGACCCACGCCAAGTATCTGAGAGGTGAGCGAAAGGAGCAGCAGCACCCCGACTACCAGGCCCACAGAGCAGGAAGACTTGCAGCCACACTGGTAGCTCTGAGGGTCAACATCAAAGATGATGGACATAGGTGGAGACGATTGTCGGGCGTCTCCTCCACCCTCCCCACTAAAGAAAGAAAAAAATTAAGTAAAATGTTTCTCTACAAGCACTGACACAGCATTTTGGTTGGTTGTCAATTTAGTCTTCTTGGCTAGACTAATGGGTATATTGTTGCTGAAATCCTCTGCAGTGATCATTCTAGCAGATTCCAGCCTGGCACAGCTGTGGCAGGTTCCCTGATAATGGAAATAGCCCGCTGCCCAACTCAGCCAATCGGAGCCCTGAGAGCACCAGGGAGGCACCCTGGCCTCACACCCACCCACGTTTTCTCTCTCTTTACACGTACACATGCACGCACACGGGTAATGACAAATATGGCGATCTGGGCAGAGAGGGCCCTCAATAAAACGCAGTGGAAGGACATTATTATTGTATTTAGAGTCTTAGCAAGAAGCAGACTAAGCCACACTGAAGGACGTAGAGGCCTCAGAGCAGACAGAAAACAAAGGCTCCTTCCCCTTCCCCTGCGGCCAAGGCAGGTCCCCGTCCTCATATCTCACACTGTATCTCCCTCGTCTTCTTGCCCATCAGCCTCCTGGAATTTTATTCAGTCCCAACTTGCTCCCCAAAGGCAATATTTAAGGCCTGGCTGCCATGGATCATACCTGTGATCCCCACACTCTGGGAGGCTGAAGCAGGAGAATCCTTTGAGTTCAGGAGTTCAAGACAAGCCTGAGTAAGACAAAGATCCCATCTCTACCAAAAATAGAAAAACTATTTGGGTGTTGTGGTGGGCACGTGGAGTCCCAGCGACCTGGGAGGCTGAGGCAGGAGGATTACTCGAGACCAAGAATTTGAGGTTGCTGTGAGCTATGACATCACAGCACTCTAGCCTGGGTGACAGAGTGTGATTCTGTCTCAAAACCAAAAAAAAAAAAAGAAAGGCAAGATTTGAGTATGGAGTTTGGGTCAAACCATGTAGAAAGGTCTGAAATATTTATCTAGTTAGTAGAGTGAACACGAGATGGGGCTGCACTGTAGAAAATGAGCTTATTGTGTTAAACCTCCCTCTGTAAGGAGACCGTTTTGATTTACCTGCTGTGTTATCCACCAGTAGAATTAAGTAATATATATGAATAACTACAGTGAAAGATCAAAACTCATCGTTTTTATGAGACAAAGGCTAAAAAACCTTTATCTGGGAACTTAAGAAGGGAAAGACCAAGACCATCTGGGGGCAGTGATTCTCAGTGTGAGAGACACTGAATGAAGTAGTCCCCAAAACCA
>NW_003852523.1:1077293-1078860 GCF_000181295.1 Otolemur garnettii
CCAGCCCAGGTGGGACTGTGCCACCAGCCCAGGTGGGACTGTGCCACCAGCCCAGGTGGGGGTGTGCCACCAGCCCAGATGGGGGTGTGCTGTCAGCCCAGATGGGGGTGTGCTGTCAGCCCAGGTGGGGATGTGCCACTAGCCCAGGTGGGGGTGTGCTGTCAGCCCAGGCGGGGGTGTGCCACCCAGCCCAGGTAGGGGTGTGCCACCCAGCCCAGATGGGGATGTGCCACTAGCCCAGGTGGGAGTGTGCCACCAGCTCAGGTGGGGGTGTGCCACCAGCCCAGCTGTGCTGTGAAATCTATCCAAGAACCCCCTGCATGGGGCAGCAGGGAAAACTTCCTGGGAGGAGAAGGGCTGCATCTGGGCTGAGTGCTGAAGGACGGGTAGAACTCACGTATAGAAAACAGGCATCATGAATATTCCTGGCAGAAGAAACAGTGTGGATGGAGATGTGGGGGTGAAGAGGACCGGGAAGAGGGAGCCGTAATGGACTGTATTCAGGGCCATGGTTCTCAAACTTTTCTCCCCCAGAAGTGTGCGGGTCTCTGAACTGGACTGAATGGAAACTTTAAATTCAAAGGTGACAGCTTTTCTCCCAGTTCCAGGGGAAGGAAGCCCTGGTCAGTGGTGTCCGGAGATTCCCTCCCACTCGCTTGTCCCTCTTTCCTGCTTCCCTTCCCGTACTGATGGGCAGCTGCTGAGCAGAGGCTGTGGCTGTGCTGGCGCTGTAGACACGGTGCTGACACACAGGAGTTACCCTGCCATAAGGCTTAGAATCTAATGGGAAAGACAGACATCGGGTAAACTCTTATAATTATGGTCATGGTCAGGCAGCAGAAGGGTCGTGAGACAGAGGGCACATAAATGGCATGCCAATTCTCCAGGGCTCCTGTGACAAAGGACCCCAAACTGGGTGGCCTCAAACAACAGAAACACACATTGACTCAGTTCCAGACGCTGGAAGCCCAGGACGGGTTCCACGGTGGCTGCGGGTGATCACAGGTGCTGTTGGCCTATAGAAGCAGCCCACAGGTCTCTGCCTCTCTGCTTCCATCTTACACTTCCCTGTGTCCGTCTGTCTGTCTATCCAAATACAATAGAACCTCCATGGCTGACCACCCCTCTGCACTGGCCACCTACTTAAGTTGACCTAATTCTCACAGACTGGACGTGCACCACATGCACATATCAATGCAGCAGGCCTCGTTCCTTATGTTGACGACCTCTGCATGCCGTCCAGTCTTCCACCGTCCCCGGGGTGGGCAGCACACAGAGGCCCTTCTATAACTTCTCTCACGCATGCCGTCCAGTCTGCCACCGTCCCCGGGGTGGGCAGCACACAGAGGCCCTTCTGTAACTTCTCTCACGCATGCCGTCCAGTCTGCCACAGTCCCCAGGGTGGGCAGCACACAGAGGCCCTTCTGTAACTTCTCTCACACATGCCGTCCAGTCTGCCACCATCCCCGGGGTGGGCAGCACACAGAGGCCCTTCTGTAACTTCTCTCACGCATGCCGTCCAGTCTGCCACAGTCCCCGGGGTGGGCAGCACACAGAGGCCCTTCTG
>NW_003852523.1:1079151-1081231 GCF_000181295.1 Otolemur garnettii
CATGCCGTCCAGTCTGCCACCATCCCTGGGGTGGACAGCACACAGAGGTCCTGCACCTGTCATATTGGGCAGTAGTGACCTATTGGGCACTCCAGCATGACCTCATCTGAAGGAATTACATCCACAATGACCCTATTTCTAAATAAAATCACATTCGCAGGTACTGGGGTAAGGAGTTCAACATAAGACCTTTGGGGGGGGGGGTACAGTTCAACCTGTAACAGGCTGGGAACCTGTTCTGAGGACGTCTGGGAACTTGCTCTCAGGAAATGAGTACATTAGGGAAAGAGGAGAGAAAAGCATTCCTAACGAAGAAACTAGTACGTGTGAGGGCTTGGGGCAGGGGAGAGCACAGCAATCCCCGCGCTGCTGTCGTTCAGCTGACGAGGCCCTGTAGTCACAGGGAAGCAGCTGTGATGAAGGAATGATAAGATAATAGTCCTGGCAGCAATCTCCCAGGACCAGAAAGGGGCAGGGCAGTGGCCTGGGTGCCACAGGCATTGGACAGACAGAGCATGAGGCCTTGGCAGCATCTTCCAGGACACAGGAAAGATGGGCAGTCATAGACGATCCCATCTGTAGTTTCAGAAGGACTGCGGAGTGGAGGCACCCCCCCAAATCCACACTCTGAGTGCCCCGTCAGAGAAGCCAGAACAAGAGGCTCAGAGAAGTTGAAAAGTCTAAACTAAAAATAAAATCCAAATCCCCCAAGCTGATCGAATGGATGCCCTCTTGGCCAAGGGGACCCCAGAGAAACCTCTAAAACTCAATTTCCAGCCCTGATGGGACAGCAGGTCAGACACACCTCATTATACACCTCCCTTTGAGGTCGAGACAAAACCTGCCCAGCATTAGTGTTAAAATAGAGACCACGAGACTGAAGGGACATAGTCTTCATCGCAATAAGATTCCAAATCATCAGCAAGGGCGAAGGCCGTGCCAGGCCAGGGTTAGGTCTCGCCCTGCAGGTCACTCTGACCCCAGGTGTTACATTTTGCTCTCACGGCTCAACTCTGTCATAACATCATTTGATGGTTAGCAGACTTCCTTACCTTAACTTAAACGTTCCTTTCTGCTAACTCCAATTACACATTAAAGAATCTCTAAATCCACCTATGATTTGGAAGCCCCACTTCTACAGACTCCGTCTTGAGGCCAAACCAACGTGTAACATCCATGTGTTGATTTATGACTTTACCTGTAACTTCTGCTTCCCTGAAATATAGAAAACAGTTACCTTCCGGCTGCCTCAGGGCCACTTAGTCAAGGCTGCTTGTTTTTGTGTCTCCCTGGCCCTCGATCACTCATACTGGCTCAGAACAAACCTGTTTAGAATACTTTGCAGAATTTGTTTCCTGTTGTCAAGAGGTTAGGATAATGCAAACACAGATTATCCCTCCTTGAGGAAAGAGGTGTCGAGCATGATAAAACCCAGAGTGACCACTGCCCAGCAGCGTCCCAGATAACCACAACAGGTGGAGCCACATCTGGACGATGAAAAAAACATCCAAAGCCAGAGCAGTGCTTCAGAAACACCCTAAGGTGTCAGGAGACTGCCCGGGGCAGCTCCCAGCTTTTATAGGACAGATTCTGGAAGCTGCAGGATGGTGAGGCCGGCTCTAGTCCCCAGAAAGGTATGGGGTGCATTAGCAGACACTGGCTTTGGGGACATGTAGGAAGTGTTCACGGAGATTGTGCCAACGCCCCTTAGTACCTCCTTTTCCCATTAAATTCACAACTTAGCAAATGTTTATCCAGCACCTACCATGTGCCGACGTGCCAGGCACAGGGCCCACTGCAAGGGGTTCACGTTCTCATAAGGAAACCAGGCAGCTGAGCAAATAACTATCAAATATTCCCGGAAGAAAAGCAGGAAATGCCTTTCACCAAGATTACACAGAGTACAAAGAACTGATTTTATCTGTGGGACTGGGGAAAGGGGTGTGCTGGGAAGTGTTGGTCAAAGGAAGCTTTCTAAAGAAGATAACCGGGCTGGGATTTGAAGAAAAAGTATTTTCCACCCGAGGAAAGGACCCAGAGCCCCAGGCAGGGGGTGAGAAGCGCTATGCAGGAAGGCTCC
>NW_003852523.1:1082148-1094990 GCF_000181295.1 Otolemur garnettii
AGCACAGTGAGATATAAGGACAGACAGGAGAGCAAAGAGGAAGTCGGAGGCCGTTGCCAGGCTCATGGGCCAGCCCTAGCTTGGCTGGGTCCGATCTGTCCCCACCCCTGCACTGTACAGAGGCAGCTCACTTGGTGCACATCAACTTTGATCCTTCACGGCGTTCACCACGCCCCATGATCTAGCACCACTCAGCCTCGTTTCCTCCTGTGGCAGTTCTGTCTCAGCCTCATTCACTTGTAGGTAACAATGGACTCTATGCTCACCCATCACCCCGAATGTTCCAACTCATGACAGAATCAGCTCAAGGTCCAAAATTTCATCTAAACCTCATTAGCTCAAAAGTCTCAAATCTCGTTATCTCAATCAGGTGCAATTAATTCACAGACAAAATTCTTCTCCATCTTTATGAGAAAATAGAAAATAAGGTCTCTGTTCCCAAAATATAATGGTGGGATGAGTATAAGCTACCAGTTACAGGCATTCAGCTAAAAAATGGAGGACATGGAATAAAACAAGGAGTTCGGGGTCCTGAGCAATTGTGGAATCCAGCTGGGACGTTTCCACTAGGTATTAACACCTGAGAGTAGTTTTGTGTGTGTGTCTCTTGTCTCCATCCTCTGAACCTGTGGCTCGACCCTCTGAATTGCCCTGCCTTTGTCATGAGAAGCCGCCGATGTTTCTGCTGAGCAGCTGTGTCCGGGCACGCCTCGCCAGGACACTTCTGCAGGACCAACAGGCTTTTTCATTTTATGGTGTATCTCCCCTGCTGTCCAAACAGTCAGTGTTTCTGCTGTATACCATTCTCAAGAACCTTGTGGATTTCCTGTGTATATCATGGGTGTTTATTCCACCAGATAAGAGCGCCTCTGCCGGCCTTTCCTAGACACTCCTGTCTCTGTTTTGGACTTTTGCTGAGATGATTGTGGGGCAATGCTCCCAAGTCCCAGATTTGATCTGGAGGGAATCCATGACATGCACCCTTTAATCTCTTCAAAGAGACTTTGGAGTGACTGAATACTCTGAACTTTTGACTTTTTTAGCCATATTACGAAAGGGTGAGCAGCCACATCCTTACCTCTCTCTCTCTCAACACGCTTTCCTGCTAGTGACTCTCTCAACTTTCCTTTGGCAATCTGGATAGGTTAAGAATTTTCAAAATCATCAAGTTCTGCTTCCTGGCGTCCGACACGTATCCCCTCAATCCATCTCACTCCTCTTGCATTTCACCATGAGCAGAAGAAGGAACCGGGCTACGTACCTTCAACCTTCGCTTGTAGATCTCAGCACGTGTCGTTCATTCTGCACAAGTCTACCGTCTGCACAGCCGCAGGACAGTCCAATGAGCTTTGGGCCATGATGTCACAGGACTCCCTCCCTCCAGCTTCAGTCACGTGCCCGCGCGCCTCCCTCAGCCTCTGCCCGCAGCACGTTAACTCCACGTCTCCAGCACGGTCTGCCCACGGCCACTCGGGTGGGGAGCACACAGAAGCCCTGGGGTGGGTGAGTCATCACCCACGCAGTTTGCCTGTTCTCCTACCACATCCTTCACTCTCTTCTGAGCCTGCCAGGGTCTTTCACATCCACGTTTACGTGACAGCAAGTTGAGGAAACTTCACATCCAAGTTTCCTCAAAGTGCTTTCAGCCTCTGCCCACTGCCCAGTTCCCAAGCCGTTCAGTGTTTTAAAGACTATATGTTTTTCCCAAGATCGACACCTCATTCCTCCTATCAAAGTCTGCCTTAGATTTTTATACCTGCTGTCACAAATCACCACAGGTTTCGGGGCTTAAAACAACACCAGTTTATCATCTTATGCTTCTTAGAGACAAAAGGTTTGAAATGCATGTCCGTGAACTGAAATCCACAGGGCTGAATTCCCTCAGGAGGTTCTACGGAGAATCCTCTCCTGCCTTTTCCAGAAGCGTCTGCCTCCCTCAGCTTGTCACCCTCCCTCCAGCTCAGGCAGCCCCCGATCCTGTGGGCTGGGAGCCATCATCAGGCCGCCCGCCTCCTCTGAGTCTGGCTCTTCCACTTTCCGTGACTGCCTGGGCCCACCTGAGTCAACTGACCAGCAATCTTAATTCTGTGTGCAGCCTGAATTTCCTGCACCCTGTGAGGTGACAATTCACGGCTTCTGAGGATTCGGATATGGACATTTTGGGGGGAGTCATCCTTCTGCCTACCGCAGCGTCAAAGGTGAGTTTCAAACTGCTGCTGGCCTGGATTCTGGATGTCACATCCAGGACAAAAAATTGTAATCACCTCAAATTCTCAGTTTCTAAAATGAAATTCAGACAATGTATATATTCACAGTGAACAATTCCTCAATTAGAATTCCCTCTCCTGGGCTTTGGGAATTGAAATTTATAATAAAGAGAACAGCAGCTTGTGTGTGGGGGGGGTGGGGGTATGCCTTTGCACCTCCAGCTCTGGCGTTTCTGTATAAGTGGTGTGTATGCACCTGCGAGCAGGCAGTTCTAACAGCCACTCACTCTGAGGGTGACCTCGCTAGGGCCCCTGCGCCGAGGGTCTGCACCTGAGCTTCGACCCCATGTCAGCTCTCTGGACTTGAACGAAAAATGAAATCCAAACAACTTGAGCAGAGTTAAGGTCAGAAGTTCAACTGTAAATCATCAGATCCTTAAAACACTTACAGGTTCATAACCATTGCTTAACTTTTACATTTTTCAGATAAGGTCTAATTTTTCTCTTATTTAACCACCGAAAATAAGACACAGCCTTCACAGTGAGGGAGCCTACACTTTAGAGATGACAGCACCCACAACAGAACGGCTGGCCTTTGCTGAGCATGTGAGCACGTAAGGGCCTGGGCTAAGATGTTTGCACACACACGCCCAGTTAGGGGAGATCGCAGAGGTCTCTAAATGACACTATCAAGTGAGCAGTGAGAGGCTTCATAAGGGATGGAATTCACACCCTCAGAGCCCTTTAAGCCTTTCCATAGCACTATGAAGTGACATAATAACAATTTCCTTATGAACACACAGGTTCAGGAGAGGGAAGAACCTCCCTAAGTTGCTCCAGTGAGGCAGTGGCCAGTGGGGTTACAGACCACACGTGGCTGACTGGCAAGTGTGTGCCCTTCTCTCTGCTCAGCCACCTTCCAAGAACAGAGCAAATGTTTTGAAAGATCCAGTGGCAAGATGTCCCTGCATGGCAAAACCAGAAGAGAGCGATAGGAGGAAAAGACAGAACTAAGTAGGTCACCAGTCGGGGGAAGGACTTCACGCTGGGCTAGCAGAGGGGGACAACTGCTCGGCTGGAGCGAACTGGAGCTGTGTCTGGGAGAGCAAGGAGTTTGTCCCACTGTACACAGACACCAGTGGAAAGTAAGGGAGGGGTGGTCTAGACTCCGGATCAGGTTCCAGTCTAGAGGACCTTGAATGGAGGGATGTGGACAGTGGCCATCGTTAGTAGGCAAAGGGGACCCACTAGAGTACATGAGCAAGGAAGTGACTGGATCAGAGCTGCCCTTAGAGGAAGCCTGGTGTCCATGCAGGAATGGAGATGCCCACAAGGAAACGGGAATGAGGTGCTGAGTCTCAGGGAGAGACCAGGCTGCAGGTCCAGAGGCAGGAGGCCGCAGAACTTAGATGTGAGAGGAGTGGAGAGGGAACAGCCAAGGAAGGAAGGGCCTGGATGGCCTTGACAACTCCTGTGTTTAGAGGGCTGGAGGGACAGTGGGCCCAGGGAAGGGCAGAGAGGAGGAGCCGAGGGGCAGGAGCAGGAGGAAGGCAGAGCCCTGGTGTGGAGGTGGGACAGCTCCCAGAGGGCAACTGCCACAGGGGCACCACAGGGAGAACAATGGTGTGTCCCACAGAGAAATCAGCGTCAGTTACGAGCTCTGTCCTAAGCAGGAAGCTTTGCCTGCCACGTGCCACATGCTCCCCACTGCTGGTCCCCACGGGTGGGAGAGTGCAGGCTCGTCCAGGGGCCGAAGTGTGTGGATACTTTCGCTGATGAGACCAACGTAAAGTTGAAGGATTGAGAACATTTGCATTGGTGATGTCATGAGGAAGTTTTCTTTTTCAAATCCCCTTAATGGGCACGAGATCGGAAGCCAGCATTCTAGAGGGGGCCAGTTTCTCAGTTGCGTGACGTTACGTGTGCACACTCTTGACTGAGCATTGCCATGTCTGTCCTGGGGTGAGCAGGATGGACCCCGCCAGGGTGGTCCCTGCAGCTTTATTTGCAACAGGTGATGACAGCACTGATGATGGGAGCACCCGCCTTCCTACCACGAACCAAAACATGACCTTGTTCACAACGGTGTGCGTGAAGTGATGCAGAAAGAAGTTTACAGTATATAAAGAAATTAGTGAAAAACATTGTCAAGATAGGCGGGTAGGTGGATAGGTAGGCAGGAGCAGAAGAAAGAGATGGGGGAGAAGGGAGAGACAGACAGAAGTGACTACCGCAGTGGGAAGCGAAGGATGTCTAGGGAAGTTGGAGATAGGAGGAAAAGTCGCTTAGAATTCATTGGAGGAACTTTCATATTTCGTATTCTAACAAATTCAGACATAAATACATAATTGTTCTAACAAATTCAAACATGAGTAAGTGGGGAGTTAGAATTTGTTAGAACAATTATGCATTTAATTTATGTATCTAAATTTAATTTTTAAATCATGCATCTAATTTTCAAAATAAGTTAAAATTAGAGAAGAGTAAAAGAATGAAGCAAAACGAAAATCTTGCTTTTTGGAAAGGAAGGTGGGGGGTCCTAAGATGGTGCACATGGTGGTGAAGGGGGTGGAGGTGGAGGGAGTTTGCTCTAAGCCTGGATACCAACGATGTCAAGTGACAAGACAGGCTGTCTTTTAATCTCCGGAGCACCCTTCTGGGATGAGCTTCAGCTGCCTCCCTTTTACAAACGAGGAAACTGAGAGAGAACATGAAGAAATCTGTCCAAGACCAGAGACAGATCAACCAAACAAAATGGTGGGGCACCTTTAAACAATGTCCTAAAACTATCCTTAGATGTGTCTTTAAATTCCCCCCAAAGTGAATTTCAACCTTCACCCTCCTTCTCTCAAGCTCTGTAGCCCCACAAACCCCAGCCCACAGCATCATCTGAAGGTGGGAAGGTCAGTCCTTCCCTGGGCCCAGGACCGTCTCCTCCGAAGGTGGCCCCTCCTGGCACCCAAGCCTGGGAGGCACCCTGCAGCTCCCTGAGCAGGGCTGGGGCAGACTTTGATGAGAAGCAGTATGACATTTCCCAAGAGGGACAGGGAACCTCATTCAGCTACAACTTGAACCATTTCTTCAGGGCAAGTGAGCTGCTGATGGCCTATCGTTGTCAAGAGCAGCAGCACCCAGGCCCTGTGGTTACATCCTGCCACTGACCTTCGCGCTCCCACTGCATGGCATAGCATAGAGGGGCTGACCTCACACAGCAAGGGGAGATGCCATCCCAGCCTCTCCTGGCTCCTGCTGGTGACTGATGGGGGCAACACTGGGGGTTCCTGCCCCACCCACACAAGGTCCAGATCCTCTGACTGGCAGCTGATTGCAGCAATGGTGTTGTAAGCACTGGGAGAATGCCTGGTGGAAGGGCCTTCCACATGAACGTGCCAGAGAGGCTTGATGTGGGACGCCCAGCCTGATCTGGGGTGAGTGACCGGGTAAGAGTCACTCTTTGTGGGGGGGGCAGGAGGTCACAGTGTATGCACAGTGTCTTGGGGGCAGGACACAATCATAAGAGGACTTTACCTAACAAAAGCAATCAGTGTAACCTAATTCTTTGTACCTTCAATGAGATTGAAACAATTACTAAATACTAAAAAGAGTCACTCCTTGTCTAGACACCACATGGTTTAAAACCCATCAGCAGAGACAACACTTTTACGTTTCTCTGCCAGTCTCTTTACTGCCTCAGGGTGCCCTCCGCAGAGTCACTGTCTTCAGGGTGCCCTCCGCAGAGTCACTGTCTTCAGGGTGCCCTCCGCAGAGTCACTGTCTTCAGGGTGCCCTCCCCAGAGTCACTGTCTTCAGGGTGCCCTCCCCAGAGTCACTGTCTTTTCAGGCTGTCCCCTCTCCAGATAGATCTTTTCAGGGTGCCCTCCGCAGAGTCACTGTCTTTTCAGGGAGTGCCCTCCCCAGAGAAGCTGACTTTTCAGGGTGTCCCCTCCCCAGAGTCACCTTTTTGGCTGCAATTTCCTCACCAGTGAAATGGGAAAGTAGCATCTCAGGACCCTCGGGGCTCACTTCCTTAATCCCTGCTATTTCAGTTGTGGCAAAGAGCCTTCCAATCAAATGCTTTGTGTCTGCCTTGCCTGAGAGAAGGTAGTGAACTAGCACTTTGGAAAGAGCCTGGTTCACGGTGTCCAGAGCAGACAATGATTTAGCCTGTGACATTCCAGAAACAACTGCCGGGTCCCTGGTATAACCCAGGGGCCTCTGCACAGCCAGCAGAAAATAGGCCAGTGGCTGGGACCCAGCCTTCTAGTTTGAACAACAGTGTCATTCCACTTGTTGATAACAGAGTAAAAATGAAACCCGACATCTCCTAACTACCTGTCAGGGTCATGTGGCTCCTGGGTCTCCTCCCCATCACCCTAACTTGTATCACATCTTCCAATTCATGCTCCATGCAGGTGTTTGATTAATTCTCTGAAAATGTGCCTTGAGACCCTTGAAAATCTTCAACATCTTGACATAGTATTCACAACTCCATAATCCAGTGATGAACTCATATTTCAGCTTCATCTTCCATGACATGCATGAGAATCCTTTGCTACAACCACCCCCTAACTCAGGGCTGCCCCCCGCGCTGCACAGACGTTACACTGCACCCGTATTCCTCTCACCACTCCCAAGTGTCCCTCTGCCTTCCTTCTCTCATGCTTCAGTTACTATCGAATTTTTTATTGTTTCATGGATATTTTAAATCTATAGGAAAATAAAGTATAATATAGTAAATCCCTCCATACCCTATACCTCACGTATAGCCATATTTATCACATTTAATACCTATCATATCTGTTTTGATTTTTAATGAAGTGAATAAAATATTACAGAGAAGAGATTAATGAAATTGAAACAAAAGAATCATTCAGAAAATTAATGAAACAAGGAGTTGGTTTTTTAAAAAATAAATAAAATAGATAAAACTTTGGCCAGACTAACTAGAAATAAAAAAGTAAAACCTCTAATACCCTCAATCAGAAATGATAAAGGGGAAATAACAACTGATTTCACAGAGATACAAGAGATTATCTCTGAATACTACCAGAAACTCTATGCCCAGAAAATTGACAATGTGAAGGAAATGGATCAATATTTGGAATCACACCCTCTCACTAGACTTAGCCCAGATGAAATAGATCTCCTGAACAGACCAATTTCAAGCACTGAGATCAAAGAAACAATAAAAAAATCTCCCAACAAAAAAATGCCCTGGTCCGGATGGCTTCGCACCAGAATTCTATCAAACCTTCAAAGAAGAGCTTATTCCTCTACTGCAGAAATTATTCCAAAAAATTGAGGAGGAAGGAATCTTCCCCAACACATTCTATGAAGCAAACATCACCTTGATACCAAAACCAGGAAAAGACCAACTAAAAAGGAGAATTTCAGACCAATTTCACTAATGAATATAGATGCAAAAATTCTCAACAAAATTTTAGCCAATAGACTACAGCTTATCATTTAAAAAGTCACACATCATGATCAAGTAGGTTTCATCCCAGGGATGTAAGTCTGGTTTAACATATGCAAATCTATAAACATTATCCACCAGATGAGCAGAAGCAAAAACAAAGATCATGTAATGCTCTCAATAGATGCAGAAAAAGCATTCGATAAAATACACCATCCTTTTCTAATTAGAACACTGAGGAGTATAGGCATAGGTGGCACATTTCTTAAACTGATCAAAGCTATCTATGACAAACCCACAGCTAATATATTACTGAATGGAGTAAAACTGAAAGCTTTTCCTCTTAGAACTGGAACCAGACAAGGTTGTTCTCTGTCACCATTACTATTCAACATAGCGCTGAGAGTTCTAGCCAATACAATTAGGCAAGACAAGGAAATAAGGGGCATCCGAATGGGAGCAGAGGAAGTTAAATTCCCATTTTTGCTGATGACATGATCTTATACTTAGAGAACCCTAAAGACTCAACCACAAGACTCCTGGAAGTCATCAAAAAATACGGTAATGTCTCAGGATATAAAATCAGTGCCCACAAGTCAGTTGCCTTTGTATACACAAACAACAGCCAAGATGAGAGGTTAACTAAGGATTCAACTCCCTTCACCATAGCCCCAGAGAAAATGAAATAATTAGGAATATAGCTAACAAAAGAGGTGATGAAACCCTAAGAAAGGAAATAGCAGAGGACATTAACAAATGGAAAAACATACCATGCTAATGGCTGGGAAGAATCAACATTGTTAAAATGTCTATACTTCCCAGAGCAACTTATCAATTCAATGCCATCCCTATTAAAATACCAACATCCTATTTTCAAGACTTGGAAAAAATGATTCTGTGTTTTGTATGGAGCCAGAAAAAAACCCGTATAGCTAAGGCAGTTCTTAATAATAAAAACAAAGCCAGGGGCATCACCATACCAGATTTGAGGCTGTATTACAATACCATAATGGTCAAGACAGCATGGTACTGGCACAAAAATAGAGATATAGATATGTAGAATCAAATAGAAAACCTGGAAATGAAACCAACAACTTACAGCCACCTAATCTTCGATAAACCAAACAAAAGCATCCACTGGGGGAAAGACTCCCTATTTAATAAATGGTGCTGGGAGAACTGGATATCCACATGTAAAAGACTGAAATTGGACCTGCACCTTTCTCCACTCACAAAAATTGATTCAAGATGGATGAAGTACTTAAATTTAAGGCATGAAACGATAAAAATCCTCAAAAAAAGAATAGGAAAAACACTGGAAGATATTGGCCTGGGGAAAGACTTTATGAGGAAGACTGCCATGGCAATAGCAACAACAGCAATAATAAACAAATGGGATTTAATTAAAATGAAACGCTTCTGTACAGCCAAGGAGACAATAACCAAAGCAAATAGACAATCTACCCAATGGGAAAGGATATTTGCATATTTTGAATCAGACAAAAGCTTAATAACCAGGATCTATACAGAATTAATCCACAAGAAAAAAAATCAACAATCTCATACATCAATGGGGAAGAGAGATAAATAGAATCTTCTCTAAAGACAACAGACGAATGGCTAGCAAACACATGAAAAAATACTCATCTTCCCTAATTATTGGAGAAATGAAAATTAAAACCACCCTGAGATGTCATCTAACCCCAGAATGGGCCTATATCACAAAATCTCAAAGCTGCAGGTGCTGGCACTGATGGGGAGAGGAAGCAACACTTTTACACTGCTGGTGGGACTGCGAACTAATATAACATTTTTGGAAGGAAGTATGGAGAAACCTCAAAGAACTCAACCTAGACCTCCCATTTGATCCGGCAATCCCATTACTGGGCATCTATCCAAAAGGAAAAAAAAAACTTTTATTATAAAGACACTTGTACTAGGCTGTTTATCGCAGCCCAATTTACAGTAGCTGAAATGTGGAAACAGCCTAAATGTCCTTCAACCCAGGAATGGAGTGGTAAGCTGTGGTATATGTATACAATGAAATATTATTCAGACAGTTAAAAAAATGGAGATTTTCGCCATTTGTACTAATTTGGATGGAGATGGAACACATTATTCTTAGTGAAGCATCACAGGAATGGAGAAGTATTAATCCTATATATTCAACTTTGATATGAGGACAATTAATGACACAGTGGGGCATGGAGGAAGGGGAGAGGAGACAGAGAAGAAGGGAGGGAGTGAGGGAAAGGAAAAGAAGAAAAAAGAAAAGAAAAGAAATGAAATGAAAATAGTGACTAATTCTCACATAAATCGGATTTAATTTTGACCAAATACATTACTTAAATATTAATTTTTAATTCAACTTGTTAATATGTTGTTTAGGATATTGCATCCTCCTGTATAAGTGTAATATGTTTGTAATTTCCCTTTATAATAATATATCTTCTCCAATTTTAATATCAGGTGTATCCAAATTAAGTAGAATGATTTTGAAGTATTTCTTCTTTTTCTATTCTCTATAAGATCTGGCATGATCTGTTTTTTGAAATTATCTTTTACTTTCATAAATATTAGTTGTCTATTTTTTGAGACTTTGGAAAAAAAGTAAGGAGAAGTTAACTGATGACTCCATACTGAACCTCAGAGTTAAAGCATTCTACAATAGACACTCTTATTTGACAATGTGAATGTTACTTTCTTGGCATCATTGTTATTATTATTATTATTGCTTAATATTTTGATGCAGCAATTGTCTGATTTCTTTTCTGAATGTATTTATCTTTATTCATTCTTTACGAGGTTTTTGTTTTTAGTTCTTATCTTAAACATTATTATTGTTATTCAATTTTAAGCCTTTTTAATTATGTGAAGGCAAAAAATGGAAACCTAATAAACACATGTATATGTAAATAAATAAATAAACAAATACAGAGTAAAATATTACAGAGAGAGTTGAAATCCATTTATTAACCATCTTTGGCCCCATTCTCTTCCTCTCCCCTCCCCCAAAGCAACATCGTTGTGAATTCAGCATCCTTTTTTCCACTTGATCTTTTACTGTCTTTCATATATGCGTCTCCAATCAACAAGATAATACATCACAATCAAGTGGGACAGATGCTAGAAACACAATATTGGTTCAACTTACGCAGATTAACAAATCTGATACTGTTCCTGGCAATAGAAGTGACCACCTCAGGTCTTGTCTCCTCACAATTGAAGAATGAAAGTGAGGGACACACAGTTAGAACTGGTGAGTTAAGAAGTTCATTAGTAGCAGTACTGCACTCCTAAGAGGGCTGGAGTGGGCATGTGTTCAGTGAGCAGTGGCCAGGCGGGGCGGGGGGGTGTTCTGTGTCCTCCCTATTTCTCCCATCTGGCCTCTCCTCCTTCTCCTCCGTAACATCGACTCTTCCTGATTTTTCTTGATCTATGGAGATGATGTCTCTTCCCTGAGGCCAGACAGAGGAGTTTTTTTCCCTATATAGTTGGGCCCATGGGTGTTGTGATGCCAAAAGCCATCATGGAGAGGGGCCAACCGCAGTGTCATATCACGAGTCCCATGTTGTTTCTGTTGTGTCCTTGTGACATCTGTGGCCCCTTTACCTGGTTACTGTCACCAGTGTTCTCTCATCGGCACCTGTTTGTTTACATTGCTCACTTCCTATGGTCTCTCCTCCTGGATCACATTTCCACCTACATCAACATTCTGTGACACTTGTGATTATTACAGTGTGCTCTCTCCCTCAGCAT
Organism: Otolemur garnettii; assembly: GCF_000181295.1. Lineage (NCBI taxonomy): Eukaryota > Metazoa > Chordata > Mammalia > Primates > Galagidae > Otolemur > Otolemur garnettii. The sequence continues at coordinate 1,093,531 of NW_003852523.1, forward strand.
TCGTCTGTTTCCATGGCCATTAGCACTCCCTCTGCTCAGTTTTTACTTCCCTACCTGTGCTCACAATACATCACATCAGCAGTAAGAAGGACAAAAACCATATGAGCTCAGTAGACACAGAAAATCCGTTTGATAAAATTCAACATCACTCATGATTTATAAAAAAAATAAACTCCCAACAAAGTAGGCAGTTAAGGAACATATCTCAAAATAATAAAGACTACATATGACAGACAGACCCACAGCTATCATCACACTGAATGGAGAAAAGTTGGAAGCCTTTCCTCTGAGAACTGGAACAAGGCAAGGTTGCCCACTTCACCACTCCCATTCAACATGGTAGCAGAAGTACTAGTCAAGCAATCATGAAAGAAATAAATAAGCAAATAAATGGCATCAAAACTAGAAAAGAATAAGTCTAATTGTCCCTGTTTGCTCAAGATACGATTTTTTTATCTAGAAAACCTACAAACTATACCCCAAAACTCTTAGATTTGATAAAATAATTTAGCAATGTTTCAGGATACAGAATTTATATATAAAAATCAGTAGTGCTCTTATACACCAGGTGTCCTCAAACTATGGCCCGCAGGCCACATGCAGCCCACCTAGGACATTTATCCAGCCCGCCAGGTGTTTTTGCCACCACTACCTGTCCTATTTAGCAGCCAACTCATCCCAGGGCCCGCAGTCTGGCCCTCCAATGGTCTGAGGGACAGTGAACAGGCCCCCTGTTTAAAAAGTTTGAGGATCCCTGCTATACACCAATCGTGATCTAAGAAAGAAATCAAAAAGACAATCCTATTTACAATAAACAAACAAACAAACAAATAACAACCTAAGAATAAATTTGCCAAAAAGTCGAAAGGTCTCTATAAGAAAAACTACAAACCATTGATGAAAGCAATTTAAGATGACACAATATTAGCAAGAAAAGAACAAGTGATCTCATCTCAGGTTGGGCAAGGGACTTGAAAAGAAATTTCTCTGGAGAGGATAGGTGCATGACCGACAGATACATGGAAAAATGCTCACCATCCTTAATCATCAGAGAAATGCAAATCAAAACTATGTTGAGATATCACCTAACTCCAGTAAGATTAGCCCATATCACAAAATCCCCAAACCAGAGTTGCTGGCATGGATGTGGAGAAAAGGGAACACTCCTACACTGCTGGTGGGAATGCAAACATTCCTTTTAGAAAGACATTTGGAGAACACTTAGAGAACTAAAACTAGACCTGCCATTTGATCTTACAATTCCTTTATTAGGTATAAATCCAAAAGACCAAAAATCAGATTACAACAAAGATATTTGTATCAGAATGTTTATTGCAGCCCAATTCATAATTGCTAGGTCATGGAAGAAGCCCAAGTGCCTATGGACCCATGAATGGATCAATAAATTGTGGTATATGTACACCATGGAATATTATGCAGCCATAAAGAAAGATGGAGAC
>NW_003852523.1:1095405-1111872 GCF_000181295.1 Otolemur garnettii
AAAAAAAAAGAAAGAAACTAATTATAGCCTAAGAATATGGGGAGGGGAAGAAGGAGGGGAGGAACAGGGGTGGATGGGTGGAGGGAGATGATTGAAGGGATCACTTCTATGGTTTATCTTACAATGGTACAAGTGAATCTTTCTTATCTTACAATGGTACAAGTAGAATATAGATGTCTTGACAAACCAACTAAGAAAATTACATGAAGGCTATGTTAACCAGTTTGATGAAAATATCTCAAATTGTATATCAAAATATCACACTGTATCCCATGATTGCATTGTTGCATACAGCTATGATTTAATTAAAAAAAAAAGATGACACAAATGGATATTCATGGATCAGGAGAATTGACACTGGTAAAATCACCATATTTCCCAGAGCAATCTCTGCTATCTTTATCAAAATACCAACATCATTCTTCACAGAATTAGAAAATGCAATCCTAAAACTTATATGGAACCAAAAAAGAGGCTGAATAGTGAACATAATCTTGTGCAAAAAGAATAAAGCTAGAAGAATCACATTATCTGACTTCAAAATACATTACAAGATGATAGTAACCAAAACATCATGATATTACTATAAAAGTAGACACATAGACAAACTTAACAGAATAGAAAACCCAGAAATAAAGCCACGTGTTTACAACCAACTGATCCTCAAAAAAGCCAACAAGGAATTTGCCTTGAGAAAAGGCCATCCTTTTAACTAAAGGGTTCCAGGAATATTGGGTGTCCATGTACAGAAGAGTGAAACTAGATCTCCCACAAAACACAAAAATCACCTCAACATGGACTAAAGATTTAAGCATAAGACCCAAAGTGATAATAATACTAGAAGAAAACCTAGGGAAAACTCTTATGAACATTGGCCTAGGCAAAGAACTTAAGACCAAGACTTTGAAAGCTCAGGCAACCCAAACAAAAATAGATAAATTAGACTCAATTAAACCAAAAAGCTTCTGGATAGCAAAAGAAATAATCAATGGAGTGAAGAGATAACCCGTTGAATGGGATAGAAAATATTTGCAAACTATTCACCCAGCAAAGGACTAAGATCTAGGACAGTGGTTCTCAACCTTCCTAATGCCAAGGCCCTTTAATACAGTTCCTGTGGGTCACAACCCACAGGTTGAGAACCGCTGAAGAATATTCACATATACAAGAAATTCAAACAACTCAACAGCAAAAACAAAAAATAATCCCTTTAAAAGGTGGGGAAAGCACACGAACACATGAATAGACTTTTCTCAAAATAAGACAGACAAATATCAACAAGTATATGAAAAAATGCTCAACATCACTAGTCATCAGAGAAATGCAAATCAAAACCATTGTCTTACCCCAGTCACAATGGCCATTAAAAAGACAAAAAAATAATGGATGTTGGCAAGAATGTGGATAAAAGGGAACTCTTACGCACTGTTGGTGGGAATGTGTGGAAAACAGAATGGAGAGTTCTTTAAAACTAAGAAGTGGAATTACCATTTAATCCAGCAGTTCTGCGACTGAGTATCTACCCAGAGGACAAGAAAGTGATGTATCAGAGGGATACCAGCATATACTCACATTCATCACAGCACTATTCTCGGTAGTAAAGATATGGAATTAACGTGACTTTCTCGCTGAATGAGCAGATAAAGGAGGTGTGGTGTGCATAGACAATGGAAAATTACTCAGCCATCAAAAAGAATGAAATTGTGTCATCTGCAGTAACATGGGTGGCAGGTGGGTCATTCTCTTCACTCAAGCCAGGAACAAAAACACATAATGCATATTCTCACTTAAATATGAGAGCTACAAATTTGATCACAGGGGGGTAAAGAATGGAAAGATAGATAACAGACTTGAATGGATGAGTACAAGTTGGGGATGAAGAGAGGTTAGCCAAAGGGAACACACTTATGGTAAGAGATAGGAATAAATTCAATGTTTGATGACAAAATAGGGCAACTATAGTTAACAGAATATGTATCATACTTGGGGGACAGACACCTTCAATACCCTGACTTGATCACTATACTTATACATCTATATTAAAATTTTATAAATTGGTACACATTTTAATTTTTTAACATATAGATATCCATGTACAATATTGGATCAGTCGGGGTAGTGCATAGCAGGAAACTCTGTCTAGTTTAAGTAGAGAATTATGAATGAGGGTATTGGGTTGTTCCGACTGGATTAAAGAAACAGGCTCAGAAGGCACCCATCCAAAAATAAGATCCTAAATCACATCGCAAGCTGCTCTGGTGAAAAAGCATTGCCCTGCTTCAGCCACAGCTTGCCCTGGTCCCCGCCCCCCTGCCCCTCTGAACGCTACCTCAGAACCTGAACAAGCACCTCCACCCTCACCAGCAAGTGGCAGGATGCATGCCAGCATCCCTGAGTCACCAGCTACTGATGCCTTGTCTGCAGCAGGTGGACCCAATGGTCTAAGTGGCAAAGCCAAGGGCTGGCTCTAAGCCTTATCAGAATGTATTGGAAGAAAAGAACTATGGTTTGAGAGTTGTTTCGTTGGATAAATTTCATTAAAATGAAGAAGTCAGTAGAAAGAGTGTGCAGCGCCCTCTAGGTAAATTACACTGATGCAGTGGCTCACTCCAAGCACACGTGCTCTCAAATTAGAGTGAGTTGTAACTAGTGAGCGCGGTGTGAGTGCCCAGTTTCCAAAGTCTGTGTACACTGGTCGATGAGGGTGCAGCTGTCATTTTTAATGTGCTGCCAGAGATATTGACGTCTTTTGCCTTTTACCTTCTTCAAATGCCATAGCATCATGCCAACATCAAAGATTTTTTATTTACGGCTGTTCCTTTGTACAGATGTTCTAGAATTCCAAGTCTTAGTTATTTTTATGTCTCTAAGAGTACATAGACTTCTGACTAAACAACTGTCTGTATAGAAGGAATATGAAATAATCTATCAGATCAGTGCAATGATAGTTGTGGCCTCATGAAACCTACCTTTGAAATAGTTCCAATCAATGAGATATTTAAGGTCTAGCCATGCGTATATAGCTCACTAAATTATAAATATGTGTTTTACATGTCAGGGAGGGAAGAAGGCATAGGGAATAGCCATCTCTTTATGCGCATTCTGGGGTATGGCAAGCACCCAGCAGTCTTTGGGGGAGAGGCGTGTTATGACAGCTCAGGACTCAGCCAAGTCTGAGCAGTGAGGCACACTCAGTGAGGGCTACAGTCTGTCAGAAACTGCCATCTATGTTTGCAAAATGTTCTTTGGCTGCTCGGGTAATGAAGGAAGCGCCCGCGTGCTATGCTAATTGGGGTGGGGTTGTTTGCATCCCTCAGTGACCACAACTCACGTGAGAGGTGCGAGGATGCTGCAGCCCTCGTCTCCTGTCTGCTCCCATTCCAATGTCTAGCTCCTCAGCGCTGCACAACTTAAGGGAGGGAACATTCACAGCCACAGCCTCTCCCCAGCAGGGAGGGTACTCCATGCTCGGACCACATTAGGAGATAAAACAGCACTGGCCAGAGTCACGAATCAAGAAACAGCAATGCTCGTGTCCTTGAGAATGAGCTGTCCTAGAAAGTCCCCTCAGTGAAGTGTCTGCATTCAGCCGCAGGTCCAAGGACAGCCCTCCAGGAGCGTCTCCTTGGCCTGCCCGGGCTCTCTCTCCCACCATCCTGGTTTACTTACAGTGCTGTCATTATTATCTGATATTTTCTTTAAGATCCAATTATTTATCTAATTTCTCCCTTTAGAATGTGAGCCTCACCAGGCCAGGTGAGGTGTCCTTTTCCATCTCAGCATCCCTTCAGCACCCCGGACAGCGCCTGGCCCCCAGCAGGTGCTCAGTGAACGCTGGACAGAGTCCAGCAATTCTCCAGAAGAGCTGAGTGTTGGGTGCAGATGTGTGGCTGCCGCCTGGTGACACCTTGTGTAAGGAGATGGAGTGTGCCGTGGGTTTGTGTGTCAATGTCAATTTACTGCCTCTTGACAATGGACGCCCCTTTCCCTGCAGCTCTGAGACCCACCAGAGTTGCTTTCAGTATTTCTCCTTCAAAGTAAGCGCCATTCTAAGCATTCTCAGTAGAGGGCGCCGGGAGGACACACAGGAGCAACCCATCAATTCCAGCGAGGACGGTGCCTGGTGCAGGCGTGGCCAGGTACAGGCTGTGGTTCAACCAGGTAGTCCCCTGGCTGAACCACACTTGCTTCAACAAGATGCAGACACAGGCTTTCTGATACCTGCAACCTCTGCCTGGTGATAACCTTTCCCTAGTCCTCTTGACAGAGAAGCCAAGTCCCCAGGCAGCTCATGTGGTCCAAAGGTTCCCCGGGCCCCCACACCACATGGCCTGTGCTGACGGGGTATCCTCTGGCTGGCCCAGACCAGCCCTGGGCGGTTTAAACTGGGTGTAGTCCCCTGGCTGAACCACACTTGCTGCAACAAGATCAAAGCGCTTGCAAGTCTGTCCTAGCCTGGGTGCTTTCCTAACCCCGGGGTACCTATAGGGTTTCTTTACGTCTTAGTTATGCTTCACATTAAACTTCCCTGCTTAACCTACTGTTTGGTTTCTACCTCTGCAATGAACTCATAGCTACAAACCACCACTTTCCCTTCTCACCACGACTGCCCTGACTGAAGGCCCTGCCAGGGAACCACCCCTAGGCTGCTCCCTGCCCAGAAGAGGTCACTGGCTGGGGAGGGACTGAGCAGCTGACCCAGGGTGGCCACGTGTCAGCTGGGGAGAGATCAGAAAGGAGCTGGTTTTCAGGACAAGTGTTCATCAGGCAAACTCATCAGCCTTTCTTTCTCTAGAATTTGGTGGGGAATGTGGAATTGCTTGATCAAACTGTGCTTAGAGATAGACCAGTAATGATAGTGGCCCCTGCTCTGTGGGGACATGGCCACCTACCAGACAGACCCTGTTCTAAGCACCTCACACTTAGATATTAACTTAACACTCACAGTTCCTGTGGGGAGGGGGGAGGCAAATTACTAGTATCAGCTCCACTTTATAGGTGGTGAGACAGAGACACAGAGAGAGAACATCACAAGGTCAGGGTCATACAGATTGTGATAGACCTTGGACTTGAACTCAAACTACCAGATTCAAGATTTCCGCATCCCTCATCCTTTATGTAAAATTTAAATATGTGCCAGAAACATGTTTTTTTTAATTACCTTAAAATTAACAGCTACTCATGAAACACATCAACATGATTACCTGTAGAAAAGGGGGGATGGGGGACAAAAGGAAACGACAATTAATGAAAAATGAACAAAACAAGAACACGGCTCGCAAACATGTGTGTAGCTGTGATGTGTGTGGCGATGAGTGCAGCTGGGCCAGCCCTCTGTGCAGGGCGGGGTGGACAGCAAATGCTCAGAGTGACAATGACAATGTTCTCTGCAGCAGAAGGACATAGGGAAACATGACCCCGCCTCAATGTGGCAGGGGTACTCTGGGCCTGAGGGAGCATGGCAGAATCCACCTGGCTGTAGAGATTTACAGAAACAGAACTGCAAGAACGTGAGCCCCGTGAGGGCAGGGAATTTTGCTCGGTGTCTAGAACACAGCCTGGCAAACAACAGATGCCCTCTGGTTGTTGACTAGATGCACAAAGGAAGTCGCGGGCTAGATGGTGAGGCTGAGTGTGGGAGGTGAGGCGCATCCTTCGGGAGCAGAGGAGCAAACGAGCCAGGGCAAATTACAGTCAGGGCAACCATCTTAAGCAAATCTCTTGTTTTTTTCAAATTCAGAATATGAATCCTTCAAAGAGCACATGTATTACCAGTTGTAGTTTTACATAAAATTCAAGGATGTGCCCATCAGATATTCAAATAAAATTGTCTTTCCCAGGAATTATTCTGCCCCTGGAATGGGGGAGGTTACCCAATATATATACTAAATCAAAATAAGGAATGTTACAAATGGTAGCAAGACATTAACAGAAATCAGGGAAAAACAGTTGTCTTAGAAATAGCTCTGTTTGCTTTTCATTCCAGCCAGAAATAGGTCCTAAAAGCTGCCCAGCACCCTGTTGCTATAGCAAGCACTAAATTAATATGTGCCCCCATGCAATGCCCTTAATACAATCTTCAGAGAGACATTTAAAAGTTGAGCTCCAAAGAGTGCTAAAATCGCCATCCACAATCCCAGCACGTGTCGCCTTCTCTAAAGCTGCAGCAGCATCTAAGCACTAATTTCGTCTGTGTGACTTGACCAAGAAAAACCCCACACTCTTCCTTCTTTCTCTCCTATTTTCAGCTTACACCAGAAAAGATCAACTTCTAACATGCCAGAAGGTCTCCCCTACTTTTCCCAAGAGGTGATTTGGATCTTATATATAAAATTCCATAATCACTTAACATTCGGGCCGATACCAGTTTCCTGAGGACGAGGAGCAGCTCGGCTGCCTTTGCCAAGGTCCCAGCCTTGAGAGTCAGTAGCTGGTATTTGTCACTTCATTGTCAAACTCACACAGAGCCCACAGATGTGATTATGTAATTACGATCAAATGGCAACCAGTGTGCAAGTCTTGAATTACTTGTCCCGGAACAGTGGAGCTATTTATAATCATAGTGGGGCCAGGGGAACAGAGGAGCTGTGGACAAAGGCAGGCTAATTTGTAGCCCAAGGACCCAGACCGGGATGAAGCATCTGAAGGAAAAGCTGCCAATCACGGGCAGGACAGTCCTCACCAGCCACCACCCCACTGAAGAGGAACCTTATAGGGCTGTGGTTTGAGAGAAGGGGACAGACTTCATAGGGAATAATCGGGCAGGGCACAGCTTTTATCAATAAGCCCCCAGCCACCTTCACCACAGACAGGTGAGGTTGAAAAGATCCCTACGCTTGCTCGGTTGAGGATTTTGCATTCTTACAAAGGGATAGATACCAAGAAATCTGGGAAGGGGCAGGGGCTTAGCAACAGGAATAAAATAGTTCTTCCCGTGTTAACAGAGTGAGTGGTATTTCCAAGGAGGGCAGATTGGGCAGCAAAACAGGCAAGGCATTTATCACTCAGAAGGCATGTTGCAGGGGTACGCTCTTTGTTCAGTAGCCAGTCTGGCAAGTGGGCAGAGCTGGGCCAGCAGGACGCTCGAAGTGCACTGGGGCCTGAGCTGTGGGGTCAGATAAATCCAAATTCAATCCAAACTCAGTATGAGTCAAGTCACTTCAATTTATCTCTAGAATATAATGCAAGTGGATAAAAGCTTCTATTACTAAGAACATAGTTAATTACACTAGAATTTTTGTATTAAAATTAGTGCTTTGATTCCAGGGCACTAATCTAAGATTGGGCAAGCAGATGTTGGAGGCTTCTCCCTGAGGCATGTCCGACTCTCCCATCAACACGATGAGCTCTTACACATCTCCCCGGACCTCACGTCCCGAGAGTGAGGCAGCTCCTTCTAGACCCCGTTCCCATTAACACTCGCATTTGGGACCCCTTCTTCCCTGGTTTTTAGCTCTTTGTCTTTTTTTTTGTTATTGTGAGATTTAGGGATTTTTTTTTCCTACATTTTAAAATTTTTATTTCTTTAATTGACGAAATTGTATGTATTTGTGGGGTCCATAGGGATGTTTTCATACATATAATGTGTAGTGATCAGATCAGGGTAATTAGCATTCATCACCTCAAATATTTATTACTTCTCTGTGTTGGGAACGTTCAATATCCTCCTTTTAGCTATTTGAAAGTCTGTAATATACAGGCTGTTCATAAAGTTAGTGTGCAATTTAAAATAGCCAACTATTTTAATCTGCAATTTAAAACAGTTGGCTATTTTAAATTGCACACAGACTTTATGGACAGCCTGGATTGTTGTTAACTGCAGTCGCCCCACAGAGGTGTACGGCACTAGAATGTGTTCTTCCTGTGTAGCTGTAATTCTACATCTCCTAACAAGTCTCTCCCTATCCCTCCCTTCCTCCTACCTTCCCAGCCTCTAGTATCCTCTGTCCTACTTTTTACTTCTGTGAGATCAAATTTTTTTTTAGCTCAAAGGGTTCTCATTTTCATTCCATATATATCCAACCAAGAATTGTATAGAATTGTTAGTTAATTATAACCAAGGCATTAATATTGAGCAACCTTACTTTCCTCAAGATTCTGGCCACTTCGTTCATTGAATAACTATTGATAAGGTACTATATTAGTTTCTCGTGGATGCTGTAATAAATTGCCTAAACTTAGTGGCTTAAAACAACACAAAAGTATTTATTCTCTTATAGTTCAGGAAGTGAGAAGTCTAAAATTGAGGTGTTAACAGGGCTGAGATCCTGGAGGCTTCAGAGAAGAATCTGTTTCCTTGTCTAATCCAGGATCTAGATTATAGCAGTTCTCAACCTGTAGGTTATGACCCCTTTGGGGAGTCAAAGGACCCTTTGACGGGGGTCACCTAAGACCATCCTGCATATCAGATATTTACATTAGATTCATAGCAGTAGCAAAATTACAGTTATGAAGTAGCAACAAAAATAATTTTATGGTTGGGGGTCACCACAACATGAGGAACTATATTAAAGGGCCACGGCATTAGGAAGGTTGAGAACCACTGATCTAGAAGAACAACCCTCCAACCTCTGGTCCCCTCATTGCAGCTCCTTATTATGCCTCTGTTACCTTGTCTCTCTCTTATGAGGACCTTATAATGACATAGAGTCCACCCAAGTAACCCAGAATCATCTCCCATCTCAAGGTCCTCAATATGCCATCACATCTACAAAGACCCTTTTGCCACAGAAGGTTAACATACCCACAGGTTCTGGGAACTAGCATGCGGCCATCTTGGAGGCACCCACTGTGAGTCCATGCGCTCTATGGAGAGCTGGGGATGCACAGGCTTAAACTCCCTGCATCTGCCTCCTGGGCTCTCAACATCCAGAGGGTCCAAGGGGAGAACCCAGGGTGGCATATAGCCCTCCCACCACACACAACTAAAGATTGGACAGAGTATGGGAAACAACCATGTGCAGATGTCAGGCATCAGACAAGACAGGACCACAACCTCTGAGAGAGGGCAAAGGAGGGGAGTCCCACAATTTCCCAGTTTTCTGCACCACAGCACTATTCAGATTAGGTCAGAGGGAAGGTGAGACCAGGTAGAGCATAGCCATCTGGCTGAGCAGAGAAAACAAGGATCAGAGTTTGGCTGCTGAGACTGTGGAAGCAGAACAGGGCACAGAATGGAGGGAGTGCACAGGGAAGGAGCTCTGGAAACTTAAATGCGGCTTTCCCCGAGTCTGTGGCTGAACACCAAGTGCAATAACAGGGTGAGATTCCACGAGCCTGGGCAAAGAATGACCGTCAGAGAGCTGTGAGCTAAAGAGAGATTCTAGAACTTTCAAAGAGCTGAGAGACATAAGAGTTCTAACTTGCCAGAATTAATAGATCTCATGAATTATCTGAACATTTGGTTGATACTTCAGAAATGCCTCTGAAATATCTCAGACATTGTTCTCTAACCATAAAAAGCTACTTGATACTCACCCTAGCAAGCTTAAAAACAACAATAAAGGAATCGTGACCAACTTCAAATAAATTAGCTACCTTCTAGAACAAAATTTAACACTCTATCAGGAAGGCAACGTCATCCATACATTGAACACACTAACATCAACAATGTCCAGCACAAAATTTAAAATTACTAAACATGCAAACAGATAGGATGACGTGACCTATTACCTGTAGAAAAAAATACACCATTATAAAAATACCCAGACATAATAAGAGCTATACAATTATCAGACAAGGACCTAACCTAGTTAATTAACTTACCTAATTACCTTACCTAATTTAGGTAAATATAGTAATAATTTAGGTAAATTTAGTAGATAATTAGGTAACCTAATTATGAGACAATGATCTAACCATTCCCCCGTTACTTTAAGGAAAACGTGTGCACATAGTGATGGAATATATAAGGAATCTAAACAGAGAAACAGAATATACAAAGAGAGTAAAAGTTCTAGAATGGAAGAATACAAGGTCTGAAATAAAATATTCACTAGCTGGGTCTAATAACAGTTTTGACACTGTAGAATAGAACATTGAACTTGAATACTAGGAAAACAGAAACTATCCAAATTAAAGACAGAGACCAAAACGAAGGCCAGAGAAATGAACAGAGCCTCTATGACCTGTGATACAAAATAAAGTGGTCTAGTAGACAAGTAGTTGGAGCCTCAGAAGTAAAGGAAAAAGACTAGTTCACACATACCCAATTGTAGACATAGACGCCAAAATTATTCTAGGTTTGATAAAAAACAGAAATCCATGGTCTTGGATCACGTGGGCTGCTATAACAAAATTCCCTAAATGGAGTGGCTTATAAATAATGGAAATTTATTTTTCAAATTCTGGAGGCAGAGCAGTCTAAGACCAAGGGACCAGTAGATGTAGTGTCTGGTGAGAACCATCTTCTCACTGTAATCTCATACAGTGAAAACGGGCCAGGCAGCTCTCTGTGGCCTTTTATAAGGGCACTAACTTCATTCATGAGGGCTCAGCCTTCATGATCTAACCATTTCCCCAAAACACCACCTAATATAGCACCTTGGTGATTGAGCTATCAACGTATAAATTTTGAAGAGATATAAACATTCAAGCATTAGCAAAATAACACTCACCAAGAAAGTCACACCAAGGCACATCTTAATCAAATCTCTGAGGACTAACGAAAGAAAGATACTCTTAAAAGCAGTCACAAAAGACACACAGTACACAAGAGAGCAATGACAAACATACCTTCTTTGTCTCATCAGACCAAAAAACGTCATATGTCAATGAAACATCTTTAAAGAACAGAAAGAAAAAAATAAACGGTCAACCTAGAATTTTATAAACAACAAAACTAGCATCCAAAAACTAAGGTAAAATAAGGGCAATTTGAGACCAAGAAAAAAAAATCTAGCAGCACATCTCAATAGCCAAAGATATTAAAAGTTATATACACAGAATAAAATGATACCATGTGGAAATCAAAAATAGATAAAAGAATGAAGAATTCCACAATGACAAAAAATTAATTCAGAATGAGGGTAGGAATGAAAAAATGTTTTTATCATGTTTTTAAAAAGATAATGGACTGTGAAAAGCAAAAATAACAACTATGTAGAAGTAAAATGTATGCGTAAATAGCAGAAGGGATGGTCACGGAATGGAATGATGTGGTTGTTACACTACAGATGAAATTATATAACATTACTCTGATGCAGGCTGTAAGTTAATGGTGTGTACAGTCATGTCTCAGCATCCACAGGTAACTGACTCCAAGGCCCCCCTTGACACCAAAATCTGAGGTGCCCAAGTCCCTTATATAAAATAGTGTTTGCATGGAATCATTACACATCCTTCCATAATCATCTCTAGATTACTTATAATATCTAATACAGTGCAAAATGTTCTTTAAATAGTTGTTATACTGCATTGTTTTTATTTGTATCATTTTTATTGTCGTTTTATTTTTTTTAATTAAATATTGCTAGCCTGTGATTGGTTGACTCTGCAAAAGCGGACTCCATGAATGTGGAGGGCCAACTGTACTATAAGACCTGAGAAATCACCAAAAAGAAAGGTAAAGCAGTCTGGTGGGAAAAACAGATGAAGAAATCAACAATTGCGGTCATGTCAAGGTCTATAACAGAGACCACCTCAGCCTGGGAGGTCACGACGAGGTCGGCCAGCTTCTGCAGACCATCGTACTAATCAGGTGTTTTCCAGAGAAGGGGCCAGGCCAAGGCAATGGCCTGAGAAAGTAAAGCTCAGGGACCTCTCCGAGAAGGAGGGACCACGCTATGGGAAACCAGGGACCAACCTGTACCACCATAAAGTCGCTGGTCAGCCCAGCTGGAGTAGAGAGTGTAGGAGGAAAAGAATTCACCTCAAAATTAATCACCACTTGTATACTTCCACAGACAATGGGTATGTGCACGTATGTACATACATGCAGATGTATGTATTTTTGCCCAAGTTCACGCACATCCTTCTTCACTTTTGATCAAAACATTCCACTTAATGGAGCTCAATCTCTTATCTACAACCTCTTTCTAGTCCTAGGTCCCCAGAATTCCTGACACTTAGCTACAAAGGGAAATTGACAAAGTTTTCACAATAAAGGCCGCTTTGGGTAGAAACGTGCTCCACTCAAACATCCCAACACAGCAGGATACTCCCTCCTGCACTCTTAAATAACAATGCACTGGCTGATGGACACTTGGGGCTTTGCGTGTGCCCAGATTGGGCAGCACGGTTCACATGCCTTGTGTTGTTTGTTTCATCCCCAACAGTGCCTACAACTGCCCAGGTAGGTGGATGGTATCATTGTTTCCTGTTACTGAAACTAGGGCCTGGGAAGCACCAGTGGTTCACCCTGGCCCAGTGAGTGGTGGGTGATGGAGCTGAGATGAGGACTCAGTGAGCTGGGCCCCAGGGTCTGCATTATTGGCCACTGTGCTCTCCTTTCTCAGCCACAAACGTGGGCTGCTGCTGCTGCTACTGCTGCTGTAACAGAGACGGCCACCTCACGTGAAAACAGCAGAGGAACATTTGCCTGAGGGTAAAGGAAATTTCAGAGAAAGTGGCATCCTCCCATCCTGGGAGGACACACAGTAGCCAGAGGACCCAGGGAAGGAGGGTGTTGGAGGCGGGGCAGGTTAGCAAAGGGACAGCAGGTGTACAGAGACAGGGTTGTGAGTGCACCTGGCTCCCTCGGGGTCATGTCTGATGGAATTGATACCTGAAGAGTGGATTTGGGATGGAATGAATAGAGAAGAAGGGAAATTGTTCTGAGAGGTCGCAGATTAAAATAAACCTAGAATGTGTTGACCACCTCTGCTCAGAGGGAGATTTTAACAAAACTGTTCTCCAATCAGTTAGGCCAAAGAAAAAGGCCTGGTCTAAGCCATCTGCCTTCCTTTAAGCTACTAACAATACCCTTAGTCCAGGTGAGACTTTAACAAACATTCATTAAAATAAATCCCCTTTCCGATCCTATGTCAGACCCGGTTCCACATAATGATTTTTTTTGTTTATTTATAAACAAAAATAAAGGAAAACACTTGAATTATTTTGTATAACCTAAAATATATAATAAAATTATCAGGCAAGTTCCTATTTATGTTTTTCTCTTTTAAAACTGTAGGATAATTATAAGTAATCCACCAACCTCTTTCCTGCCCAAAATAAATAAGAGCTGGGGAATATTCAGGTGGCAGAAAAACTGGACTGGAAAGGATTTTTAATGTAAGCATCCATCATGGTTCAGGGACAGAACCCATGCACCCCTGGCGCTCACGGGCTGGGACAGACACAGAGAGCCATAAGCATGGTGCGGCCTGGAAAGGCTGGGAGGGGCAGGTCCCAGTGCAGGCTTGATTCCCCCAGAGGGAAAGCGTGGTGTACCAGAAGTTTATTTTGGAGGAGATCAAAGAAAAACCCAGATGGGCTGAAGAGGAAATGAACAGGGAAGGGGCTTCTGCCTTAGTGAGCGGCTGCCACTGCGGCCACCTGGCCCAACCCCACTGGGACATCCAGGAGACTGTGTCCATGGCGCATGCCCCCAGCTGTCCAGCCAAGGCAAGAGGAGCCACCACCTCCCACTCAGTGTTAATGAAGGGCTGCTCTGGACACACATCTGCTGGCCTTCAGTGACGCCTGTGCTGGAGCCACGAGATCCCATGATGAAACAAGAAAGCCCTGGGCAGAGAAGCTGGTACAAGGGGCAATGCAGCCCGCAGCCAATGGGGGAGGCTCAGGAGGCTTCACACTAAAAACCCACAGCACTGCTGGAGTCGGTCAGGTAGGAGGGGAAGGCATAGAACAGTCCAGGTAGGAACAACACTGACTATGTTTACTAGGATGATGTGCACGTGTATTTTTCCCCATGGGAAGTAAATTCCTACAAGGCAATGATTAGGTCTTGTTCATTTTTTATTCAACCAACCTTTCTCAAGCATTAATTACTTTAGGGCTAAGCTAGAAAAATCTAAGATCAAGACATATGAAACCAGGGTTAAAGGCGACACCTGGCCTGGCCCCTTCAGGAAAGGATGACCAAGATGAAACTCCTACCAACATGAAGGCCCAAGGTAGGCTCGGCACCCATAGCTCAGTGGTTAGGATGCTGGCCACATACACACCAGAGCTGGTGGATTCAAACCTGGCCTGGCCTGTTAAACAACAATGACAACTATAACAATAAAATAAATAAAACTGTGGTGATCACCTGTAGTCCCAGCTACTTGGGAGGCTGAGGCAAGAGAATCTCTTGTGCCCAAGAATTTGAGGTTGGTGGTGAGCTGTGACGCCACGGCACTCTTCCAAGGGCCACATAGTGAGATTCTGTCTAAAAACAAAACAAAACAAAACAAAAAATTGCCCAAGGCATAACTTTAAGTGAGAGAGGCCATGTGGTTTGTTTTTTGAACAATTTTATTATTTTTCTACAAAGGAAAATATATTCATCTTCTAAAAAATAAAACATATAGTATGTATAACATTCTATAAATGGACTGTCATTATACGTGTTAAAATTTTAAAAATATCCACAATATGTGGTGAGCACCATTTATAGTCATAAATGTATTTCTAGAATGTTCTAGAATATCATACTGTATCAGATTTCTTTGCTTTCAGTCAGGCTGTACGGTATGACCTTTAAATAATGTTAATGCAAGTGAATATTTGCTTTGTATTTTCTCCATTTTCTTGACTATTTCTTGCATTTTCTCTGAAACAAAAAGCTGTTTTCCACTTGCTCAAGCCATAGGCAAGGCGAGATTGCAAGACAGCACAGTTCTGCAGGGCTAGGCGGTCCCTTTATTCCTGAGAGTCAGTGTCAGCAGAGCTGACCTCACCTCGTGGGCGAGGGCTCCTGCTAGACCTACGTAACAGTGACACCTGCTGGTCATTTTGGGGTCATTACCAACAATGGATCTTCAAAATGGACAAAGACTTTCAGGTGGTTTCCCCTGAGTATGCTGAATTTGATTTTTGCTGGATTTTTAAGGCTTTCACCGAGATACACACTGACTTGTCTGGGCAGCTCTGCCCACAGTAGAATACCCTGTCTGTCTCCATCTTTGTTTTTCACCCAACGCTGCCACTTGCTGTTGGTAGGACCCACTCTGATCACTCAGAACTATCCTGGGGACATTTGTGGCGGAAAAGGAAGAAAAATTGAAAATTCATACAAACTGGTCCTCATAGACCTTATTTTCAAAAATTATCGTCAGAGCCCTGGTTCAGGCTTTCAGTGGAACAGATACAAGAGGGATGGGAGGATGGACCCAGGGAAATGGCTTTGAAGGGGTCTTGTCCCCAACGCCACCTCCTCACTTCCCATCATGCTCTGTGGCAGGGACCTCAGCAGCATCGTAATAACCAGCCCCATCACAGAGACTTCAGTGGCAGAAAACTAAATTATTATCTGTCATTGTGGAAAACAGATTAAAATTGAAAAATGGCCTTCCAGAGCCTGAGTTCCTTCAAAAAGGAAGAAATTCCACCTGGGGAATGAGCTCCAGCCTGTATCTGTGCCACCAGCCCTGGACATGTGGGCCCAGAAAGAGACTTCTGGGGAATGAGTCCCAGCCCGTATCTGTGCCACCAGCCCCAGAGATGTGGGCCCAGAAAGAGACACCACCTTGGGAATGAGCCCCACCCTGTATCTGTGCCACCAGCCCTGGACATGTGGGCCCAGAAAGAGACTCCACCTGGCGAATGAGCCCCACCCTGTATCTGTGCCACCAGCCCTGGACATGTGGGCCCAGAGAGAAACTGGACTCCCAAGTCCCCTGGGACTGTGCTCAAATCCTGTCTGACCCTTATCCACTGAATGTGAGTGAGTATAAGACTTTTCCAAGTCTCACTTTCCCCAACTGCAAAATATATACAATGTAACTAAAAACACAGAAGGCGAAAGATCATCCTGAGGGCTCATAGCAGGGAGGAACCCAGGTCCAAGTTTTATTCAAGAACTTGTGCAAAATATTTCAGATAAATGATTTTTAATCCTCTTCTTCATCCTAGGTAATTTGGAAGTAACATACTTCGTAACTCTCTTTTCTGTTAGCAACCACACTAAACCAGTCTCATAGATTGTTCTACAAATACTTTTCCTGAGTATTTCAAACACCTTCTCCTTCCTGCCCCATCATTCTGCGCCCTGGGAGTGCCGGGATCTGACCAGCAGTCTCTGCCTTCCCTTCCGCCCCTCCAATCAGGATGCTCCCTCTGCCGCAGGAAGCCTGCAGGTGACCCATGATGACTTTTCTGTGCTGTCTGGTTACCTCCTTACAACTCCATGACACCCTCCCCCATCTTCCCTCCACTTCGCTGGGTCTGAGACGCCTTCACTGCCGCTCCTCCTGGACCCCCACATGGGGAATCTCACAGGTGAGTCTCAAACACTCTTCCTTCTCTCCTGCTATCCCCACTGGACAACTCTCAGCTGTGCTGATGACCCCCTCACTTAGCACT
>NW_003852523.1:1112455-1118598 GCF_000181295.1 Otolemur garnettii
CGATGTGTATCTGTGTTCTTGTCACAGGATCCTTTGGGGGGATCCAGACTAAGCCCCCCAAACATAACAGAGAATGTTTCTCCCCCACCCACCTCCTTACCCCAATAGACAAGCCTCCTCTGCCCTGTGGCTACATCAATCTCAGCTCCTCATACGTCACCTTGTCCCCACAGCCAGGCCAGCAGCAGCAGGATCTGCCAGCTCTGGCTTCAAAGCCATCCTCAGGCCCAGCTTCCTTTCCCTGCCAGGTGACATGGTCCAGTCCACCACCATCACCCCCAGCCTCCTGACCTCTGACCTCAACCTCTCCTCCCATCCTCAACCCCCGACAACCTTCCTCCCCCGAGCAGCAAGGTGGCCTCTCAGGAGGGTCATTCACAGATGCTGTGCCCAAGCAGCGCCTTCCCAGGGGACAGGCAGGTGCATGGGAGACGCCCTCCCCCGACCTGGGGCTCCATCTCCTCGTGGATGCCCATCTCCCTTCCCCAAACTGCCAAGCTCCTTCCCAGGTCAGGCCCCTGCATTTGCTGTTTAAAACACCATTTGGGTGGGTCTTCACCTGGCTTTCTTGTCCATCAGGGGCCAGTGCTGAAGTCCCCTCCTCAGAGGGCCCACCCTCATCACATCCTGCTTCATTCCCTTCATGGCAGACACCCCCATCAATGACGCAGAGCCTGTCCAGACCCAGCCAACCTTCCAGCCAGAGTCAAACCCGGCAGCCTACAAGACATCATCGTCCAAATGCCTGCACCTCCTGCTGCCCCACACACCACCCTGGGTTGCCGTCTCCGCTCTCTGAAGACAAACCCCTGGAAGCATGGGCTGCCTCTTACGTGGCAAAACCTCAGCTATCTGGAAACAGATCCTAAATAACTCAGTCTCCAATGGCTTAACAGGCGCATTGGAACTTCAGCAGCATCTTCATGCTAACAAAGTCTGATGCAAACTCAGTCCCCTCCTTTAGGCAACAAACAGCTGTGAGGTGGCTGTTCCCAACAGGTGCCATGCTGAACAGAGGACGCAACAATAAGGGGACCCACGTGGTCCCTTGGTGGGGACGTGAGGGAGTAAGCAACCCATTTGAACGTGGTGGAGGGGTCACAGAGGGCACCTTGGGGGGTGAAGGAGGGACTCCTACCCAGCCTGCGTCTGAGACAGGTGGGATGTTGGGAGACGGCCTGGAGGGTGACAGCTGAGCTTCCAGAGCAAGTCAGAGGCCCTGCTGCAGAAAACTTAGGCTGTTCCATCATTCGCTTTTACGTTTTTTGTTTTTTTTTTTACAATTTTCCTGCTATTTAATACTTTCTGGTCTTTTCCCTAATAGCCACGCATAGAGAATTGTGTGGGGAGGATTTCTCAAAGGGTGTGGCAAAGTCACTAGGGATGACTGTCAAATGACAGCCCGGGTCCTGGCCCGGACCTCAGACTTAGGATCTGCACGTCAGGGCCCAGAGTCTGACTTCATGGCAGGGCCTGCTGGATTTCCTGGTGCTTTCAGTGTCAGAGAAACAGCAGCTGGGGGCTCTACCTTAGGGCCTGGGGTAACACACTGGTGATGAATCACAGGGCACCTAGTCTGGGAGTCTGGGATGCCCATAAACGACCTGGCTGTCCCCTGCATGATGCCTTGTGTGTGTCCTCCCCAGTGCCCCTCTGAGGGTAGCAACACACCTGGCAGCCACACGTGGGCAGCCCCCACTCATGTGAAGGAGCCTGCCTCCCATCTGAGCAGCTGTGGACATCACGTGCAGACCACAGCCGGCTCCCTCACCTCCTCCGCCCCGTCACAGGCCTGGTGGTCGCCCCTCACACCACCCAGGTGCAGCAGCTCACCAAGGTGCCCACCCACAGGAAAGAGGCTGCGTGTCAACCTCACACACACCAGTTTCCCCCAGGCCCTTCTCTAGCTCAGCAGCACCCCAGCCTGAGAACCACTCAGGGCACAGGCCTCCAGCCAGTCCCACTGGAGTTCACCACTGTGCTGAGAGCTGCATCCATCCACCTCACCTTCTACCAGTGCATGTGCCCATGGTCACATGGGACACCACCTGCCTCGGGAGGGACTGGGCTTCAACACACACACAACACTCACACACCACATGTACACAAAGCACACACGTGCACACACGGTGGACACACAACACACTCGGAGGATTGCTGCTCTCACCTTTGACCCAGAGGCTCCTTGAGTACCTGTGGAGTCCCGGGACCCTTCTGGTCACCTACCCTGCTCCTGTTCCCGTCGTTTCCTCTCTGGAGAGCGCTGCCAGTCGAGAGCCGAATCAGTCCCACACGCAACACCTCACACCTGACCTCACTGCACCTGCCCTCAGGCAAGGCCTTAACTACCCTCAGCTGTCTCCCCTACAGGAAGGACGTGCTCACACCCACTTCATGGATCTGCAGTAGAAGCCGGTGCAATGTGGCAGGACACTCTGTGCTCTCACGTGGACGTCCCTGCTCCCCACGTGATCGTGTCCAACCCCACCTAGCAGGGCAGGTCTCAGGGTGGGCACTGTGGGGCCCTGGGAGGAGGCCAGGCTCCCGATGCAGAGTGCCCCTGGGAACCTGCTTCACCAGGGAGGGGTTAGTCAGGCAAGGAGAGGGAGGGATGCCACCAGGAGGGACTTGGGAACAGCCTGTGGCACCCAGGACAGCACGCCAGGTGGCCTATAAAAGCCCTCAAGAGCTCCCAGTGGAGGCCCAGCCCTCAAACAGGGCCACTCTCTGTGGGTCTGGCTTCAACGCAGTGGTGTCAGCAGGGACACCCTAGGCAGTGTATGAGCACTGTCACCCCAAAAGAACACTTGCAATAGGGGCAGAGGAGGCTTCTAATAGCCCCTGTTCCTGAATCAAACCATGAGCATTGGTCGTGGCATTGATGTCATCTTAGCGTGGTGGAATCAGTCCTGGTGGTACCAGTCCTGGCATTGGAGTTGGGGTCATTTAAAGCCCAGACAGGGAACTCAACTTGCCCAGAGCCATCGCTAATAAGTGGCAGAGCCCAGGTGTGCCCAGTTTTCAGCAGACAGCAGTAGGGGAATCATTTGCACAAGGGCCCCGGAGTGTAGGGTTCCAGGCAAAGACCTGGGGAGGAGACTGGGAGCAAGAAGGCATGGGGTGGGGTGATGAGTCCCAAAAAAGCCCCCCAATCTTGTTCAGCAGGTCACCGTGTGCACACAAGGGCTGGCCAGGACGTGGCCCCCTTGCACCATAGCTATCCCACCCTCACCCAAGAGGGCCAAGGTCCGCAGGAGGCATCTTTCTCTCCCTGTTTTATTTACTGCCGGATTCCAGGGCCTACACCAGGGTCTGGCTAGTGGGTACTCAAAGGGCTCAAAAGGCATTGGAATGTCAACCATCAGTCAACTAGTCAGCTGGAGGGTGGTCTGCACAGGCTGGGAACTGGACAACAGAACAGCCGGCTCTGCCCAGTAAATGTCACAGAAGTGATCCCAGCTGGTTTCCCCTGCAGCCATTCCGGGCATCTCAGCATGATCTCTCCCCCACCCTCCCTCACTCTCTCTCCACCCCCTGCAAACCCCGCCTACTCACTTTTTGAATTATGGGCAATGTGTGGATATTGTGGGTGAAAATTCTTCAGCAAATGCAGATTCCTTCCCATCCCATAGTCACCATCTCCAAACATCTTACTAGGGGAAAAATAATATCTAAATTGTGTCTGCATATGAAACCTTTCAAAAACTGAAAGGAGAGAGGTAGGCTTTTCCCTCTCCATATTTTGAAATTGGCTCAGAGGGACGTTTGGGGAGCCCTGCCTCCATCTGCCACCCAGCCCCCGCTCGGCTGAACACCCTCGGTCAGGGTCCTGTGAAGCTGGAGAATCGTGGCGGGCACAGAACCGCGGCCCAGCCCACACTGCAGAGCAGCCTCCAGATCAGAATTTTCCTGCCAAATGGGCTTCTGGCTTCATCCACTCGAACAACTTTCTTGCTCACTGCTCAGAAGAGGCGTTTTGGCACGGAAAGGAATCCATCCCAAGAGGAACAAGGTGGAGACGGTGACACTCACCGGGCTGCCTCTGCTCAGGGCCCCTCTCGCCACGCTACCCTCTTCAGCCAGCTCCACAGGGTAGCTGCCCCCAACCCAGGCTGCCTGAGAGCTGTTTGCGCGATGTGTTCATTTCACAAATGTTGTGTGTTTAGCCCTACGTTCTGCCAGGCATTGCTGTAAGTGCTTCATGTATACACAGTCCATAAACTCTGCAAGGCTGGTATCAGAGCTCCCCTCATTTGACAAATGGGAAGGCTGAGGCATGAGGCTAGGAACTTGCCTAAGGCCACAGAGCGGGGAAACAACAAAGCCAGGATCCCTGGGCGGCCCTCCTGCTTAGAGACCCTGAGCTCTGACAGCACTGCACACTTTCCTCCTGGGTGGACCTGCCCAGGTCATACCCTCCACACCCTCCAGAGCCCTGGCAGCTGTGGAGCTGATCTGATTGATGCTCCTGCTGATTGGGAAGGAGCTGGGAGTCTGTAGAAGTTCCCACGCCCAGGGCCTTCAGAACCTACTGTCCACTGTCCTTTAGCCTGGAGGACAGTGGCTGGAGGGCTCTCAGAGGGAGATTTTTCAGGCAGCAAAGCGGCCATGTGCCAGGCCCCACCACACTGAGTATTCTTGTAGTCCAGGAAAATCTCAGACAATTCTCTGCCTCGGTCTGAGGACTGCCAGGCTGGGCTCGGGCAGGAGCTTCCCCTGGGAGGAAGGAGGTTTCTCTGAGCACACCCAAGAGCCTGAAGGTCAGCAGTGGCCTGGCCCAGAACACGCAAGAAGACACAGTGTCCCTCGTCCTTGCTTCACCACTGTGGGTCACCGCTAGTGTTTGCTTTGTGGTTAATTCCAGTATTTACTGGCCTTAGAAACAGTCCATGCTTGACGTGGAAAGCAAACCAGGGAAGACGGTCACGACATCCTTGTTTGAAGAAAAGAGGAGACAGGGGTACAGATGAGTTTCTAGAAAGAAAGTGGGGTGGGGAAAGGAGAGTTCTGCGTTTTGAAAATAGGCATGGCTTTGCGCGTCACCTGCCTCAGAGTGCAGGTCACCTCACCTGGGAAAGAAAGGATGTGGCATGGGTCAGTTGTCGGCCATTCTGTCCCCCCAGAGGATGTTTTCCTCAAGGAAACCCTCCTCGGAAGCCTGTCTGGACCCCTCTGTGGGAGGGAGGCTCCCCTCGCTGGCCCAGAACTTTCAGGACAGGCGCACACTGGGGACCTGACTGTCCCCTTCTTTTCCCTCACTGTCTGCATCCAGATCCCCCCAGTGCCCAGCAGCCCAGGAACACACACACCCAGGAGCTGGGGTTGGAGGGGCAGCAGTGTGTCACACACCCCGGCACAGTGTCATGGCCTGAGACAACAGCCAGGCAGCCCTGGCCAAGGGCAGTATGGGGTCCTCACACCATTCCACTTTCCCCAGGACAGAACTGCACTACCAGGACTGGCCCCAACACTATTCTTGTATTTGTTTCCTGGAGCTGCTGTAACAAAGTACCACAACGGCGTGGCTTGAGCATCAGAAATGTGTCATTTCCCAGCTCTGGAGACCACAAGTCCCAGATCAGGGCCGGTTCCTCCTGAGACATCAAAGGGGTCTCTGTCCCAGGCCTCTGTTGGCTTCTAGAGGGTGCTGGTGACCTCTGGCCTCCAAGACTTGCAGAAGCATCAGTCCCTCTCCGCTTCCATCCTCACGGGAATTCTCTCTGTATGCATGTCCCGTCCAGGTTCCCCTTTGTAAGGACACCAGACATATTTGGTTAGGGGCCACCCACCCCCTACTCCATCCAGCATGACCTCATCTTAATTAGAAGTTTGGAAAATTGGGTTTGGGAACTCATCCTAGAAAACCTGCTTTGAAGGGTGGACTAGGCGCTGGCCTCAGTGCACAGCTTCCCAAGGGGAACCTTCAAAGGTGACTATGGCCGTAGTCACCAACAAGGACTATAGCCAAACTCTTACTTCCAAGTAAGGTCACATTCTGAGACACTCAGGATTGGCCTTCAGGGCATGGATTTTGGGGACACACTTCAGTCCACAACAATGCTTAGTCAATATGTGTGTGGGTTGGGGGGGCTACTAAAGCATTTGATCCCAGTGTTCTTACATCCTCATTGGAGGAAGGAAGC
>NW_003852523.1:1118837-1134841 GCF_000181295.1 Otolemur garnettii
AGAAGTAAAGTTACAACGTGTCCAGGGCCCGGGCTGCTGGGATCAGGGGAACTTGGCCAGGTGTCTCTCTTTAAAAGCCCAATGTGGAAAGCCCACAGCAGGGGGTATTCCCTGATGGGAAAAGGGAGTGGGCGGCTGAGCCCCGGCTCTGAAATAGACTCTTGCCTTCTGAAGAGCCCTGGAAGTCCAGCAGCCCCGTGGGGTATACAAGCCTTTACTGTGTTTAGATGACACTTTGGGGGAAGTACCCTGACAGCCCATCACCTGGAGTCTGGCCACCTGCCCCTGGGGGCTTAGACAGCTTCACTGGGTCCTTTGAGGCTGGAGGTGCTGCTTCAGCAGAGAGAAGGACCTGCCTTGCTGGACACCCCCATCCACCCTCCACCACCATCCCTAAGCCCCAGTGCAGACTCCAGCTGGCAGCATCAGGCTCTGGGGCAGGCCGCAGCTGTCTCAGCCTGGCCTGGAACGTGGCAGCCCAGCAGAAGTCGGGAATGACATGGCTCTTCCTGAAGACACTCCAGGCTCTGAAGGAGGGAACCTTTCTGGCAACCTTTTGACCTGGCTCATTTTTGACAAGTTGCATGACTGAGAAGTTAGCCACACCTTCTACAAATATCATCGTCTGGCCGGTTATAAAAAGCACATCCAGGTGACGCAGAAGTATCCTAGCATGTGTATGAACGAGGAAAGCCCAGACATGCACTAGCTGCCTGGGGCCACGAGCCCGGTTGTGTACCACGAAAGTATTCACTAAATAATAATAATAATAATACTGGAATTACACGGCCACCAGCATCTGACAAACTTGACCTTCAGGGCCAAGATGTCCCAGCATAACTGCGCTGGAGTGAACTGGTTGTCAGAGTGCTTCTGCTTGTTGGGTCTGAACCAGGTCTCCCATTCCCACACCTCCCAGCACTGAAGGCCCAGACCCTGCAGTCTCCCAGCGTGGACCACAAGGCACTCTGCAGACACTTCCAGTTAGGTTTTCTGTTCAAATCATTGATGTCCCACATTGTCCTCCTTCCCTTTAAACCTTGGTGGTGACTGTGGCATCTGACCAGTGTCCATTCTCCCTTCTGTCCACCATAGAACTTGGAGAGGATCTGTGGCCAGGTTTTAATAATGTTGACATTCACGTTGACCATCTCTAAATGATTCACGGAATAAAGTGTGAGTTTTCGCAGTGTCTTCAATCCCTGGGTTCACATGGTAGGAAGAGGGGGCCACGAAAGTGGGCTACCATGGGCAGCACCCCAAGAGCCAGGCCCCGGGCACCTTCCTTGCTTGGGATAGAGCGTTTCTCCCTGATGGCCTTCAAGGGGAAGACTGTGTGTCCAGTCCACAGAGGAGGAAACTGGGGTCCAGGGAAGGTGATGAACTGCCCAAAACCCCAAGCTGGAAAGGGTGGCTCCAAGCCCGTGCTCTCATTACGACACCACCCACTGTGGCTAATATGATGCTGAATGAGTTTGCTGCCCAAGACTTGGATCAAAACCGAATCAGGAAATAAGCGGAGCCTACAGAAACCAGCATTTGCAGTCTACGCCTATCAGGGCAGGAGTAGGAAGCAGGTGCTTCTGGGCCACTGTGCTGACGTGGAGCTGAATTCCTCTTGTAAACCTCTGTGTGGTAAAATAAGCAAGGGAGAGCATCTGAGCTAAAAAATTAAAAAATAAAAATCCCAGGGAACACAGTTTGGAGATGGGAGGTGAGAAGGAAAGCAGAACGATGATTAGGACCTGGGGTCCGAGGTTGTTACAGAGGGAACGTTCAGGACAGCAGCTTTCCTGCTGTGCAGGGGTGGAGGGCAGGTGCCAGGCAGCGCCACTGCTGGCGGGGTGGTGACCTGAGTGTTCTCTGCACCAGGACACCCAGAGCTACTCAGGAAGGCACACACAGTAAGGACCAGAGCAGTGGCAAAACTGGGCTTTCTGGCTCGTCTTTCCATCTCGGCATGAGCCCAGTAGCACCAGGGTAAAGTGGGTAGCCTACCCAGCAAGGACCTGCAAAATAACTGTGCCCCGTCCCCGTCCGGCCCTTCCTCACTCCTCACAGTTCACTCCCTGACTCCCCAGCCCCACATACCTGTGATCCAACACCCATCTCCCCTTGCTTTCCCTTGAGTCCCTCCCTGAGTGGGTCACCCTGGACTTGTCAGCCACAGGGGTCATTTCTCCAGGGTCCCACCTGGGTTCCAGGGTTCTCTGGGGCTCCGTGTCCACAAAGCCTAATGAGGACAAGCCCACCCGGAGGTGCTATCCCTCCCTTGGTACTCAGACTGAGGACGGCACACCCGGAGGTGCCATCCCTCCCCGGGTGCTCACTATAGACAGGGCTCTTGGCACTCTGCGTGGTCATTGCCTGATAGGCAGGATCACAGCGCTGAGACAATGTATCACTGACACCTTAGGTAGGCAAGTAGTGATGTCTTCTGCTAAGTCACAGAGCCATGTGGCTGTTCTCATTTCCTCTGCAAGGAACTTGTCCAGAACACCCTCTCTCCCTATTTGTAAGGTGAGTCTACTTTCTGCCGCCTGCAGAGCCAACTCAGCTCTGTCCCCAGAGCCACACCAGGCACATTAGAGACACCTGAAACCGAGTGTCAATGTATCAGCTTCCATGGAACAAACTGGGGAACTGACACCGAAACAAAACACTCGTCCAAGTTCCACAACAAGGTGGGGGCATGCGAGAGAAATGGGCAGTACCAGCCATTTGGAGAGGAGGGGACAGAATGTGCATCTTTTTGTATTATATCCAAAACTCATGATTTCAGGAAAGAAATTGAGGTCTATAGTAAAGAAAGTAGGAAACTTCAAAATAAAATCCTACCTCTCCTACCTATGAGCTCTTTGTGACTCTACACCAAGGACTTAGCCGACATAACCTTCATTTCCTCAATGTAAACACAAGATAATAATTCTTGTCCACCCTCAAAAGATTGCTGAGATGATCCTATTATGCATACTGTAGCTTTGGATTCGTTTTTTTAAGTATAAAGCACAGTAAAAATGCAAGGTATTTATACTTGCCTTATAGCAAAGGGAAAATTAGGGTAATTAGGGTTATTACATTCACATTCCGTTCCTCGGTTTCGTGAAAGATGCAATGGAGATTTCATAAACCCTGAAAAAGCTTTATTGCATATTGTCAGCAAAAAAAAATCTTTTTTCAAATATGTGATGCCTAAGAAGGCAAAAACTTTATTAAAATCTAATAAATGCATCTTTATAAAGATCATCGAGAGGCAACCATATTCACGTGGCTACAGCAAGGACCAGAGGGCATCGTGCAGCCGGACGCCTGTTTGCAGTCTGAGAGGCAAGTCGTCTCTGCTGTCATTCCTGCGTGAGATGGATACACAGCCTGGCTGGCTGGGTCTATCAGAGGAGATGGTGACATCCCCAGAGGCTCAGGGAAGGACGTGGCATGGGGGTGCGGGGGTGAGTGTGGGGCCAGGTAATAGGATGACAAACCATGAAAGGGGGGAAAGCAGGGAGGGGACAGGCACAGAGACCCTGGTGGACCTGAGCAGAGTGGCAGAGTAGGAACCTCTCGGCCCCTGAGGGGTGCTGTCATCTCCCTCGAGAGACTGCGTTCACCATGGCAACTGGGCATGGGAGGACCCGGGCACCAGGAGCACCTTGCCCAGTAGACGCAGGTGGATAGAAGGAGGTGCCGAGACCCGGTGTCTTGACAAGCCGAGAAACCTGTGCCCCAGTACCTGCCCACCTCACTTCCGAGCTCTAAGGCTGCAGCTGCCAAGGGCTTGTCATAGTTCTCACCACTGTTTCCAGTATACCCAACTCTGCTAGATGAAAGCAATTAATTACAGTGTCACCTTTATATCCTGGACCCCATCCAGATGCTCCCGAGGCTGGAGCACCCCTCCAGGGGAGGATAATGAAGCAGGTGACACCTGAGAGGGCGCAGGGCCCACTGACAACCCACCCACTCCGGGAGCTGATGACTTTTGGACATATTCCCAGGGCTGGGGCATAAGAGACTGCCACGGGCTCCGCAAGGGGCTGTTACCTTCTGAAAGTTTCCTCATTCTGGTCCTGCTAAGCAGGGAGGTCAAAGCCTCTTATTTTGAAAAGTCGGTGGATCATTAATCTAATTAGCATAATAAAACTGGTATTTCCATATGGCTCTGAGCCAAGAGTTAAAGAAGCAAACAAGGCCACAGAATAGTGACAGTTGTGCAGAGTGTGGCCTGCACAACCCAAGGGCCTGATTCCCATGGACTAGGCTGGAAGTGGCTCCCCCAGGGACTGTCCCCACCCTGTGTGGGGTCTGGAAGTCAGGCTCCCGAGGGCTAAGGTGGCCTAGGACAGAGAAAGGATCTGTGCCCACCTGTCGGTCAGTGCTCAGGAGGAAACAGAAGCAGCAGGTGGCTGGGAGTGTGGAATACGGTTTCTTTACCTCTCAGATTCACAATCCTTGGCTACTGCAGTTTGGGGATGTACTCACTTGTCTGGAAATAGCCTATCTTCGTTGTTCCTTGAAAACAAACAACAGAAACAGAAGAAAAATCCCCTCATTACCTGGTACAGCTGCAATGGACACAGGAAAGAGGGATATAAAAGCCAGGACCGTGGAAGTACACAGAGAGTCGCCGAGTGGCCCATGACCAGTGAGGCACGGGACCAACACACACCGGGAAGCACACAGTCAGAGGGTCACCTAGCGGCCCACAAGGCACGGGACCAACACACACCGGGAAGCACACAGTCAGAGAGTCGCCGAGTGGCCCATGACCAATGAGGCACGGGACCAACACACACCGGGAAGCACACAGTCAGAGAGTCACCTAGCGGCCCACAAGGCACGGGACCAACACACACCGGGAAGCACACAGTCAGAGGGTTGCCGAGCGGCCACAGGAGGCACGGGACCAACACACTCCGGGAAGCACACAGTCAGAGGGTCGCCGGGAGGCCACACGAGGCACAGGACCAACACACAACGGGAAGCACACAGTCAGAGAGTCACCGAGTGGCCCACGAGGCACGGGACCAACACACACCGGGAAGCACACAGTCAGAGGGTCACCGAGCGGCCACAGGAGGCACGGGACCAACACACTCCGGGAAGCACACTGTCAGAGGGTCGCCGGGAGGCCACATGAGGCACAGGACCAACACACACCGGGAAGCACACAGTCAGAGAGTCACCGAGTGGCCCAGGAGGCACGGGACCAACACACACCGGGAAGCACACAGTCAGAGGGTTGCCAAGTGGCCACACGAGGTACAGGACCAACACACACCGGGAAGCACACAGTCAGAGGGTCACCTAGCGGCCCACAAGGCACGGGACCAACACACACCATTTGTTTTGCTTTCAAAATATTCTAGCTGGAAAATAAGTTTGAAAGTTTGATTTGGGGAGCAAAAGCTAGCTAGGGACTAACTCCAGCTGATCTGAGCAATCTGATATTCACATCCATATTCTGAAAAGGAACATCCCCTTCCCTAATATACTAACTCTGCCCACAGAAGCCAGGTGGCCAGGAAAGGGGTGAGACAGTTTCCTATGGTGGGGCCTGCTTACACACGGGCCTGAGCTCCCCACAATATTCTTTTCAACTGTGTCCACAATCTGGGAGTCAGATTGCAGAGGAGACCATGCTACTCCCTTCAGCTGCAGAGCCCCAAACTACAAGTTCAAAGAAAAGTGTTGGGGCTGGCTGGAAGCTGCCCAGCTGACCCCAGCTCCCCTAAGCCCTTTGTCTTGTTAAGTGATTAGAAAAGAGGACCATTTCCAGACACAATGCAGACCCAGGCTGATAACTTCTTATCTAGGGCAGAATCATCCTGGGTGGACAAACACTGTTTATTTTCCCTGTACACAGAGCGTTTCACACAAGTCCAATGACAGAACCGCTCTTGCAGTGAGTGGGGGTGTAGAGAAGATGTCACTCTGTCCTCTTCTATAAGCCAAAGGCACTGGTTCTTAGGAAGGTCACTACCCCCAGGCAGACTCTGCAGCTTCCCCTCAGGAAAGCGACCTCGCTATTCCAAAAAGTGCCTCCCCATGCCCGGCAATGTGAGGGTGGTGGTCAGGGCAGCCTGCCCTGCCAGTGCCCAGGGCCACGCTGCAGAACCCCCTTTCTCTCCTCTAATTTGAGCGACTGGTCCCGGAGCATTTGAGCAGCCTCTGGTCTTGCTGTCCTGCCTCCCTGTCCTCACCTATGATGACAGCTGTGTGACCTGCCTCCCTGTGCTGTGAGGACGCGCGGAGCTGGCACACTGGGCTGCTGAGAAGAAGCCTGGCTCCCCATGGTGCGCCGTGTGGGTGCCCACAGGCCCCTGTGCCCAAACATGGTGTGTGCTGAGACAGAATTGCCAGTGTTAACGCAGGCTCTCCCCTGCCCTTGTGCCCACTCTCCTTCCCGGGCCCACACTGAGGAGCACTGTCCCTCATGGAACAATGTGTGGAGGCTGCAGGTCCTTACTTGCCCTTGGAAGAGCCACTGGCCTAAGTGCCTGACAGACCAGTGTCACTGGGGTAGGTTTGCTGTTTCCCCAGTCACAGATGAAGGGCACAGGAGGGGGCGGGCGGGGGCGGGCGAGGGCAGGAGGGCAGGGGGTGCCTGAGAGACCTGGGAGGGTGGAGGTATTCCCCAGGTTGTCTGGGGGAAACAGTCCACACCCCGGGTTCCTCTTACAATTGGATCCAGAGGACCACCAGCCATGAGCAGCCAGCCACATGCTGTGTCCCTGAAAAGGCCCAACCTCTGGATATTCCACGTGGACTGCCCCAGCCAGTGACCCTGGACAGTCTCTGGCACTCCCAAGTGGAGGTGGGGGCAGGGCACAGCCCAGACCAGCCACGAACCTTGGGGGCAACCGCAGGACACACAGCTGTGTCCAGGAGGCACTTGGGGCAGAGATTACAGACATGGACCTGCGTGTGAGAGAGAGACCTGGTGTGTAGCAGGGGGTGGCAGGGGTACTATGTGGTGTGTGTGTATAGTGTGTAGTGCATGTGCCTGAGGTATGGTGTGCGGCACGTGTATATGTGTGTCTGTGTGCAGCATGTGTGAGTATATGATGTGTGTGGCAAGTGGTATATAGCACGTGCAGTGTGTGTGAATGTGTGATACGTGTGTCTCTGCGGGGTGTGTACATGGTAAAGGAGTGTGGTATGTGTGCGTCTGCGTGGTGTGTCATGTGCAGTGTGGGCAGTGTGTGGCGTGTGCTGTGTGAGTGGCATGTGTGCTGCCCCTCTGTACACAGGGCACTTTCCGAGTCTACACGCAGGAACACTGGGCATGGCTTCCCCGGCAGGGGGACGCAGAAGCCAATCTGAAGGGCTGGTGGGAAACACACAGCCCAAGGTCACGTTCAACTACACAGTGGTGGAGCAGGGTCTGGACTTGGAGGACTGGAGCCTCAGTTTCCCCCCATGTAAGACAGTGATAATGAAAGTCTCTTTGGCTGGTTGGGGGTTGGGGGCCCTACCTGTCCCAGCTGCCACTCCAGCAGTAAGAGCCCCAGGGGTGCTGTTGAAGCTCTTGCTGGTACTGCTCATCCTGCCCCACAATAATGTTATTTTAATATCATAAAATATTAAAGCAGTAAAATACCTTCTCCAGGCACTGGGATAATCTGTTCTTCCTATCCTCTAGAAAGCTCCAATGCCTGAGTTAAGACCATATAGGGTGCAACACTTAGCAAAGTGTTCTCAAATACAAAATCATCTCACACCACCACCCACCCTGCCAGGGGGGCAGCAATCGCCACAGACAGGAGAACGGGGAAGGCCACGCAGGCTGCAGGACACACTGGAAGCTGTGGGCAACCCTGGAACCCAGGACTGCTCCTCCAGTTCCTTCCCTCAGACATCAGGTACGTGCTACACACCAACCTCTGTCCCAGCATTCAGTAAACAAGTAGGCAAAGGTCATCGCTTGTGTGGCAGGAGAGTGAGGACCGTCAAGAGCAAGTGTCTCGAGCCATTCAGTCCTGGGTTCCTCAGGGCGTGATAAGTCAGGTGGAGGGAGAGAGGGAGGAAATGAAGGAAGGGAGGAGGGAAGAAAGAAAGAAAGAAGGAGAGAGAGAGACGAAGGGAAGGGAAGGGAAGGGAAGGGAAGGGAAGGGAAGGGAAGGGAAGGCAGAAGGAGGGAGGGAGGCAGAAAGAGAGAAACAATGGAAGAGGAGGCAGAAAGAAGAAAGGAAGAGAAGAAAACAGAAAGGCAGGGAGGGCCAGGGTTGGGAGTGGCCTGGGCCAGGGCCAGAGGAAGAGGTATGAGCCCTTGGAGGGGAGAGGAACCCCTGAGTGAGGACCTGAAGAAGGTGGGGAGGGACAGCTCCAGAGAGGAACAGCAGCAGAGAGGCCCCAGGGCAGAGCCCACCCAAGGTTCCCCAGAGTCACAAGGAGGCTAGAGCCTGCAGGGTCTTGGGCTGAACCGGAGGGGGTGAGACACCCACTGTGGGAACCACTGCAGGGTTTTGAACAGGGGAACAACTCTGTATGACATATTTTAACAAGATCAAGCAGCGAGTGGGCAAAGGATAGACCATGAGGCCTGAGTGGAGCCAGGAGACAGCTGGAGGCCGTGGGGAAGATGGCCTGGGGGCCCAGGGTACCCAGCCTAGTTCCTGTGGGATGTGAGAAGGGTCAAGGTGTCTACAAAATGCGGGATCTGAACAGGAGGGTGGGAATTTGTGGGGAGTGAGGGGATAAAAAGCAGAAGGTGCACTTGGATCATACTGGATTTGAGCTGTGCATCGGAGACCCCAGGGGAGTATGGGGGATGCAGAGGCTGCAGGAGGGCTGGGTGTCGGGGGAACTAAGGCCACATGCTACTTCAAGCCCTGACTGAGATCTGGGGGAGATCCCCAGAGGGTGGCCACGGGCGGGCCCAGGAGGGCACTGAGGACTGCACCCTGACAACCCAACACCAGGAAGCAGGGGAGAAGAGACAGGACCCAGGGCGAGGAGGGAGGTTCAGAGGGAAGGTGGGGCAGGAATCAGGAGAAGGTGCAGGACTCATCCTGCACACACTGCCAAGGACTCAGGTCAGATGAGGACCGGGGTTGGGAGCCAAAGACTGTTCCCAGCTTTATGTGAGATCTCATAAAAAATATTCCATTCTGGGGTTTGGAGCCAAAGACTGATTTCATGCACTTGCGTGGCCTCCCCTGGCCTATGGAAGCTCTTCTGCAGAGTTCACACTGGGTTTCTATCAAGGTCAATGGCAATGTGGTGGCCGCAGAAACTCAAGGATGTGAGCTTTGTATTTACCTTTGAGCATCTAGAACAAGATACCCCAGGCCAAGGTCTGGGACAAGGAGTTTGAAAAAGAGAAACACCCCAGCCATCACATTCCCTGCAGAAAGGGAGCCGGTGGTTCCTCCCCACGTCCACAGACAGAGAGCCACCAGCCTTCAAGCGAAGATAAGGCGGGTGTGTTTGCATTTCACGGGGAGGATGTCACCACACACATTCCATAGAGTATGGACACATTAGTGTATTTTCTTTCAAAAGCAAACAAAAGAACATTTCTTAAATGAAAATAATCTAAAAACTGTGATAAAGAAAAAACTCCAAAGAAACACGTTATCCTCAAATTCTTCCTAGAGTTATAGGCATTCCAAGGATCCATTTCTCTAGTACCAGAATCCAATGTCTCTGTCAGGGACGGAGAGTTCCTTAACTTCTTATGTTGTCACAGAATCACTTGTACATTGGAGGTAATAATGCCCATTGTCCACAGGTGCTGAAGAACTGAGTGAGACCAAGTGCGTAGGGGCCCGGTGTGCAGCTCTGCTCGACTGTAGCAATGATTATCCAGTGGTGATCATTCTTCACAAGAAGATGCGTTTCTACCAGAGGTCCTCCCCCATCAGCAAGCCCCGCAGTCCGAGCTGTGGGTGTGCCAGCTCCAGGTGTCCCCTCCCTGGTCCTCCCAAGTGACCCCAGCCTTGCGGAAGGAGCCCTGTCGATGTTTTCTCCTCAACATGCAAAGGATTGAGACTCTTTGCAGGATGCAGGGTGGCTGGAGAAGGAGCAGGTTGGCTAGCTGGCCATTCCAGCTCCACAGCTGTGGCTTAAAGCCAACAGTTGTGATTAGCTGTGTACACAGGTCTACATCCTGCTCCTGCCCTGGGGTGCACACCCACAGGGTGATATTCTTTATTAAGTCCTTTCCTGTCTGGTTTGGTATCAACCTCCACCCATCTGAGGAGGAGGAAATGAAAACAGTCCCAACCTCCCCGCCAAAAGCAAACGAACCCAACCCAACCCAACCCAAACCTGAACAGCCTGGTCGGAGCCCGGGCTCCACCAAGCCCCATCCTTGGTGCTCTTCTGGGTCCTGCCCATGGTCACCCTCTGGGGGTCTCCCTCAGATCTTGATCAGAACTTAGGGTCACAGCCTAGTCCCCAGAGTGGTGAAAGCTGGGGTTTCACACCCAGAATGTAAATTAGAAGGGTTTTTGGTATGATTATTTAGAAGAGTTTAAAAATCTATTTGAACCTCTATCACCTCAATAATAATTATTATTAATTAAAGAAATACCTACTGACTAGCTTTATAGAAGGCGACTGATGTGTGTTATCACTAAACTTTGAGAAAATTTGATGGCATGGGCTCCACTTCCCCTTCCACAGAAGAGGCTGCGAAGGCGTGAAGAAGGGAAGGAGTGGTATGCAGGAGGGTCCGTGCTGACGGGCAGTCAGAACTCACGCAGCCCCCGGGGAGGGTCCGAGGCTGATGAGCAGTCAGGACTCACATAGTCCCTGGGGTGCGACGCCCCCCACAGCAGTGAACCCCGGCCTCACCCCCTCCCACCACAGCCCATCCCCCCCCCCCGCAGGGAGACTACAGGGGCTCTTCCTGCCCCACCCCATGCAGGTTTGTGTACCCATTCCGTGATGTCCACACAATGACACATTTCTCAGAGCGTACTCTGTTGTAAGTGACACCTTACTGCACTGGTTTTCCCTCATGTCATCAAGCGTCGGAGTCCACTGTTATACTCCCATCATTTTTTCTCAGACACTTCATCTTCCTTTTCGTGATTCCTCCTTTGGGCTCCTTTTTCTCACTGGGGTGACATGGTTCATGTAGCCTTCCTCAGCAAAGGCAGCTGGGCTGGGATGGAACTCTGGACACCCCCTTCCTTGGATCTGCCCCTTTGCCACCACCTAGTCTGCTAGGGAGGCTCCCACTCCAGGTGGACACACACGTTTACATAATCCCTCTTTATCTTTGGAATTCCTGCCTTTTAAAATAATCCCCCCAACATTCAACAAGCCTTTCTTTCTCTCTCTCTTTCTTTCTTTCTTTCTTTCTTTCTTTTCTTTTTCTTTCTTTCTTTCTTTCTTTCTTAGTCATCCACAAGCATTTCTGATCTGGCATCTCCAGCCTGAGTTCCATCACCTCCCCCCTCTCTGCTCTCTCAGTGGAGCCACTGGGCTCCTGTATCTTCCTTTATCACCAAAAGCCCCTTTCCCCATTTGCTCCTCCGCTCTGGGGCTGCAACCATTCCCTGAATTACACTGAGATGCTAATTCACCGTGAGATTTCAGCTCCGTCCTTTCTGCCATCTCCTGCCTCTGCAGACTTAAACTCTTTTATTCTCAAAATGTTTTATCTCCGGTGATTCTCTTTTGAGCTGCAATTGCTTTTGTTTTTTAAGTAAAAGGTCTTTTTTCCTCCTAATACAATAGTTTCTAAAATGTCCCTGAGGGAGGAAGAGAATATCAGAATGATTTGTGAGGTTCTTCACGGCCCTCAGCTTCATCGGGCGCTTCTCACTGTCCACACACACAGAGAAGGAACAGCTAAGGTGAATGGATTGGGGCAGCTGGTGGGGGTTCTCTGTCACCATTCTAGTGGGAGTCATTGGGAGAGAGCAGAGAGCAAGGCACTGGTGAGCAGAGGCAGGATGGAGACAGGAGTGGGGGCTGAGCCACGGGCTGCCATTCTGAGCCACTCTGGGGACTGTGGGTGCTCCAGTGGGCCCTGTGGGAGGCTGTCCCTGGAATTATTGAGGCTCCGGGTTCACCACCCACCCTTCTGGCCCTCATGGATCTGGGAGGGGAGGGAAAGGGGCAGTGCCATGCTTGGCCCTTTGACTGGCCTGGAGCCCTGGCCCTGTCTTATCACAGCATCCGGAAGTGAACTACAGCCCCGCCCTCTCCCCTGCGGTTCCTGCTGTCTGCCGAGGGTCCTGCCAGCCCACATGCCCCATGTCACTAGGCAGGCAGCCCCTGAGGGCAATGCCATTGCTCTGTGCACAGGGGGGATGTGAGTGATGATCCCTCTGCTGAGACGCTTTGCTGCCCCTCCTCCAGCCCCCACCCAGGAGACCCACTAGGAGCTGCTGCTCCCTGAGTTTGGGGGGGTCAGTAAGGTTCTGTGGGACCCAGCGAAGGAACAACTGATCTAATTTAAACAGGGCCCACCAGGGGTCCTGGAACTCCCATGAGCACAAGACTGTGGCGGGAGGGTGTGGCAGCGGGGACTTGGCTGCACCCCCAGGCTGACTTGCATTTCTCCTGCCCCTTTCTTCCTTCCTTTACCCCCTTCTCCCCCTTCCTCCTTCACTCCTTTAGTTTTTCCCCATATAAGTCATAATCCTCCCAGGAGACAAACCCCTTCTCTAAATGGTCCCCATCAAAGCAGACACTTCTGCAGGCAGTAGGTGATTTTGACTTCCTCCAGGCAAGAGAAAAGATTACAACAGTTACAAAATGATTAAAATAAATATAGCATATTAAAAAGATGCTTGTGCCACCAAAAGGAGTCGGTCTGCTGCCAGCAGCCCACCTGGGGTCTCGCCAGCCTGGGGCTCTTCTTTCCTGCCTGAATTGGCATTAGTGTTAATTAAGCAGGATGATCTGGAAGTTGCTGTGAATCCCAGAAAGATGCTGAATGTTGTAAGGATGATTCTATTCTCTCACCTGTGGAGTCATATGACTCTCAGCCTCCAGAATAAGAAATGGAAACTGTTCAAAACTGTTCGTGGTGCAATGGGAGAGGTGAAATAGCACAGTGACCGAGTGGGGGGAGAGGGCGTTCGGCCCAAGCTGGAGCAGTGAGTAGGAAGCCATCCAGACAAGCACCCGGAAAGTCACAAGTACACTCAGCCAAGGGGACACAGGCTCCAAAGCCAAGGCGACATTGTCAGGGAAGGTAAACTGCACAACTGTATTGCCCAATTTCACCAACTCTGACGATGTTAAGATATGCACTTCAGCCGGAAGAACCATTCTTCCATCATTAAACTATGATACTTTATTATCATTTAAGGTTTTTGTTTTGTAAGTATGAAGGAGGGTTTTTGGCCCTATTTAGACATCCCTGTGTAAACATAAAATATAAGAAGAATCAATGGTGAAGTTAATCCTGACATTTCCAGGCTAACTCTTCTGAATCATCACTCTTGCACTTAGAGCCATGGTATCAAGGCTGCCCCTGCAATCTCTTCCTCTGCGCCCTGCAGGTATCAGGTGCCCCGGAGTTTCCAGGAGCAGTATGTGTTAGTCCCCTCTTCCTGCTGCAACAAATCGCCACAGTCTTAGTGGCTGAAAATAGGGTGAGGCTTGTCCCCTTGCCCAAATCTGGGTCAGAGGTCTGGCGTGAGTCTCCCTGGGCTGAGGGGGCTGTCGGCAGGATTGCCTTCCTCCCTGGGGGTCCTGGCCAGGAGGTCCTTTCCCCACCTTTACCAGTTTCTCAGGATACCTTCATTCTTTGGCTCAGCACCCTCTTCCTCCCACTTCAAAGACAGCAAGTTTGCGTCCTCTGACCCACTCTTCTGTGGTCACGGCACCCTCTGACCATGGCTGGGAAAGGGTGTCTGATTTTAAGGACGCACCTGAGGACCTTGGGCCTGCCTACATTCTCCAGAGTAATATCCCCATCACAAGGGCCTTTATTTAATTACATCTTCAAAGTTCTTTTTGCTACGCAAGGCAACTGCTTACTGGCTCTAGGGATTAGGACATGGGCATCTGTGGCAAACCACTATCCCACCCACCACAAAGCTTTTCCTGTGGTCTCCAGAGCACCCCCAGCCTCTGGCCCCTTCCTGCCAGGGTTTATGTTAGGGTTCCCTTAACATCATCAGAAGCTGTCAACATGAAGTTTTTAGGCAACCCCAAGACTCACACACAATTCTCCAATGATGCTCAACTCATTTGGTAACTGAACTGTTACGACAAGTGGTTTCCAATCCTGCACCCAGGAATCATAACCACCTGTGTCTTTTACTACGCGTGGCTACTCTCCAGCTGAAAGAGAATTTGAGGGACATGTGGCAGCTGTGTCCTGGCTTTGACGCAGATAAAATGGGAACATGTAGAATTGATTGATTTCATCCTGACAAGAAGCCTGCTACCTCAAAGTAAATTAAACCACCCTGATATCTAAGCTCAGGAGATGCCCTTTGTGATGCAGCTATGAGAACACGCCCTTGGGGTGGATAGTTGACTCAGAAATACAGATATTAAATCTCCAGGAGCAGAAAAAAGTTGCCAGGCACACACACGTGGTCTGTGGAACAATCAGAAGTTGATCCCAGGTCTCCACGCTCGCAGCTTCAGTGCACCCCACCTGCTACTCTCTCCAAGCCCAGAGACTGACCAGGGTCGGTGGTGACCAAATGCTTGGAAACCTCTGACTTTGGCAGCCCCCCCTCCAGGGTGAGCCGTGCACAGGTGAAAGCCTGCTGATGTATAATAAGGCTGAATTCCTGGAAGGGTGCTGGACATTTGGGGATCTATTTTAAATGCATGAGGGAAGGTTATTACTTAAAAGTTTGAGGTGAAACTTTACTTCCCCATCATGGTTTAGGGAAAAGAACATTAGTTTGGGGAGCTGACTGATGGGTTCAAATCCAGGCTGACCACTGATTTGCTGTGACCTTTGACAAGTTCTCCACCCTCTGCTCAGCGCCCTGCCCATGACGTGGGCACATGGTGCCTGAATCAGAGCATGGGAGAAATAGAGTCCAGGACATAGTGGGAGCTGAGGGCTCCTGTCCCTCGATTTTCTTTTATAAATAATAGTATCTACTATCCCCGCCTCCCACTGCTCGAGGAGCAAAATTAGACAGGATTTGTGATACTGTGATACTGCTCTGAATCTGGAACAGCACCAGGCAAGCAGAAGGAGTTATTATGCAGATATCGGAGTGTGCCTCACACAGGAGCACGCCATGATGCTTGTCCCCAGTGTCATGAAGATTTAATCTGCTCAGTACTACATGCTACATTCTCCCTCCTGAGCCCACCTCCCGCCACCAACTTCATGGATTCTTGCCACAGCTTCCCAGCCAGTCCCCACCCCATCTCCAGCTTCACCACCCCCAGCTCTTCCACCCAGAAGCTAGAATGATGTTTCCAAAAAGAAATTTTATTTTCAGCCTGTCTCCTGCCAAATTGTAGTCTCTCATGAGAGGGGCTTTTTGGGTGTTTTTCCCCCATGTGGGCCCAACTCTAGCGTGGTGCCTGGCGCTGGCTCAGAGGAGGACTCAGCATATGTCTGTTAAGTGAGTGGTTATGAATACAGACTAGGAGCTCGCCCTGCCCCACCCCCCACCGCCTCTCGCCCATGCAGCTAGTGATCCAAAGGCCTCCAGCTATAACATTCTGTGACCTACAGAAAAGCCCATCAAAGGGGCAATGCCAGCCCCACAACCAGAAGCACAGGCTCTGAACTCAGGGGTGACCCTATACCCATGATGAAAAGCACAAGCTCTGAACTCGAGGATCGTAAATACCGTTCCCACCACTCACCATTCAAATATTGACTCTGTGCCTCAGTTTCCTATCTGTAAAATGAGAATACCAATGATGCCTGCTGGTAGGGGTGTTATTAGGATTAAATAGTTTCCTGAGAATGCTACCTGGAACATTCCCCACCAGCCCACATTATTTTGGAACAAATCTCATGTCATCCAGAAATGGCAGCATGTGTCTCCCCCCAACTGGATAAGAACTCTTAAGTGCATTCACACACACACACACACACACACACA
>NW_003852523.1:1134884-1141140 GCF_000181295.1 Otolemur garnettii
ATGTCATCCAACTAGTATTCAAATTTTCTAATTGTCTCATAAATAACTTTGTCATTTTGTTCAAATCAGGATCCAAACAAGCTCCATATTGCAATCGATTGTTAAGGTATTGGGACTCTTTTCATCTATAGCAGGCATTGGCAAACTTTCACTGGAAAAGGTTAGACAAATATTGTAGGCCTGTGGGCCACATGGTCTTTGTTGTACCTATTAAACAAATGAGTATGGCTGTGTTTCAATAAAACTTTATTTACAAAAACAGACAGCTGACCAGATTTGGCCCCCAGAAGGTACTTTGCCAATTTGTGATGTAAAGCCTTGGTCCAATACAGGTTTGATTTTGGGGAGGCAAGAACATATCATAGGTAGAAGGCAGAGAATATCCAGTACCACCTGCCATGCATGCATGCTCAATATGCAGGTCCACTAACTCATCAGGGGATGGACAGCGGCTGCATTCTAAATCTATCATCCCTTCTTCATTCATTAGCTTCAATACTTCTATAAAGAGAAACCCATCTTCATCAATCATTTCCTTATACTGAGGGATAGTTTGTATAGGAAAGTGAAGATAGTAAAAATGTTGGACTCCCTTCCCTTGTTTGCCAGCTTTTAAAAATAATGAGTTGGTTTCCTTAGCATTCCTCAAAGATAATCCATGTACTTTCAAAAAGAACATTATGAGTGAATAGACGTCAACATAAGGGAAGTGTTTTGAGGTACTGCAGCCTCTGTCTTTAGAGATGTTTGAATGGTCCCAGTGTCTCCCCTGTTATGACAGGCCCCCAGAAGCCTGGTAACACCCTTGCTTCTGGATATGATGGGATGTTCTAGGGACATCTTATTCAGCACATGAAATCGACCATCTCCAAAAAGCTCTGGTTCCCTTAGAACAATGTTTTCAACCTTCTTTATCACATGACACACTTGAACCTATAGTTAAATTACTGCGGCACACTTAAATTATGTTGATCCAAAAAAAAAATAATAATATACTTACTGTACTTTGAACTTATTTCAAAAGTAATTTAATGATCTTTAAATTTTTTGCAGAAAGGATGTATTAGTTTGCAATCCCACTAGCAGTGCAGAAGTGTTCCCTTCTCTCCACATCCACGCCAACAGCTGTAGCTTTGGGATTTTGTTATGTGGGCTATTCTTACTGGAGTTAGATGACATCTCAAAGTGGTTTTGATTTGCATTTCTCTGATGACTAGATGAAGAGCATTTTTTCATATGTCTGTAGGCCATGTACCTGTCTTCTGCAGAAAAGCTCCTGTTCAAGTCTCTTGCCCACAATGAAATGGGATCACTTGTTCTTTTCTTATTAGTAAATTTGAGTTCTCTATGGATTCTGGTTATCAAACTTTTGTTGGAAACATAACCTGCAAATATCTTCTCCCATTCTGAGGGCTGTCTGCTCCTGTTACTTACTGTGTTCTTGGCTCATCTCTTCTGGAAAGAAGTTTGGAGAACACTTAGGGAACTAAAAGTAGACCTGCCATTCGATCATGCAATTCCTCTATTAGGTATATATCCAGACAGCCAAAAATCACTTTACAACAAAGACATTTGCACCAGAAGGTTTACTGCAGCCCAGTTCATAATTGCCAAGTCTTGGAAGCAGCTCAAGTGCCCATCAACCCATGAATGGATTAACAAACTGTGGTATATGTACACCAGGGAACATTATTCAGCCATAAAAAGATGGGGACTTCACCTCTTTTATGTTCACATGCATGGAGCTGGATCATATTCTTCTTAGTAAAGTATCTCAAGAATGGAAAAAAAATATGCAAGGTACTCAATACTATTATGAATTCAATATATAACTACCCACACTTTCATATGAAAGATGAAACACAATTATAGCCCAGAAAGAAGGAGAGAGGAAGGCTAGGAGGGGGGATAGGTGGAGGGAGGGTAATACATGGGACCTCACCTACCATGTATATTGCAAGCATACACGTCAAATATGTTAACAGTAGAGTATAAATGTCTAAACACAACAATAAGTGAGGTGAATGATGTTGACCAGGTTGATGTGAACATTCTAGATTATATATAGAGTCAGCACATTGTACCCCATAAATGCAGTAATGTACACAGTTGTGATCTAATACAAAAATAAATGAAATTTTTGCAGCAGATCCTCTCATGGCACACTGGTTGAAAAATCACTACCTTAGAAGAAAGTGATATTTAAAAACCCTAATTTGACTGGCCTGGCTTGGTGACTCACACTTGTAATCCCAGCACTCTGGGATGCCAAGGCAGAGGATCAGTGGATTGCCTGAACTCAGGAGTTTGAGACCATCTTGAGAAAGAGTGTGACCCCCATGTCTAAAAATAGCCGGGTGTTGTGGCAGACATCTGTAGTGCCAGCTACTTGGGAGGCTGAGGCAAGTGGTTCACTTGAGCCCAAGAGTTTGAGGTTGCTGTGAACTCTGACACCATGGCATTCCACTGAGAGCAACAAAGTGATACTCTTGCCTCAAAAAGATGAAAGTAAACTAATAAAAAAACCCAAAATAAAAACCCTAATTTGAAAGGGCCAAGCATAGTAGTACACACCTGTAATCCCAGCACGTTGGGAGGTTGGAGGTAGAGGATTGGTTGAGTTCAGGAGTTGGAGGCCAACCTGGGAAACACAGGCAGACCTCATATCTCAAAAAACAAAACAAAACAAAACAAAAATCTTAATGTGAGTACTAGGGATGTTGTTTCTAAAGCTTTTCAGGAGACAGAGAAAACAATACCATGTTAAAAATATATAAAAGACCTCAAGAACACATAATAACATTTCCAAACCAATTCAGGACCACGAGGTCACTGAATGTCTTCAGTCTGACACTCGCA
This sequence comes from Otolemur garnettii, assembly GCF_000181295.1. Classification (NCBI taxonomy): domain Eukaryota; kingdom Metazoa; phylum Chordata; class Mammalia; order Primates; family Galagidae; genus Otolemur; species Otolemur garnettii. Next base: position 1,137,744 of record NW_003852523.1, read on the forward strand.
TCTCATCTCTCTTCTCAACTCAAATTCTTTTTCATCTGGGGAGCTTTAAAGAAATAGCAATTCAGGAGCACCTCCCCCCACAACACACAAGCCAACTGAATGAGAACCTCTGGGGAAGAGGCCCAGTCAAGATCCCTCAGGCCATTCCAAGGCCTGTGAAGGAATCCCATGGTGCTTACTCACCAGTGTGGAATGCCACTCAGGGGGCGAGAACAAAGCCAGAGATTGTCCTCCTGGCCTGTAAACCTGAGGGTGGAGTTCCTAGGGTAAGATTGAAGGAGGGGAAGTTGAAATAAGGAACTTAGCACTTTCAAGGAGTGGTGCTATAGGGTGGTGGTGGGAGGTATGGGGCAGTAATCTGCAGGCTCGATCTAAAAAGGTTTAAAACTGAGAAGAAAAGCAGGAGCTTCAGCATGTTTCTCAGTCTGAGAAGGACCCTGGAGGAGGACAGAAAACGGAGTTTAGGGAGAAAGAAGGACGAATTCAGACGCTTCCCAGGGCTGCAGGTGGCTGATGTCTTCTTGCAGAGCCAGGAGGCCTGGGTTAGGCAAAGGGGGACGACTCCCTTAATCTAGTCTGCAAACTGAAGAGCAAGAGCCAGATCCGGTTCAGCCCCGTTGTTGACACAGTGCCTGATACACAGGACTTGTTTGTTACATGGTGAAAATGACTTAAGACACAGATGAAAACTAATGTAAATCGGCACTTCTCATGTCAGGTTGGCCCTTTCAGGGCCCTTCAGCTATTTTTATGAAAGACCAAAATGTTGTCTTTTCACCCCCTCCCTAGAGACCTCAGGACATGTGACAACTCGACAGACTGCAGAGGCAGACAGGACAGTCCGGGTGTCTTCTGTTAAGCAGACACTAAAAGAGATTTGCGCAAATGCAAAATAATGGCAGTCCCTCACTCGTTGTTCTAGGAAATATAGTTTTCATTAAAATGTTGTGTTGCCGTGTAATCAGTTTATGGTTGTTATTTTTTAATGAATTTTACATATTGATAACATTTCTCAGTTTTAATCCATAATTTGGTAGATATTGACAGATATGATCCACACAAAGCAAAGCTCTCCGGGGTCCTCAATAATCTTTAAAAGCGTGAAGGGCTCCTGGGCCCAGAAAGGTTGAGAATTGCTGGTGTCAAAGGATCTGGTGCTAGCAGGGACAGTCAAGGAGCAGGAGGGAGCAGGGAGCAATACCCTCCCCACTGAGAGCCACAGTCTCCCACAAGGATTGGTTCTGTCTCTCATGCTGGAGGGATCCTTCCTCACCTTCCACTGTCCAGGGACAGGCTCAGTGGTGATGTCTGCCCTTTCCAAGGAGTGAGGGTCCAGCTAACTAAAGGGCTTTTGTCTTCCTGGCTGGGAGCAGAGGATGTAGGGGTGCTGTCAGGCAGTGTGGAGCTCACTGTCTCCTCCCTCTCCCCTGCGTTGCTCACCAACACCATGGGAAGGGATTCTTCATCAGGGAAGTGCTTCAAGGTTAATAGAGGGGAAACTGATGCTCTCCTATGAGAGGGCTGCCATCTATCTTTTTAATTCAGACACCTGCAAGGTAAAATTATTGTTTTCCAAATCCAGCCAGCACCATAGTACCAAGCAGGGATTGAGAATTCCAAAGCCATTCATACAAAGAGGGGCAACCAGAGGGACAGTCACCCAGTGGCCTCAGTTCATCTTGCATTACTTTCTGATAGCTCTGTGGTCCGTGAGCATTGCGGGGAGTTTGCATCTTAAGGCAGCCACTTACCTGCCAACCTAAACCAACCCCCTGAAAATGAAAGGCTCGGGAATACTCCTCCTAGACAGACAGAGGCAGGGTTTTCAAGGACAAACTTTAATTAGACTTGATATTTTAGAAGTTTCTCTTGTGGTTTTTAATTAATAGAGAGAGCAAACGTCTCTCATAGTGAATGCATACATCACATGCCCCTATGTCAATGTCCTTAGTAAGTTTCCAGAGCTTTCTGTAAGGGAGGTATTCTTCTGAGAGCTCTCTGAATGTCTTTTTGAACCCTCAAGACTGGACACCAAGGAGTATAACCATTTTTTAAAATTACACTTCCTCTGCAACCCTGAATTTAAAAGGCGAACATACGAATGTAATAGCCCTGGAATAACTATGCAGCTTTATGGAGAATACAAAATCAGCTTATATCTCAGGACCCACGGAACTCTCTGCTTGTGTGGCTGAGGATGTTAAACTTAAGATACAGTTTGGGGGAAATGTGATTTATAGTTAAAGTAGTCTAAATATCAATATAGCTGAATATCTCTGACAAAAGGGTCCCTTGCAGAGCTGGAAGTGATTCTAAAAACGGGAATACAGGAATGAAAATCAAATCTTGAGTTGAAGTAGCTGGAAATTGCAGAGAGGAGGGAAGTTTGGCTTTCACTCCCCACTGTTTGAAGATGGGCTTGTTTGCTCAGCTGGAGGAGGTACAGCAGCTGTTTCTACTCCGTGTTCCAGTGCAAATCGATGGACTTCAGCTTGTCTAATTGCTCCCCCACCCCCGCGTTTAATACCTAAAATATAATAACCCTCATTGCTTGTGTTACTGAACACACTTTTGCGTCTTGATGTCTCAAGCTAAACTAGTATTAAATATTTGGTCAGGGAGAGATGCCTAGAGATTCCGGAAGCCGAGGCGACCCTGAGTTGGGACGGTGACGGCAACTTACCGGGTGGACTGGGGGGGGCACCTGGGGAAGCAAGCAGCAGTTCCTCTCAGCTTCTCATCTGCAGCGCTGACCAGCAAGGGCGGGGATGAGCCGAGGCTGGAGGCCCGCAGAGGCGCCACCTGTCCCCGGGTGCCAGCAGCAGCCCAGTCGCCCCTTCCCTGCCCCGCGCCCCACCCCCACCCCAGGATCTCTAGGGCAATTCCCAAAGGCTCCGGAGTCCTCCCCTGACTGCCGTAGCCCTTGCCCCTTCCTGCCCCCATCAGACCTCTTGAAAATCACTCCGGGGCGCCATGCGAAAGAGGACTGGAACGGGGAGGTGGTCTGAGGCCTGGAGGAACGGGGGCAAGGGGCAGCGCCCGGGGAACGGCTGGGTAAGCAGCCAGACCCCGCCGCCCAATAGAAGCAGAAGATGCACTTGGCGAGGGGAGGCGCAGGCTCGGAGGCTCGCCGAAAGGCTCGCGGCTTTTGGGGTGTTCCCTCTCCTGGTCCTTGATCTCCACATCACCCCCAGCAGCCCCCGGCTCTGCGGGGCGAGGGGACCCCGGCGGGGCCCGTCGCTCCCGGGGCCAGGGGCTAGTTCAGGTCCTCGCTGCCCCTTTAAGGGTTCCCGAAACTTTCCCCCTGATAGCAGATGAGCCTCGTCACATCCGTTGGCCGTGGCCGCCGGGCGCCTTCCGAGGAAATTCGGGACTCCAGTTTCCCCGGGAAGAGGCG
>NW_003852523.1:1141650-1144470 GCF_000181295.1 Otolemur garnettii
GCCGCTCCGGGTGGGTACGGCCACGAACCGCCGGGCTTCACTCGCCCCCGGGCCTGGGACCCCTGCCACACCCCGCGCCGACGGCCTGGCGCTCGCCCTGGAGCCCGCCGCGGGTGCCGCCAACTTCTTGGCCATGGTGGACAACCTGCAGGGGGACTCCGGCCGCGGCTACTACCTGGAGATGCTGATGGGGACCCCTCCGCAGAAGGTAGGTGGATGGGCGCTCCCCGCCCCCCTGGACTCTCCTTCCCTGCTGTACTCCCGGCTGCAGTCGCGGGCTTTTCCGGGGCTCGTTGCGGGAAAGCCCAGAGATGTCTCCGCGTGCCTAGTGTCGCCACAGAGCAGCAGCTGTCCCCGGAGAGAGGCTTGAGGAATGCAGAGGGGTTCGGATGGGCTGGGGAGAGGGGGCGCTAGCGCTTGGGACGCGGCAGATGGCAGCCCCTGCCGGGGCGCCGCTGAGGGGTGCGTGCAAGTGTTTGAGAACTTGTCTGCGGGCAGCCGGAGGAGACTGTGAACTTCCCTCTAACGTGATTTCCTTTTTGTGAGCGACACCTTGGACCAGCAGGAGACGGTGTCGTGGGCTTTGGGCGAGGAGAAGCTGGGGAAAATCACCTCGTATTGATATCCTCCACCACCACCCCGCATGCTGTCTCATTGCTAAAGAGGCGGTGGCCAAAAGTCACAGTACCCTTTAGAAGGGATTTATGCTTCAGCTCAGCTAAAAGCTACCGGTTCTGAAGTGGCTAGGTCGCTGCCGGTGGAGGGAGCAGGCGTCCTCTGCGCCCACGTTCCTTTCTCTGGAGTTGGTTTGTCAGCTTCCCCGTCGTGGGCCAGCTGCCCTGCCCCTCTGCGCCGAGCCCCGCATCACACGCGTGTGTGCGGGAAGTGTGAAATGCCACCCGGCTCCCGGGAGGAAGATGGGCTGGTCTAGGTGTAGGGGACCAAGCGGGCTCCAGACGACAAAACAAAAATAAAATCAAACAGCTTTCTTTTTTCTCTTACTGTGATGTTCATTTATTAGCACTTTCTGTACTGAGAAACACGTGTTCGCAGGCATGGTAATCTTAAAAAGAAAAAAACAAAACCGAGAACTCATTTGGCCTCCTTCCTCCTTTCAAAGTACCTCATCTAAGTGGGATTGGAAGTCGAGTTTCCGTCAATTGAATACACTATATAGAGATACTTTATTTTTATTTTTAGCATTGTCATTTGAGTTTTAACTTAGCTATGATTCCCCCATAAATAGAACATGCTCATGACTTTTGTATAATTCTAATTAAATTATTCAAGACTTTAAGAGGAAAGATATGCCATGCTAACTCTTTTAAAAAAGGAAACTGCTGAATAACTTCTGTAGTTGTTTAGTTTTAAAAAAGAAAAAAAAAACCTTCAAAAGCATATTCTGCTCAAAACTTTGATTCTAGTTGCTTTTCATCTAAGTCTGGGGAAGCCGCATGAGTGATCTTTGCCACCTCCGAGGGCGGATGGTTGGAGAGAGGGAATGGGAATCACATCAGCTGAGGGAGCTTAACTTGACCTTAGTATCCTGGTCTCACTCGAGCCACCACGTGAAAACACATGCCTGGGGGTGAGACCTTTATAAACATCACGAGCTATTGAGGAAGAACCTCTTTTGTGGCCAACAGATAATCTTTTGGAACAGCCCCCGATGGATGACTCCATATGGGAGGTGTGTGCAGTGATTTAAAAAATGCTCATGTGGTGTTAGGATGGAAGGGAATTCTCTGCACTGAAAGTAGCTTGTGGCACTTGGAGGGCTGTGATAGAGAAGCCAGAGGCCCTGCCTCTAGAGGACAGGGGAACCCAGAGATCCTCAAGGAGGACAAGAAAATAACAGCTGGGGCTCTCAAAAAAAAAGCTTTCACCAGTAATGGGCTGCCTCTGTTAATTAATTCAATGACCTTCACTTTAAAATGACATTTAATTAATCTAATTAACAGGTATGTATGGAGTGCCTCATATCTTTACCATAACCAAGGAAGTAGTTTGTTGAAGATTGTTTCTCAAATATTAGCACGCTACCAGGGAGGGCTGTTTCTACAAAAGCAAATTTAACTTTTACGTTTGATGGAGAATGAAATATTCCATACGTCCTTCCTGGTTCACTTATCGATAAGCTGCTTTATAGAACAGCCCATGTGTACCATCCTTCCAAATACCTGCGGTGAACACAGGCTCCGGTGACCAGTGCATTAGGATTCTCTGCTTGCCTGTCTGGCCCTGAAATGTCTCTGACCCCCAGCAGGGTGTTGGCGGCAGGCTAGAGGGGGCAGCAGTGAGGTGACTTCTGAACCTGGAGTGCGTTTTGCTGCTCTATTAATGGCCAAGAGTCATGCATTTATTCTCTGCTGATTCTCTGCAGCCTAAAATAAAAATTGCTTAGGTGGAGAGAATAACGGAATTGTAAATTCAAGCAATAAATAACCAAGAATTTTTCACGAATTAAGTAATAGCCATAGTGTCTGAGACCCACGCGCATGTCAGACACTGCCGTGTGTACTGTGGATGTGCTTTCCCTAGGAACTCTCCAGCCACCTCCTACCCCTCCTAGTTTTTAAATGCATTTGGGGGGAGGGAAAGCTGAAGCTTGGCATGGTTGAATTACTTGCCAGGGCAGCAGGGCAAGAAAGAGGGAGCCAAAAATTACACCTGGGCAGCTGGATCCTAGAACCCAATTTCCGAACCACCAGGGTGATAATGACTCCCTCCCCTCATACCTCCTGATCCTTTGGTTTTGGTCTCAATCTACCCTTTCCAGCCCAAGATCCCTAAACCTTCCAGCCCAAAGTGTTAGGAACT
>NW_003852523.1:1145153-1146500 GCF_000181295.1 Otolemur garnettii
TTGTCATCTTCACTAATATGGATAAAACGGACAGAGAAGCCATTTTCATATCTAAGCATTTGAATGTAAAGAGCTAACAAATTGTTTTGGTGACTTGCATTTTAATCGTGATGCATCGCTCGATTAGCAGCCTCTTGGTACACAGCGTTTGGAAGCCTTCGGATGGAGACTGTGCTGTGCACCTGCAGTGAAGAGTGTGCATCCTTCAAAACAAGCCCTCCCGGGTCCCCAAATTATGTTAAGCTAACCGTCGGCGAGGCTGGAGAAGGGAAGGCCATGGCCAGCAAGAAGGAGTTTGATGGAGCCAACGGAGATGGTGAACCTTTAAGAACAATGAGAAGAGAAAGGGTTGCTGGGGTTGAAAGAGCAACATCAAAGCCACTTTGCCACCAGCTCCTCTGAGTGAAAAGTGAAAAGCGCCCGGGCTTTAGAGAAAGAAGCCCTCGAAGGTTCTCTTACAGAGGACCGGGAGAGGCCAGCCAAGGGGCTCAGGACACCAAGGACAGAAGTCTACAGAGCAGCTACCACCAATTAATAGTGAGCCTTATTTCCTGCTTGTTGGGTGTTGGGCACAGCATTTCTGCACGCTCACCACCGTCTCTCCTCACAACTTCTGGGAGGTACATGCAGTTAATTATTTGACTTAGTTTTCAGCTGGGAAACTCAGGCTAGGAGCAGCAGAGTAATTTGTACAGGGCCACACTGGTGGGGGCCGAGTGGGGATGTCTGTCTGGGTCTGCCCGACTCCAGACTCCGCACACTTCACTGCTCTGTGTGCACCACTGTTACGGCAACTTTTGGAAAACCATCTTCGTGCTTCTGGGAATGACTTGTGGGAAGCAGCTTGGACTGGATACAGGCCCCGAGCACTGCAGCATGCCGCCGGTGACTGTGCGCAAGTGGCTAACTTCGCTGAGTTTTTCTTTCCTCAGGGGTTAATAATCTTCTAAGCTCCGCATTGGTTTCCTTGGGCTGCTGTAACAAACTGCCACAAGGTGGGGGGCTCAAAACACATGCAAATTTGTTCTCTCTCTCAGTTCTGTGGGCCAGAAGGCCAAGGTGTCGGCAGAAACATTCTCCCTGTGAAGGAAGCTGGAGGGGAGAATGCCTCCCTGCCTCCCTCCGGCTGCTGTGCCCCCGGCATTCCTTGGCTGCTGGCTGCATTACTCCAATCTCTGCCCTCATTTCTGAAGGGCATTCTTTACTCTGTGTGTGTCTCTGTGGCCAAATTTCTCTCTTCTTATAAGGATACCAGTCTTTGGTTTAGGGTCCACCCTAATCCAACCCCATCTCAACTTAATTTGATTACATCTGCAAAGACTCGCTTTCCAGTTAAGGTCACAGTCA
>NW_003852523.1:1147731-1152121 GCF_000181295.1 Otolemur garnettii
GACTATTTGAATATTTTGCCTATGGCTACTCTATAAAACATGGTCACTTTTTTGCTCTTAGAATTCTCAAAAAAAGAAAAACTACTCTTGGAAAGCCGACATAACTGTGAGCTTGCTATCCAGCACCAGTCTCAGGCTGAATGTTTTGGGGCTTTTATTACCGGCAATCATAGGCCGCCACCGTTTCAGGAAGACAAAGAGGAGTGTCTGGAGAGTGCCCTGGGCCAGCTGCATCATTCCAGGGAGGCAGACAGGGGCAGGAACCACACTCCTCCATTTCACACAAGACTGAGAGCGGTTGGGTGGAGAATTTATACCTGGTCCGCCGGAGGCAGCCTGTGCTCCAGCTGCAGGTCGCCAGCCCTCAATGCAGGGCTCAAGGAGCAGTCTAGGCTCCAGTGGGTAGGAGACTGGCTCAGGATGCCGGCCGTGCACACCACTCCCCCCGAAACCAAAGCAGCCCCTCAGAATTTCATGCTGTGGGGGAGGGAAGCAGAAAGCACTGAATCTAAACATCTTCCAGGGCCCAGTGAGTTGCAGGCCTGATGCTGGAAGGGAGGCCGCTTCTTGGTGAAGGTGGGTGTGGATTGATTCCAGAGGCCTCACGGGGCACCCAGAGCCCTTTCCACTACCTCGTGCTGCCTCCTTGGGAAGCTGCTTTTTTCCCAGTCCAGGCAGCCACTGGCAAGTGGGCAGAACTGTGTGGCTTTCTCAGTGGTCAGGAATGCAGCACTGTGTGTGCTGATCCATATCTGCCACTTGCTGAATCACTTATCCCATCTGAGCATCACTTTCCTCATTTCTAAATTAAGGAATTTGACCAAGTGACCTGAGATGCTTCTAGAAGTACTAGCATTCAATGATCATAGTGTGTTTGGAGAAAACTTTGCTCAGCTCTAATTTTTTGCTCCTAGATCAGGCCACACCAGTGCTATGCAGGTGAGTCACCTGGTATCTGCTAAGATGCAGATTCAGTGTCCCAGAGCAGTGACGGCCACCTGTGGAGCCGTCACTGCTTTCCCCACGCCAGCCAGCTGTGGGGAAGACCAGGAATGCCTTGCAGAGGTGGGTAGAAACACGGATTCTCCACACTCAGTCCAGACTTGCTGGGTGAGACAGTCTTTGCCAGGGCCTGAGTCCCCGTACGCAGCCAGCCCAGCCCTGGCCCTTCGGTGCTGTTTGGAGGCCAGATTCTCCTCTGCCCAGCAGCTTCCTGTGTGGAATGGGTGTCTTCTCTCTTCTTCCTAAGCGCTGTTCTTTGGTTAAGTGTTTTCTTCTTGTCGTTCATTTAGATTGTGTTCCAGAAGCTTCCCGCATTGGTGTTTTCTCTGGGGAGTTCATTCTGATGCAGTGGTGCTCTAAGTCCTGAGCCTTGGTGCCAAAAGCCCCTTTGTGAAATTTCCAGCCTGTCATGAAACAATTTGTAAATTGAGAAAAACAAAGTGAAAAAGAAAAAGACGTGCTAACTGCAAGTGCCACTCTTTTCATCGTTAGGTTGAACATACATGTCGGTTCTTCACCCTCATTGCAAGTTTCTGAGGCTTCGCTGTGCGGTGGTTACCTTGTTACCTATGTGTAACTGGCCCGCCCTCAAAGTGGCTCCCTTCACAAAGGGGCTGCAAGCTACAAGTTGTTACAAATAATTCTAGTAACAAGTTTGTTTGCTGCCGCCTCCCTTTAATGAGACAGTGTTTTTGTTTGTTTTTGCTAAGGATGCTGTGGGTACATACTTTGCCTTCTGGGGTAATCCTGATCCTGCCTGGGAAAAACTGAGTCCTGGCCCTGAGCGCAGAGACCGCTTTTACATGAGGAGTTCTTGGGCCAGAAAACGTCTGCCTGCACCCCAGAGCCTCGTAACTCATCTCTGCAGGCCACTTAGACAGGACACCATAAAGAAGTTGAAAATCAGCAGAAGGGGAGAGGATCTCTCCTGTCCAAATAGATATTCTAAGAATCTGAGTTCTTAGAATAGGCCTCCCCTCAGAGCCTATCTCTGCAGGATTCTAACCTCTCTGCTAGTGTCACAACCTACAGCACGTTGGAAACAGAAATAAGACAGCCCGGGCAGTTACTCCACAAGTGAGGGGTCTTTAGCATGGGCACGCTATCTCTGTCACCTTCCCCAGAAAGGGTGCAGGCAAGGCAGTGTGCATTCTGTGGTCACTGAGAGGGCAGAATGAGGTAAAGGACATTAGAGCCTTAGCACAGCCTCAGCTACTCAAGTGGCTAAGGCGCCAGCCACATACACCTAAGATGGCAGGTTCAAATCCAGCCCAGGCCCACCAAACAACAATGACAGCTGCAACAACAACAACAAAAATAGTCAGGCGTTGTGGTGGGCACCTGTGGTCCCAGCTACCACAGGAGGCGGAGGCAGGAGTTGAGCCCAGGAGTTGGAGGTTGCTGTGAGCTGTGATGCCACAGCACTCTACCCAGGGGGACAGCTTGAGGCTCTGTCTCGAAAAAGAAAAAGAGGCAGATTCCAGGCTGCTTGTAAACAAAGGGGAAGACAGAACAAAAAACCAAGAACGAGATCCCGAGCAGCCTGGGTCTGCATCTGGAAGGCACGTGAACTCCCAGGACACTGATGCCATCTGCCTGGCCTCTCAGAGGGGCTGGAATAGAGCTTGGCTCCATGAATGGCAAGCAGGTCCAACTCAGTGACTCTCTACCTGACATGATTGTTTCCCTCCTTGGGATAAATGGCGTCGTCTGGAGACATTTGGGTTTGTCACAGCCTGGGTGTTACTACTGACATCTCACAGGTGGAGACCGAATGCTGCTGACAGTCCAGGGAGAGCCCTTGCAGCAAAGAATGACCTGGTCCCAGGTGACAGCAGCACAGGGGACATCCTGGTAACATGCCCAGCTGGCAGGCTAGGAGTCTACCCAGGTGGGATGCGCGGGTGTCTGCTGGAAGCATCTGCCCCGGCACAGGAGGGAGTGGCAGCATGGTGATGCTTGTCCGTCTCCCTCACCTCTGTGGTCTGGTCTTGTCCTAACATCAACGGGTTCTTACCAGATGCAGTAAGGCTAGATGAGTAAAACCTGCTTCTAACCAGAGCCAGGAGAAGGAATTTTGAACTAGACTCAGTGAATGAGCATGTTTTTGTTTCTTTCTTCAGAATATTTATTAAGCACCTACTGTATGCCAGGCCTTGGGCTAAGCCCTGGTGTGCAACATTCAACTAGACAAAGACAGTTGTTTGTTTTCACAGAACCCACCTTCTCCTTAGGAAGACAGATTGTAAAGAAAAGAAGCCCAAGTTGGTGGGGGTGGGTGGGTGAGGGGCACTGTGAGAGATAGCACAGCCTGGAGGTGGGTCTGGAAGGGGGCTTTAGGAAGGGTGGCTGAGGCGTGAGACTCGCAGGATGAGCAGGACCCGGCTTTGAGAGGGAAGCAGGTGCCAGGATGAGGCCAGGCAGTGAAGAGGTCAGGTGGGAGGCCCCAGTGGAGGTCCACTGTGCAGCAGGCAGTCCACCCACTTTAAGAGCAGCTCCTCTTTCAGCTGCTTTAAAATTGCACATTGGAGTTAGATATTATGAGAACAGAGGCCTTACAAAGAGTGTGAACCCTTTACAGGCAGTTCACCAGTGGGAGTGAGGGGTGGGGGTGGTAATGAAACAGGAGAGTTTCTGGATTAAAAAGGAAACTAAGCTCCCAGTACCCAGGAGAGGAGGGTGGAGGAGACGACTGAGGATACTGTGTATACAGAGGGTGCCAAAAAAATGCATGTACATTGTAAGAAAAGAAAAAACTGCATTATAATTGCGATACTCAAGTCACATACGACTTCTGCAATTACAAATGCTCAACGGTAACTTGTATTCATCTTTTGTTGTCGTATGTATTAGTGTTACAATTTTAATAGTTTTTTCCTTTCTTAAAATATGTATATGTTTTGGCACCCTCTATATTTTTCAACAGTGTTCTTGGTTGGATTTCCCTAGAACCCGACCTGAGACAAGCATGTGAGGGTGGGTGGTTTATCTGGGATGTGGGCCCTGGGTTGCCAGGAGCCCCATTCCCGGGGCATAACGTCAGGTAGACTCAGCGGTCCTGGCTGGGGAGCAAGGCGGCCAGGCCTCTATTTCCCACTCCTCCTAGTGATGGTATTCAGAAACTTCACAACAATGTGCCTTCCATAGTATGGGTCTTTTTTTTTTTTTTTTTAAATTTTGGGCACTTGGTGAGTCTTCTTATCCTATAAACTCATGACATTGAATTCTGAGAAGATTCTGGCAAACTCCTATTCTCTCTTCTGGGACCTCCTACAATGGAGATGTTGGGCCTTCTCCTCCGCCTCCTCCCGTGATGGGGACGCTGGGCCTCCTCCTCCGCCTCCTCCCGTGATGGGGACGCTGGGCCTCCTCCTCCGCCTCCTCCCGT
>NW_003852523.1:1152825-1156063 GCF_000181295.1 Otolemur garnettii
GCCTCCTCCCGTGATGGGGACGCTGGGCCTCCTCCTCCACTTCCTCCCGTTTCCTATATCTCCTTTGGGTTTACTTTCCATGTTTGTTTCCACCACCCTAATTTTTAATTTTCAAGAGCACTCTCTTTTTCTCTGAGTGCTCTTTTTTTTTCTTTTGTACCTCATTCTAATTTCAAAGTTGCATCCCTCCTTCTGTTTCTCTGAGGACATTGTGATTTTGTGGACTCTCCTTCCTGCTTCCTGCTTTTCTCCTTTCTCCTCCAAGTTCTTCTTCCCAGCGTGATTGTCATGGTCTCTCGTCTCACGCTAGAGAGTCACAGTCCCTCAAATACTCGTGATTATTGGCTGTCGTTCATATTTAAGAAAGAAGCAATAGAAGTTGTTGGGAGGGTGTGGCTGTAGGGTATATGATTCGGAGAGCGTATTTTCATTATTTATATTCCTATCTAGTTTTCAAACACAGCAATGAAAATGATTCCATGTCACCTGATGACATTAGTTGGGTGACTGAATTAATACATGTTCCCTGCTCTCTGCCTCTTGGCCCACAGCAGTGGTTCTCAACCTTCCTAATGCCACGACCCTTTAATACAGTTCCTCATGTTGTGGTGACCCCCAACGATAAAATTATTTTAGTTGCTACTTCATAACTGTAATTTTGCTACTGTTATAAATTGTAATGTACATATCTGATATCCGGAGTGCATTTAGGTGACCCTGTGAAAGGGTTGTTTAACCCCTAAAGGGTTCACAACCCACAGGTTGAGAACTGCTGGCCCACAGCCTCCCAGGACGGCTTGCTTTGCTACTAATGATACTTGCGGAGACTGGGCTGTATGTGGAAGTTTCCTAGGGAACTTTAGAGAAAACTTACATTTTTCCGATAAAAGTGGCAGGTGTAGCCAAGATAATACTTCCTTGTCCTTTCTGACTTTAACAAAAACATAAGGCCCTCAACAGGGATAGTCACCTTCTAGCCCCGAGAGGTCAGGGGACAGAAGTAATCTGACTGATTTCTTCACGATGCTGATCTCATACCAGCCATCACTAGAAGTTGCTTCATGTGGGAGAAAGACAAACCCCTATCTCTTTGAGCCACTGAATAGTTTTCTTTTTACTTGCAGCCAAAACATTTCACATGACGTACCCTTGTAACTTTGGGGGAAAACACAAATATTTTAATAATAAAAATAGTTCAAGGCAATTTGGCATTCCTTTTCTCAAAATTACTGACGTGTAGAAGGACGAGTCTGTTTACTATTTACTGTTGTCTCTGTTGATGTTATTGGCAAGGCACTTACATCTGCTGGGAAAGATACAGACCCCCTCAAAAGGGATAGACTCTGGTCATCAAAGACACTTAGCACAAGAGGACCACTGGAGGGAGTTGGTACCAGACAGATGAAGGCCCGTGGGCTGAGTCTGGCCAGCATCTGCTTTTATAAACAAAGATGTAATGGGACACAGCCATGCTGATATGCCCACCTGTTGGCTAAGGCTGCTCTCACACTGCAGTGGCAGAGGTGAGTCATTAAGACAGATACTCTATCACAAAGGCCTAAGGTTTTTACTCTCTGGCCTTATAGAGGAAAGTTTGCAGACCTCTCAGCTAGGCTGTTAGGCACTAGAGACTAAGGAGGGAGTGGCAAGTGGCCAGCGGGCCCAGGGAGGTGGTGCTCACATCAGGAAGTGGCAGGTGGGAGATACTCCGTGGGAGGTGTTGGGGAACAGGGGATGGGCCCAGAAGACCCACTGAGCACTGCAGGAAAAGGGGCTAGCATGGGGCCCAGCCACACAAGTAAAGGGAGAAATTCCCTGCCTCCCGTGCTGCATTCTCTCTGTCTCAATTACAGAAAAGTCAGAGTTAGTCCTGGACCAGGTTGGGAAATAGTGATGATTCAGCATCATGAAGAAGTCAGTCAAATTACCCAGGCTCCCTTTCCCCACTACAGAGTTCCTAAATCAGGCCTGTTACATTCAGTGACAGATGGAAGCTTTGGTATGAGATAGCTCTGGACTCAATACTAACACTAATACATGTTCCCACTAAGCTATCGGCCATATCGGCTTTGCCCAATAGTTTACTCAAGGGTGGATAGGGATAATTACAGGGCTTGTTTGAAGGCAGTTACATGGCAAGAGGACATTCCATGAAAATGTTACTCCATCGTAAGGAGCCCTCCGTAGGACATTTGGAATCAGTCAGCCAAACTACATCTACGCTTGTCGTTTGACTCAGAAGCTGACTTCTAGGTGTTTATACAGAAGTTACACTGGGGAAAAAGTCTGAAAAGCAGTTCACAAGGCTGTTTGTCATGGTTCTCCTTGTCATAGCGAAATATTAGAACCAACCCCCAAGGACAGCGAGAGGGGCTGGTTGGTGGTGGCACGTCCACACCATAAGCCTGGCGCGCCTGCCGGGAAGACCGTCAGGCACCTCAAGCAAGGACAGCAAGGCAGAGACAAGCGGTGGGCAGGGTGCCGCTCGCTCTAAGCGGGCAGCAGATGGCACAGGTAGGTCCCCGGAACAAGGTCTCCAGGGCTGAGACGGCACATCTCAGAGTGCACAGGGGTGCAGGAAGGAAACTGCAGAATGTCGGCATTTGCTTCTACCTAAGATAATGAAGAATTGGGCTACACTAAGTTGTGATGGACACAGGGGCCCTGTTGGGTCCATCTGCCAGGTGGCCTCGTCACTATGATGGTGGCTCACAGGAGAGCCTGGAGTCTGGGAGGTCCCTGGTTCTGCAGCCCTGGAAGTGTGACAGGCACTGCCTCTGTGTCCCCTTGCCTGCTGCTGGCTTCCCTTCCTGGTCTCTGGCGTGACATCAACCTGATTTGGCTTTTTAAAAAACATTTCTAAAGATGAGTTCCATGCTTTTATTTCCCGTAAGTTCACAGTTCCTGATTTAGTGACTTTTTGTGATAGCATGTGTCTGGTAGTGAGATACTACTTAATAGAAAACAAATAAGATTAGGAGGCTCGGCGCCTGTGGCTCAAGCGGCTAAGGCGCCAGCCACATACACCTAAGGTGGCGGGTTCAAATCCCCAGCCCACCAAAAACTAACAAAAAAAAAACCCCACCAACTCTAAAACTAAAAAAAAAAAAAGGAAGTCAACTGATGTGGCAAACTTCTTTGTTGTCTTAAGAAACTAATTGGGAGGCTCGGCGCCTGTGGCTCAAGTGGCTAAGGCACCAGCCACATACACCTAAGGTGGCGGGTTCAAATCCAGCCC
>NW_003852523.1:1156222-1158004 GCF_000181295.1 Otolemur garnettii
GAGAGAGCCGTTTAAGATGACACCTGTAAGAATTCATCATTATTTGATTTCTTCTACCAAAAAACAATGTATTTGCTCCCTGTCAAAACACTTTCGCAGGTGTTTCTCTTAGTCTAGAAACGGAATTTCCTACCTTTAAAAAAAATCTTCCAAAGAACTTCAGTTATGTGAAAAAAGCTCAGCACACAAGGAAGAGGTATTGTCTCCTGGCTGCTTTGCTAGAGCTGCTGATTGACATGGAAGACATGAGTTTACTGTTCAGTATCCCCACTTCACAGATGGAGAAAGCGAGGCACAGGCCGGTTCTATCGCTGAGGTGACACAGTTCTCAAGGAGCAGGATTTGGAAATGGGTTGGCTGGTCCGGGGCTGCGTTCTGTGACCAGTGTGCTGCCTGCCTCGTGTGTGTTTTATAAATTGACAAATGCACGTAACTTGCAAAGGGCAGCTGTGCGTAAGGTAAACACCCAAAATGGAGTTAGACACTCAAGAATATTTTTCTTGATGGGACAGTTTATCCCAAAGTGCTGAGAGTCCCTCGTCTATGAGAATTCTGGAGCCCTGCAGGGAATGAGGGGCCCTTCGCTGACTTGCCTGGGAGCATCTGGGTTCTTGGGCAGTGCCTGCGCCGTCACAGTTGCTCAGCAAATGCACAGCCATTCTCTCGCCCACCTGCCTGTTTCTGGCTCGTGGCCTTCTGGAGAAGGCACCTGCTGCCTTATTTAAGCAGCTCTTCTACCAAAAGAGTCCCAGAATAGAACGGAACAGTTTTTTTAAGGTTTTTTCTAAACCATAAATACCAACTTCCCCAGGGATCCCCATGCAGTGTGTCTCCTGTCCTTCCCCTAGCTGGGATGAACAGGCCCCTGGATTTCCAGCAGTGCTCCCTTTTTTGACATTTCAGAGGTCAAGGTGCTGTTGGCCTCTCCTCATCTTCCCTCCTCGTGGCAGGGTGGGGCAGGCTGCCCACCTGTTGCTCCTCCCTCAGCTTCACTAGAGGAAGCACCCCCATGGGGAGGGGTAGGCATAGTGAGGGACCACGAAGGGGAGGGACTGAGTTCTGCTGGCAGCTGTCGAGGAGTCCAGTAAGGTGCTAGGGGGCTGAACCAGTACCACCCAGAGACCCCCACCTGTGCTTACTGAAGGCGCGCTCCTGGGACAACTCCCCTGTGTCCTGTGCCAGGGAAGCCAACTTCTGAGAGCAGCACCATCCAGGCTCCCTTTGCTTCCGGCTTCAGATTAGGCTTAGCAGGGTGAGAGAAGAGCTGCTCCCTGGATTCTGGCTGGGCTGAGATTCCCTCTTTGGCTGCAGCTCCCCAGACGCTGGCTGTTCATAGCCTGTCCCTCAGGCCAGGGATGAGAATGGCCCCCAACGTCTCAGGGCCCCAGCACCCTGGCCTGTGCAGACCCCTGTCTGCCCCTCCATAAGCAGCTCTGCCCAGAGCTCTGTGGGGAATCTCTTCCCAGCCGGGCTCTGATGACACAGCGCTGATGATGATAATCAGAGTGAACTGTGTCTAGTTTGTGAGTCTGTCCAATCTTCTGGCTATTTCTGACGTCAGTGGGTTTATAGGAGTTGCAGAAACCCCCGGGAGTGAAGACGTCGGCAAGAGTTCCACATCCCATCCTCTCTCCAGCCCTCTGCTATTAGCTGAACTGTGTCTGCTAAAATGTGGATGTAGAAGTCCTGAGCCCGGTGACGCAGAACATGGCGGGTTTTGGAGACGGGGCCTTTGAAGAGGTAATTAGGGTAAAGTATGGCTATAAGGGTAGGCCCTGATTC
>NW_003852523.1:1169044-1181663 GCF_000181295.1 Otolemur garnettii
ACTTGTCACCAAAAAGGTACCAGTTCCACACCCAGCTGGCACCAGCGGGATAGAAACAGCCACTGGAGGTGCTCTGCATGGGAAGGTGGGAGCTCAGGAGAAGCAGGAGACCTAGGCAGCCAGGGATGGGGCAGCCACTTACCAGGTCGGGGAGGAACCGGCAGGTGTGACAACAGCCTTCGTGCCCTGGGACTGGAGCATCCGGGGCTGCACTGCCTTGTTGCAGCCCTGTGCAGGTGCTGCTGACACCCAGGCCTCTGTTACCTGTTCCATGCACGGTCCATCCAGTGTCACCTGCCCCAGAGCAGCCTAGGGAACGTGGAGGACTGACGCTACGCTGTGCCCGGGCGCAGAGGTTGTGCACGCACTTCTGGTCTGTACCAGACTAGCAGCAAGTGGAAGAGAGGAGTGACAGTCTGATGGATGCCTTGGTGGTCATGTTGGGCAGAGTGACATATTGAGAGTTAGCCCTGTAACAAGAAAACGTCTTGGAGAAATTAAAATGTGTCAGTGTGCCAGGCACCCTCATAGGGGTGTTGACACACATGACCTCAGATGCCGCTCCGAGCAGCACTCTTTGTTATCCCACCTTATGAAGGAGAGTACTGAGGCTCAGAGAGGCTGTGCACACCCGGACAGAGGCTCAGAGACGCTGTGCACGCCCGGACAGAGGCTCAGAGAGGCTGTGCACGCCCGGACAGAGGCTCAGAGACGCTGTGCACGCCCGGACAGAGGCTCAGAGAGGCTGTGCACGCCCGGACAGAGGCTCAGAGACGCTGTGCACACCCAGACAGCCCACAGCCCGCGGGTCTGGGCTTTGAATCCAGCCATTATTTTTTCACGTACATACGGGGTGTGTCCTGGGTCCTTCAGTGCAGCATGAATCCTGAGGATGGGCATAGTTGTGTATTTAAAGGCATTGACTATGGGTTTGGAATAAAATTTCTCTCAGTCTTAGAAATTTGTCCTTCCCGCTCTTTATAACCAAAGGGTTGTTTGGAAAGTTTCATAACTTAGAGGAAGGTCCCCTCCTTCCGGTAACCAGGTGTAGTGGCAGCTCCCAAGTCCAGAAGGATGGTGATTTGGGGGCTCAGCTTTGATCTTTTAGGTTCTTAAAACAGAGGCCTCCTGTACTCAACGTCGGCCTCTGCAGATCTCCACGCTGAGCATTCGGTGGAGATCATCCCCACGTTCAGAGGCAGGCAGCCAGCCTGTGTCCCTCCCCGGCCTCCACTTGGCAGTCGTGGTTTTTCCACAAGGAGCCGGGGTGTCCACGTGTCTCTCAACATGTGTTTTCCTAGTAGGAGCCTGTGCGGCAATAGTGAAACGGCTCTACGCACACACGCAGCCGGAGTAAATCGTATAATCAAGAGCCTCTTAGCTAAGTTCTGCAACATCTGTTTGTGTTAAGTGGTGCTCTTTGAAAATGATTTTTTCCCTTCTGTATAAAGACAACCTTAATTTTAGATTGTGGAGAAATGGTATGTGGCAATTATTTTTGCTTTCTTCAACAAGACATGTTTAAGTAAATGAGATTCATTTCTAGAACTGAAGCGCGGAAAGAGCCTGATTAACAAAATCAGTGCCTACAATCACATGTAATCACTGTGGGCAAACAGCCCCGAGTGGCGGGGCCAGAAAGGCCGCTGCTGCCTGCCGTGGTTTCCGCTTGCCGGCGAGACTTCAGCAGATGGGCTGCTAATATAATTAGGAATCGTTGTGTTAAATGAGCCATTATTTAAATTATCTGCTAATTTTCCTATCTATTAACCTGCTGAAAAAGAGACAGTAATATCTGAGAAATCTCAGGCTTGCTAATCACTAACTAGATGAATCACCCAGTTTTTCCCCTTAATGCAACATTTTACCTTATTGCAGCAATTAGCAAATGGCCTTCTGGAGGCTTATTGCCCAATGCATCAACTGAAGATGAAGACGGGACAGTGGGAGGCAAGCAGTGCTGAGGTTTCAGGCAGGTGGCAGATCTGGGGTTCTTCACGTGGCCTGTGGCCTTGGGAGAACGCGTGGCTTTCTTGACCCGTTTTCCTCTTTCATAGTCTCTGAGTTAAGGGATACTTGGCCTTTGAAAGCATCCCTTAATCCATTCTGCCATTATAACAAAATACCATGGACTGGGCTGCTTAAAACAGCAGATATTTATTCCTCCATCCAGGATGCTGACAGATCAGTGTCTGGCAAGGTACACAGAAATGACAACTTCTCTGTGTCCTCACTTGGGAAAAAAGGATGAGAGAGCTCTTTGGGTGCTTTTATAAGGGCACTAATCCCATTGATGAGGGCTCCACCCTCATGACCTACTCACCTCCCAAAGACTCCACCTTCTAATACCAGCACATTGGGGATTAGGTTTCAATATATGAATTTGGGGATGGGGTTCACAAACATTTGGACCATAGCAGAACAAAAGAGAACCTTCTCTCACTGTCCCTGAGACACTGGTGGGGTTAGGGAATTGAGGTGGGGAGGAGACAGTACAAGGTGCCCTGCAGAATAAGTGAGTTACTGCATTGCACAACTGCAGCTCAGCCCCACCAGGGACTTGTGGGAGTCACCACCGAGTGCATTTGGAACTATCTCCCCAGGGAGTGAGGAAGCAGATGTTTATTTTTGGTTGAGGGCTGGTCCCAGGAGCATTCACTCCGGCACCTCCGGCCTGTCCTAAATGCTCGTCAGGCTCACCCCTGACATTGCAGGAAACACCAGAAGCTGAAGTGAGTGCCTGAGGAGTATGGGCCACCAACAATCTCTCTGATGCACTGCTTCTCACGTTGGTTATACTTGGACATTTAAGAGATAAGTTTGGGGTTACTTATATAGCAGCTGGAGTTGGCCAAGTTTAACCTGCCCTAGCCAATTCTAGAAAATCTAAATTATTTGCACACACGCATTAGGAGTTTGTGGAACTTTCTTCAGCTCCTTCTGCCTTTTTGTTAAGTTTCCTTTCTGAATCGGCTTTCCCTCCATTCCCAGGTGGAGCTCAAGGATACTTTCCCATCTCAAAGAACAAGTAATTAGTGAATTTCTATTAACCTAGCACTATAGGGCCAAAAAGAGACCAAGAAACAGGGCTGTGCCATCCAGTGACTAACACGATATGTTTCTGAAGCTTCATGGAGAGATTGGTCCTCTGTGGCAGTGCCACCTGGCCAGGGGTGAGCCTGGAGGCCACTCTAGGTCTGGAGCTCTGAGGTCCCTGGGGAGCTTCCAGCCATGGGAGGCAAAGGTGAAGACCCATCTCAGCAGGTTGGGAGCAAAGGTGATGGGGAATGGACACGAGGCAGCCACCACTGGGTGCTTACTGTGAGGGGGAAGGGCAGTGGGTGGAGGGAGCATGCTTTGAGTTTTGCCACTTTTAAGAAGTTGAGAAAAAATTAGCCTGCTCAATTCCTATAGTTTCTGGATCTGTCATGAAAGGGGGCTTTTGAGGACAGAGGCTGCTGGACTTGTTGTTCTGCTCTACTGGATTCTCCATTATGCTGGGACCCTGGCGCCGTCATCATTGCCACCCTGAGTTCATCTAGACATTCGGGGTCCTGTGTCTGCCCTGAGGGTGCCCTCAAGGCCTCAGGTGGTGGCTGCAGGGTTGGAATAGGTAACAGCCAGTGACCAGCAGAATGCAAGCCCTCAGCTCCCGAGGGCAGGAGGGTTTTGTTACTAGTTACTGTGTTCCGGGAAGATGGGAGGCGGGTTCTGTGGGGAGGACGCTGCACCTCTCCAGCCTTCTCTCCTCCACGGTTGTGAAGGAGGAACCACACCTTTGTGCGGTGCTCTGAGTCACTGCGCATCATGCTCTCAGCACACAACATTCCCTGAATTTGAGACTCCGTGTATTTTCGGTGTCCTTTTTGGTGGCTGAACAACATGGTCTGGAGCCAGGCTGTCTGTATGTCTGTGTGGGCTTGAACCACAGAAGCAGGAGACAATTTTGGAAGTTCCTAGAATCAAGGAATCAGCAGGTGAAGCTCCCGGCATGTGATGGGGTGAGGTGCCGGGAGGAAACCTCCACCCAGAGAGTCTGAGTTTCCAGCATGCCGAGAAATTTACAGGACAAGTGGCTTTATTTTTGTCCCTTTGTGGTTGAGGTTTCTTGCAACAAAGAGGTCATGGTCTTGGCGAGAATTTCATGCGAGGAATGTCCACTCCCGCCGTCACCATGAGAAAATGGCGTTGGCGTCTGGTGCTGCTCAGACACTTACTGGAAACACACCCTGGAGTGTTACCGTCCTTCCTCTGACTCTGCAGACACCTTGTTTACTTGGGGTGAGTTCGCTCCTCGAATCATACATCCCGGAAACGACACATGTAGCGACGGGCTTTGCTGGGCCATGACTCTGAATTGAATCTTCTTGAAAGCCGGCCTCTGCCAGCATTGCTGTGAAGGGCAGGGCTGCACTGAATGTCCAGGCCACCAGCGACATGGCCTGAGGGAAATAGTACAGTCCGCCTTTGGGCCTGACCTCCTCTGCCTTTGTGCTCCCAGGCTTTGCAGGGGAGCTGGCTGCGGAGGCTGGGGCAGAGTCCAGACTGAGGGAAGAAGGCTGGAATGTCTGTGCAGAAAGTTCCCTGTCACTGGGGCTATTGTGTGAGGGACAATAGTCTTGTTCCTGCTTCCACTGTGTGCGCTTGGCCATGCAGGGGCAATGAGAGTGGACGTGTGGTGCCAGTCTGACCAGTCGCACAAGGGGGGCCACCAGGGCTCACTCCCGGGCCGCTGGGCACTGTGCTATACCTAGCGACACCCAGGAGACATGACTGAGCACAGCATGCTTCTGTGACAGGGAGCAGGCAAGGGACAGTAGGCTGTCGTTGTTTAGGAATCTGAGTTTTTATCATCTCTGACTTCTAATGACTAAGAAAGAGTGTGTCTTCGTAGGTGTAATTAGCAATTTTCTTCAGGGTGATTGTCTCTTACCTAAAAGCCACACTTGCCTCTTTGAAGACCTCTCGTTCCAGGTCTTGCCTCACAAAGAGCTTGTCCTGTGTGTGTTTTCTTTCTTTATATCCTCTGTTACCCAGGCGAGTTTGAATTTCATCTCACCTCCAGGAAATATTTAAATCTAGGCTGGGAGACACTGGTGAGGCCCTGGGGTCATGTGAGTTGCCTATAAGCTCCGGCAGGAGTCTCCTGGCTCTCGCTGTGCCGTCCAGCCTTGGTGCTGGGCAAGTTGCCCTTTGGAGCCACCTTAACCCATAATGGGTAAGGTCCTAGGCCTTGCTGGGCACACATGAACCACACTTACAGTTTTTGCTCCGGTATTAACCCTCAGCAGGCTGCAGAGGACGTGTCACAGAACCAGCTCCACAGGCCGCTGGGCAGGTGGGAGACTGGCTCACCTTGAAGATGGACGACATGGGGACTGGCAGGTGTCCGAAGTGAGTCATGGCACCTGTGGGCCCAGCATGAGCCGAAAACCTAAGGAATGTCTTCTGTCATGCTCCAGCCTGGAGACTGCCCTCCCCACTCCACCAGAAGGTGGAAGAGATGAGAAAGGATCCTCCAGGGAACTTTTGCGGGGGGCACAGCCCTGCCAGTGCCTTCATCTTGGACTTCTGGCCTCCAAGAGGATAAATGCGTGTAACTTTGTGCCACCCAGTGTGACAGCCCTAGGAGGCTACTGTAGAGGGTAAGCCCCACTGTCCAGGAAAACAAATCAGACCGACCAATGTCAAGATACATTGATAAAGCTGTAGTACTTTGTGGCTATAGAAATTCTTCAGATATCCAAGAAGAAAAACAAAGTCACTTCTAATGAGGAAAAATAAGATACAAACACTCAGTGTTAGAATACACTGGAGAAGTATCTATAGGGTATCCCAAAAGTCACCATGCCTAGGAAAAAAATTATAGCAGTGGCAATCTGGGACTGTGTTTGCCATGAGTGGGAGAGAAGACGCCGTGTATGTAGAAAGAGGTGGCCGATACGTAGTGAATGTTCTGATGTACGAGTACTGTTAGTTACAGTTTCCCATTTTCCCTATGAATGGGGACATGGGGGACGCCCTGGGTAAAGTGTTGAGGGGATAAAAATATGAACCAAATGTATAAAACTCAGGGAAATTGTTCTTCAAGTGTGAAGGCCGCAAACACATGTTCTCGAATGTTAAAGCACTTGGAGAAGATGGGGCCTGCCTTGCAATGGGGTCTGGGGGACACTGAACAGAACTGAGCTGAGAGAACAGGGTGAGGAGCTGGGGCGTGAAGGGCAGGTGCAAGGTGGCAAACGTCTCCTGGAGTGACTGAGCGACTGTGGGGAATACGGTTATCAAAAGTAAACCTTGGGAACATAAAACAGCCTTGTCACCTGTGGAGAGATGGATGGGAGGGAGGTTCCTGGTGACTCGGGGACACTCAGTCCTCATGCTCCTTAGTGGAGGACGACCCTGACAGCAGTGGGCAAAAGACATGGGCAGGTGGGGGAAAAGGACTTACATACGTTATGTAAAATGAGAAAAAGGCGTATCATAGAAGTCAAAACGGTGTTAGACCCCCACGTCTTCCCATTTTTCCCTACTTAGGTCACCTCCTTTCCTTTCCAATAATGTCTGGGTGTTTCTTTAAGAAGTGGGCTAATTTTGTTAGATTTCAGAGTCGGAGAGAGGCACACAGACATCATCCTAAGTTGCCTGATCAAGATAAGAAGTTAATGTATCATGTAAGTTATAAGGAACATGGCCCAAATAATAAGCTGACAGATCACCAGAAAAATTCTTAAAACAAGAAAAGCTGTAAAGAGTAAAGGACTAAAGGAAGAAACATTAAAACAGAAAATGTAAGACAGGAAGCGATAGGATAAGAAAAAATATGTATAACTAGATGTAAATGGGATAAAATCATCTCTTAAAAGAATTGAAATTGGGGGATTTAATAAAAAGGGTACAGAGGTTCTGAAATGCCTGCCCCCTTTGAGAATCTGGTTGTGGTGATCCATGATAGCTTAGTGATTAGTATTTAAGAGCAGGAAAAGAAAGAGCTGTGCTCTGCGGGAGTGTCTGGTCAGCCAGACTGACCTCCAGGCGGGCCCCTCTGTGTAGCTGACCGTACCCACCCGTTGGTGCATGCGAGAATTTCTCAGCATCCGCCAATTCCTTCCCAGTGAAATCCAAGTACATGCAGATTTGTTGAGTGCCACTAAGTGGAAACACAGACTGCTTTTCTCTGCTCTCACAGTCCACACGGAGGACTTCTGGGACCACATGTGTGGGGACTTCCCCACAACGAGCCAGCGGTCAGTCTGCACCCGGCCCTGGCTGGGTGTCCTCCATTCCACTTCAATCCCAACACTGTCTACCTGGGGACAGCTCAGTCCCGAAGGCTGCCTCCCACTTCCGATGCCAGTCTCCAGGCCCCTGGGCTTCTGCTGACAAATTGAGATTCTCACAGTTCCATCTGGAGTTGGATTCATCTGCTAGATTGGCTCACAGGCCTCTGAACACAGAATACACATTTGCCAGTTTATTCTAAGTGATATCACAGAGGACGCGGAAGCAGGTGCATAGGGCAACGGGTGGGGAAGGGGCTCAGAGCTACCTGGACACTCCCTGACCTCATCTTTTTGGGAGATTCCGTGACACAGACATGATTGATTAAATCCCTGGCTTTTGGTGATCAGCTTAACCCTTATCTCCTCCCCTCTCCCGGAGGCTGAGTTGGGGATGGGACTGGAAGTCCTGTCCTCCGTCCTGAAGCTGCCTGGGGGCTGTAGCCATCAGTCCACTCGCAACATGCTGAATACATCACTGTGAGAGCCCAAAGATCATAGCGTGCATGCTGGGAAACAGGTGAAAATCAAACAGGTGGTTCACAGTTTATCTCACCTTTGTGCATTTATGACAGATTCAGATCAAATCCGATCAAACTGGGGTCGGGGAACTTGCAAATTAACTATCAGATATTGGATGGAGAACCCAACATACATACTTAAAGTTACGTTCTCTGCGGTCGGTTCAGACATTCTCCGCAGCAGTGCGAGATCTCACGTTCTCTAGAGGCCGTGAGTAAATGGAAGGCGAGGGGAGTGAATGCATTTACTAAAGCTGAGATGTGACAGTGGCATTTCTCGTCTCTTTATTTAGCGTGCCGTCGCCTTAGCTTCAGAGTCACTCCAGGCTTTCATCCCAAATCTGTTTGTCTGCCATTCCTACAAAGTTTTCACAAACATGATGGAGAGAGAATTTGCTGAAGTCACAAAGAGTTTCATTTGGGAAAACAAGGGTGGCCCCATGTGTGGTACCCTGGGCCTGCAGGTGCTCCCAGGACCGTTAGTTGGTGGCTCTCCACGGTTCCTGTGGCCTTTGGCGGGGGTGGGGGACAAGGCTGCAATGCTCAGGCCAAAGGGGCTGGACCCCGACTTGGCTTCTGCCAGCAGCCCGAGAAGCCTGCCTCTGCCGACCCCACGCACGGCAGGTTCTAGGCAGGGACTGGACTGCTCCGGCTTGTTTATTTTCTCTGAATCTGTTATCTTTGTACCAAGGGCACAGTCAGTGTCTTTGTTTTCACCTTTGAGAATAATTCATTTGTTCATTCATTCAACAAATATTTGAGTGCCCACTCTCTGCCCAGCTCTGTCCTGAGCACTGGGGTCAGAGCAGCAAACAAGAGAACACAGTCCCCACAGAGAGCTTTCACACCACCAAGAGGCGGCGGAGTCAGGACCAGGACAAGTGCGTGTGTGAGGGCCCCGGGGCCAGGCAGTGGTCAGGTTAGGTGAGGGTTAGGATGAGGAGAGTGCAGCCGCAGTCAGACTCTCCCGGTTTGAGCCCCAGCTCTGCCACTTGCCCTTGTATAACAAGGAACGTCAGCCTCTCTGTACCTCAGTTGCCCCATCTGTGAAAGGGGGTTGTGATAGCACCACCCTCAGAGAGCTACTGTAAGCATGGAGTACTCACAGGAGGTACGTGCTGTGTGTGTTAGAGGTGATGACATTTCGGGGTCAGGTGAGGGGGGCAGGTCAGCAGGGACTGGGAAGGGCGGTCAGCCAGGGACTGGCTTTCTGGAGGTGTGGAGCAAAGCCTGGAAGGAGGTGACAGGCGTGCCAGGCAGACTCAGGGTATCCTGGGAGAGCCCCGCCTTGGTGAGGTGGCAGCAGAAAGCCCTGCATCCGGGGCATGTGCAGTGGTCAGGGTGGCTGGGAGTGGTGAGGTCGGACACAGGCCAGCAGCAGGCATTGGAGGACTCTGGATGTTACTCGGAGAGATGCAGGGGCCGTGGAAGGCAGAGAGTCCACCTGCCGTGACCAGCATCGTAACAAGATTTCTGTGGCCACTAGTTGGGAGTAGACTGAGGAAGGTGGCAGGAAGACCAGTTGGGACAGGTGGGGAGGATGATGGTACAGCCCCAGCAGCCCCAGGGGAGCAGGACAGGAATGGGCAGGCATCATCCAGAACCTGGCAGTGGGGCACTTTCTAGGGGGCTGGACGTGCACCGTGAGGGACAGGAAGCGCAGTGGTGACCCCAGAGTGGCCTGAGCCCACAGGGCTGCTGTCGAGTCTGTGTGAGGAGCGGGCAGGGCAGGGAGCACAGTTCTGGGCCCGTCAGACTCCGATGGCCTGTTTGCGTCTCAGAGCCACTTTAACAGGGCGCCACAAACCAAGTGTCTTGAAACAGCAGGACTGTTCTCTCACCACTCCACACACCAGAGGTCTGGAATCGAGGTGCAGCAGGTCATATGTCCTCCAAGACCAGGGGTAGGGCCGTCCTCGCCGCCTCCAGCTCCAGGCGAGCCTGCTGGTCCCTGGCGCCCTTGCATCTCATCTGAACTTGCTCACCCCACAAGTGTCACCTTCCAAATAGGGGCACACTCACACCGCAAGGGTCAGGACGCAGCAGACGGTGTGGAAAGCAGTTCAACCCACAGAAGATGGCTGAGAGACGTCAGATGGAGAGAAGTTCAGGAGCAAGTGTGGGCTGGGATGTGAGGGTCTCCACAGGGGGCAGGCTTTCAAAGCCTCAGGCCTTGAGAGGGTCACTGTGTGTATGTAGACAAGCCCCAAGTTGTTCCCGTGCTGAGTCCTGGAGAACCCCAGTGGGCTAGGGAGGCAGAGGCCGCAGCTGACAGGAAAGTGGCGCCCCAGCGTCCGAAGTGCAGAAAGCATTTCCCAGAGGAGGGAGTGGATGGGGCTCAGACCTGCTGATAGGCCAGTCAGGTAAGAGGAGAGCAGAAAACACTGGACACGGCCAAGCGCCGGTCTGGGGATTACATCGTCCTGCGTAGAACTTGCCAGTCTTGATTTTCTTGTCTGTAGCTGTTTAAACTTGACTTCCAGTGTTTGGCGCTGCGTGTACTTGCTCAGTGTTTATTTCTGAAGGATGTGTTCATTCTGTAAACACCTGGCTGTGTGTCTGGACCTGAAGAGATGCTGGGCATAGGATGATGGTGACCGACGTGATGCCTGCCCTTGGACGCCTTTGTCTAGAGGAGGACATGGGGGACACTGATAAAACAGTGCTATGGCTTGATGGAACTGGTCACTAGGGAGCTGCAGGCTGAAACCACAGCAAGATGCCATTCCACACCCACAGGGGCAGCGAAAATAAAAACACCAACTTCACCAAATCTCTGGGGGAGCGTGGAGCAGTCGACCCAAGTACACCACTGATCCACTGCTCGTGGAGGCCTAACTTGGTTTATCTACATTGAGAACTGTCCAGCAGATGGTTTTTTAAAAAATAATTAAAAATATATCTACCCTGTGACCCAACCAGTTTCACTGGTAGGAATTTGCCCTAGAGAAATGGATATACACATCTACAAAAAGACATATAAGACTGTCCATAGCTGACTCAGTGCCTGTAGCACAGTGAGTAGGGCACCAGTCACATACACCAGAGCTGGCGGGTTCGAACCCAGCCTGGGCCTGCAAACAACAATGACAACTATAACCAAAAAATAGCCAGGTGTGTGGTGGGCGCCTGTAGTCCCAGCCACTTGGGAGACTGAGGCAAGAAAATCGCTTAAGCCCAAGAGTTTGAGGTGAGCTGTGACACCACAGCACTCTACCAAGGGCGACATAGTTAAGACTCAGTCTCAAAAAAAAGAATGTCCATAGCAGCTTTATCCCTAATGGTCTAAAACTGGCCATCTAAAACCCAGGTGCCCATGAGGAGAAGCAGAGAAATCACAGTGTGTCCCTGCAGAGGAATCCGGCTCAGCAGGAAGAAGGAAGAGGGTCGGATAATACTGGAGGAGGGAGACTCTCTGAAGCAAGCCGAGCGGAAGACACTATGCTCTTGCAATATCATTGCACACAAATTATACCCAAATAAAACTAAAAAATTATATTTATCAAAGGTGTTCTTGGGGGCCATCCAGAGAGCTGAAGGGGTGCCAAGTGTTGGGGGAGGCTGTGAGGTGTCCTAGGAGCAGACGCCGTGTCGGGAGATCAACCTGGTCGAAAGCCCAGCACTGAGAAAGGGCTTGGCCTTCTAAGCAAGTGCCGGGGGCTTAAAAAGCCAATCCCGGTTATTTCGTGGAATTTATTTTCTTTAAGGCTCAGTGTGGATCTGAGGTAAAACTGCCCCCCCCAACACAAGCTGCTTCGGGGACCCTGTTTAGATTTAAATTTTACAATAGTCCCTCCATCAGTATAAGTTTTTTCTAAGAGGTAAATTATTTCTTATAGTCAGTTTTTTACAAGAAATTATTTGAGTACTATGCAAGTAACCTGATGCTTTCTATTTTTTTCTCCTTAAACAACAGCTGCAGATCCTCGTAGACACTGGAAGCAGTAACTTCGCCGTGGCGGGCGCCCCGCATCCCTACATAGATGCATACTTTGACACGGAGCGGTGAGTGAGGCTCTGTGTTGGCACCTTGCACTTGGGTTGCATGGTTCAAAACACACCAGAGCCCAAAAGCCAGAAGCTGCTTCATTTTAAGGGAGGGTGTATGCATGTATTTACACAAATTTGCGCGTATGTGTACATGGTGTGTGTACATGCAAACACGTGTGTAGACGTGTCTGTGCGTATGTGTGAGTTCATTC
The DNA here is from genome assembly GCF_000181295.1 of Otolemur garnettii. NCBI lineage: Eukaryota > Metazoa > Chordata > Mammalia > Primates > Galagidae > Otolemur > Otolemur garnettii. Next base: position 1,181,048 of record NW_003852523.1, read on the forward strand.
CAGGGGATCCACAGCAAGACCATCCTGTAGTTCATGTGAGATTCTCTTTATGAATATTCAAGTCAAACGTGGCTTTTGTAGTTAGACCTAAGGTGCAGGGGCATGTGGTCCTTCCTGGGGCATGGCTGGGGAGGAGCCCAATGTGAAACTGTGAGGCTGCTCAGGGCCCTGGATGGGGCTGGGGTTGCTTCCTCAGTGGAGGAAATGCAAAAGTGCGCGGAAAGCCACCTGTGCACAGCCCCCTGGTTCAGCAGGGGTAAGGTGTGGTTCACAAAATGAGCTCAGTGGGAGGTGTCTGAATGAGAGAATCCATCACTTGTTTGGAGAAGAGTCAACATCCAGAGCACAAGCATTAAGGCCACCGGAAGGGCTCCGAGCAGCGGTGATGGGGTTGGGTTGTGAGAAGCAGCGTGGTGGCCAAAGCAGATGTTTGCCCTGAGCAAGCTCCGCCCAGTGCAGACTTCAGAGGAGCTCTGGGTGGGCCGTGGCAGCCTGCGTCAGCCTTCACTTCTGGGGGAGCCTGTGGAGTCTGAGTGATTTCACATCTGCTTTTGTGATCCTAAAATTTAAACTCAGCAGACAGAACTGACAAGCTGGCATGTGGTGCTTTGCTTCC
>NW_003852523.1:1182118-1184599 GCF_000181295.1 Otolemur garnettii
GTCCTCCCGGCCCACCGTGCGCACTTCTGGCGTCCTCCCGGCTCAGGGATCCTCATCCTCCTCACCCGCGGTGTGTTCCAGGAAGCAAGGCTGACTCTAGCATGGGGAGGAAAGGAGGGAAGTGAGAGCTGGCGGTGCCTGACAATGCCAAGCACCTCCGAGGAGCAAGATGGCTTGCCGGGAGGAAAGAATGCGTGAGAAGCGTGCCCTTGTCGGTCCTGCTGTGCTCAAACCTTGGGCTTTTGGTGGCGCAAATGCCCTGGGCTCATACACACACAGCTGAACTGCTTGCTGGGGACAGGGCCGGGGTGGCTAGTGTCTCGTGGGGCTTCGTGGGGCTGTCCCCTCCCGCAAGGAACTACCTAGAGCTTAGTTTGTGACCCCATGTCGTGACTAGCTTTCATCCTTGGTACTGTTGTGATGTGGGGGGACAGAGGGAGGTTGTACACAGTCACTGGAACCTCGACGTAGAAGCTCCCTGTCTCGCTGGCGCCAGGAGACTGTGCAGTCAGGGGAGGTGGAGGCTGAGTGGGCAGCACTGTGGACCTGCAGCACCCAGTGCAGACTGACCAAGGTGGATTGAGTAAGACTCAGACACCCCGAGCAGCCTGGGTTGCTTTGTTCATTTGTGTTGCTGTAAAGCAGTGATTTTCAACCAATGTGCCCCATGGTGTACTGTGAGAGGGTCTTAGGTGTGTCATGAAAGTTTTTAAAGATTGTTAATTAAATTATTTTTGAAAGTTCAAAGTACAGTAAGTATATTCTTTTTTTTTTTTTTTTACCTTTTTTTGGATCAACATAATTTAAGTATGCCATGAAGTTTAACTGTAGGTTCAAGTGTGCCATCAGATAGAAAAAGATTAAAAAATAACACTGCTATGAAGGAATCCCTGAGGCTGGGTCATTCCTTAAGGAAAGAGGTGTATTTGGCTCATGGTTCTGTGGGCTGTGCAGGAAGCCTGGTGCCAGCACCTGCTTCTCACAAGGATGCCGGGAGCCTCCACTGAAGGCTGAAGGGGAAGGGGAGCCAGTGTGTGCAGAGGTCACAAGGCAGAGAGGTGCAGGGGAGTGGGAGAGGTGCTGATAGAGGGGGACTCGCTTGATCATCGCCGTGAGGATGGCACCAAGCCGTTGTTGAGGGGTCCCGACCTAGACACCGCCCACCAGACCCCACCCCCACAAGATTTGGGGAGATACCCAGACTATGTCAGCTGCAGACATGGTTTTCCCAAATGGGAAGGAATCTTAGTAAGATTTTTAAAAATTGTCACTTTCCCTCAATTTACACAGTGCCTACCATCCAGTACACATTAGACTCATGGCAGATATTCTGCACATATGTGAAGGGAAGGCACAGGTGCACGGGGGGGGGGCAGCAGCAGGGCTCGCCTGGGTGAGGAGGTGTGGGACTGTAACAATACTTCATTTCCCAGGGCCACCCCGCACAGCCAGGATAGCCAGTGTGCCTGGTGCTGGCCTGCCAGCAATCAAGAACACCCCCGAGTTTCCAGAAGTCCCCAGGAGACAGTGCCTTCCCTATGAGAACCACTCCCTTGCCTGCCCCCGGAGGCCCCAGCCCGCAGTCATTCCCACCACAGGGCGCTGGTCGGCACTGCACGTCTCTGCCCAGTTACCTGCACCTGCCAGGGCTGGGCACAGGGCAGACCCCACGTACTTGGGGTCCTTATTTAGCAGGTATCTCGCCCTTGGCTGATTTTGTTTCTCATGACATGTCTGCAGACGCAAGATACGATAGGAAAACACGGTGAAGTACAGTGAAGCCAGCAGGGGTGACGCAGACGGTTACTCCCCAGACTGCGGTGTGCACAGCGAACACTGGGGCTGGTGCCTTCCTTCCTGGCAGACAAATGGCAGCTCTTTGGCAGCCAGCGTAGCCAGTATCCACAAAGGCGAAAGCACACCTCTCAACCCGCGCGTCCTTTTGCCAGGCAGATGCAATTATCGACCGTTCAAGGGTAAATAATGGTCAGCATTACCAGTGCAGTGTCCGATGTTTAATCAGCTGCGGACACCCGGGCAACTTTCTCAGTTACCTTCGACTGTTCATTGTTTGGTTGAGCTGTGACTCTGTGAGGCTGCCGGGGGACATGCATTCTAACCTACCTGCTGGCACCATTTGCATCTTTCAGGGGATGTTGTGCCCATCACCAGGTTTGCATATATAGGGCAGGTGGTTTCTACCTACAGACTGGGCTTCTTGTCCATATGCATCTAATTTAATAGGAAGACTCCTGGGACCCTCCAAAGCTCTTCTGATGACAAAGCCTTCCCTTCTGCTAATCTCACGGGAGAATTTGGGAGTCTGTCAGCTTTCTGGCACTCAAGGCTCGGATCTACTTCTCCTTTTGTGGGTAAATAAAAAGTGAAATAACAGAACGCACCCAAATCTAGGGACAGCACCTCCCTTCCCTCTCGGTGGTCAGGGTCACCCGTTGTAACCTCACCCTTCAAGCTCAGCCG
>NW_003852523.1:1184664-1187597 GCF_000181295.1 Otolemur garnettii
CAGCCCAGCACCCCTTTCTTTTTAAGAGACCCTTTCTCAGCAGAGCTGTAAGGTTTCTTCTTAGCTGAATCAGGTGTGAAGCATCCGGTTTCCGAGTTTTAAGTTCTACTCCTCAGCTGCCTCCTGCCACCGTGCTGGCTTTGCAGGAGAAATACTTTTGTTGGATTTGCATTCACCTTGTTTTCTCTGCTTTTCTGGAGCTGCTTAGAGGCTAATAATCAACACAGATTTGGTGTAAATATGTGAGTGCTTTCTCTCCACATCAGTTATGTGTTACTGATTTGTCCCACGCTTTCAGCCAACTCGAGAGTCGGCCTGTGCTGTACTTTCAACCATTGTATTTGATGGAAAGCAGGAGAACGATGTTCTTTTTCCTTCTCAATTTTTGACAAAAAGTTTCTTTTCTGAGATGTAGCTCCCTGCCTTGTGATGTTTCTGCATTAGCTTATGCCTCTGATCTCTTAGTAATAATAAGGTATCTAGTTGGGTTTTTCAGTCTCTGATTCAAGTCCCCAGTCTTTGGATATTCAGGCTTCATGCTTCCTAAAACATTTTATAGTAATTGGAGATTAGGCTTGGGGTTCTTTCGAAAGGCCTCTTTGATCTGTGGAATGAGAATCAGGCTACCATTAGTCATTGGTGACTCATCTTCATCAGACTCTGTCTCTCCATAGTAGTGAATATTCCAACGAATTACTATATAGCAAAAACGAAAAAGAAAAAAGTGTGTGTTTCTTTAATGTACATTTTTTTTAGCCAATAAAATGGTCTCCAGCCAGTTGGCTTGATGAAGATACAATATACTCTTTCCTTGAGCACCTGTTAGTCTATTCAGGAAATCAGGTATATTCCCATTAAAATGTCTCCCATTAAAATGTCTCCTCACTCCTGTAATCCACCTGGAGTGAAGCTAATTTATTTTCTTCCACTGATGCTTATAAGTAGAATTAAGGAATTAAAGAAGCACGTTGGGGACCTGGGCACAGATCAAATGCCTTTCCACGCCGTGAGGACAGACATTGTGCCGGATCAGTTAGATGATTTCTCAGACCTGCCTGTGGTTTACCTGTCCAGAGGGGCGACTTGCCATTGGTGAGGATGTTGATGAACCACCAGGTTAGGCTGGCAGAACAGCCCTGGGCTCCAGTGGTCACGTACATGCAGGTACGTGGTTTTGATTTTGATTCTAAAATCACAGAAGAGCAGAAGGCATCTGGTCGGCTGGGCCAGGCCAGCGAGCCCTCATATGGACTCCAGACCCCACGGTGTGCAGGAGAGCCCCAGCGATGTCTTGGGTGGAGTTCTTCAGCAGACTCGGCACTCCCTGGGTGGGGGCTCAGGAGACCCAGAGCCGGCCTGAGCATTCAACTCCTTCGAATGCTGTGCTCCCACCTTCCCTTCCTATAGTCTCTGAGAACAACAGTGGGATTCTTTAAAATAATCAGTTGCTCTGTGGTTCTTTTCTCCTCTGTTCAGTGGATTCACTTTTCACGCCTGCATCCCCTGAACGCTCTTCTCAGGCAGGATGTCTTCTGAGCGTGGTTCAAAGTGCTGTGACTGCTGTGAGCGTGTTTTCTCCTGGCTGCCCACACCCCCGACTGACTGCTGTTTCTGAGCAGCCAAACAAACCTTGCAAATGAGGGGCCCGACTGAGGCTTTCTCTTGGTGGATTTGATTATTGTGTAGAGCAATCGAGAGCCAAAGCATTCTAGTCCCGAGAGGTAGGCGCTAGAAAATGAAGATGAAGGAATTTTGTTTTTTTCAATTTAAAGGGCTAGAAACTCTATGCTAATAATAATCCGTAGTGTTTGCTTAGGATTCCTCTCTGGGGTTTACTCAGTGGTTTAGTTCAGAGAGCCCAGGGAATATCAGTATGAGCTTAGAATTAGCCTTTTTCACATTCTCTAGGACTGTGCTTTCTACAAGCATAGACACCAGCCACAGATGGCTATTTAAATTTAATTAATGTTAAAAGTCTAGTACTTCAGTTGCACTCTAATCACATTTCAAGTGTGTGTTAGCCACATGCGGCACCGAGCTGGACTGTGTGGGTACATACGGGATATGTCTGTCCTCAGTGCGGATCTGGTCTGGAGAACCTGACCTTGCACTTGTTGCATAAAAGCTTCAAAGTGTCAACTCCCTCCCCCAACCTTCTTAACTAAGTCACCCCCCAGGGACTTGTCCCTTTCGTGGGCATAAATGGACTTTAAAATGAGAGAGTTTTTGGTATTCAGTAAGAGTAGCTCTATAGGAGCATTTTCTAGAAAAAAAAAAATCCTTGAATTTTCTAATAATAGCTCATAGATTGAACAAAGGTAGGAAGTGATTAGACGATTATAATAATAGCAGCTATTTTCTTACCTACCTGCTGTGTTCCAGGGTTTTGTTCTAAATGCTTTACAGAAGCATTTAACCCTCATAATTAACCCCATGAGGTAGGGCATATTATTCCCATTTTTTAGTTGAGGAAACTGAGGCACAGAGTGGTTAAGCAACTGGCCCTGGTCGCCCTTGGCTAACACAACTCGTAAAGGCGTGACTAGTATGTGAATAGGCCGTGTAACTCCAGCTACCTCTCATCTCTCTGCAGACAGCACCAAAATATCCAGACCGTTCCCTGTGTGAGGGAAAGGAGAACCTGGTCAGGAAACCACAGAAGAAATAAATGCTAACTGGACGTTCAGGCTGGTTCAGGTTCTTACTAACATTGCAGATTCTAAGGAGGTTTCCATAGCTTGGGTGGAATAAAAATAAAACAACTTTCAAAAGGAAATCACAGCACTGTAGACTGTCTAGGGAAGCCGTAAGCCACCTGCCAGGCCAGGGGTCGGCACACCGCAGCCCACAGGCCAGACCCACCCACTGCCTGTCCTTCCAGCAGTGCAGGTGTCTGTGTATCTCTGACAGCTGCTTCTGTGTCCCACTGCAGA
>NW_003852523.1:1187617-1189142 GCF_000181295.1 Otolemur garnettii
TTTCATTGCTACATAACTGCCTACCATATGATGTATTGTAATTTCCTGAACTGCTTCCTTTCTGCTGAGCATCTGAATCATTTCCAGCTGTTTGTGATTATACAAAAAATGTCATGATTGTCTTTACATGTGAGCCTGTGTCTGCCTCCTGGGTGTGTCTCCTTGGGATTAGATTCTCAGAAGTGCAGTTACTAAATTAACATATTTAACATGCATAAAGATTAAGAAGTGTACCCCAAGTGACTAAATCAAAGGTCATCTTATCTCTGCCTTGACCTCTTCCCTGATCTCAAACAGAAGTTCAAGTAATCCTACAACAAAGATTCACCATCGTGTGTTGTTACACAGATTTAACATTAAAACACAGTGAAATGGCTCGGCGCCCATAGCTCCACCGGCTCAAGGGGCCGCCCCCGTACAACTAAGGTGGCGGGTTCGAATCCCCACTTCTGTGTCCCACTGCAGAACTGAGGATGGTGGCTGAGGATTGTGTGATCATACAGCACACAAAGCCTGAAACGTTTCATTTCTGTTCCTTTACAGAAGTTTACCGACTTCTGTACTCGATCGTTTTCTCCAAGCGTTTCAGATAATTACCATTAGTGTATTTCTGAACTTGAAGAATGGCCTTAAATTATCCACGGGACTGAGTAATTCAGTATTTTCCTTGCCACGCATCACAATGTGCATGTCCCCTCTGTGTGCCAGGCACATCTGAATTCACATTAGCACGGAAACTGGGCATTTCACCAATTCTCAAATAGCCACATCTCAAAAACCCGGCTGCACTTCAGCTGGTCGTTTCTGGGGGACCCCTTGGTGCTCGGTGGGCCTGCTGGCCCTTTCTCAGCTCTGCCTGCCCACCGTCGATCCCTGCCCACAAAACATTCCCTTGATGTTTCTCCTACTTTAAGATCATGGCAGAGTGAACTAAAATAGTAGCAGATATTAAAATCCAACACTTTTCATAGTCTATATCCCATTATGTTAGTTAGAATAAATTAAGTTTCCCCCAATTTTTTTCCCAGACATTTCAAAATTGCATTTTTCCTTGACTATAAAAGTTACATCTGCAGAAAACATGGAAGGCCCTAACAGTGATACTGGAAGTGCCCCTCTCCCCACACTAAACCCCACCTCTGATGCTCGCCACTGCAAATATTTGAGTTATAAATAGTGTTGAAGAAGATTCTGCCGCATATATAGTTTTTTCTTTTAATTTAACTTTATTCTATGCCATTTAAAATTTCCAGGAAGGCTCGGCACCTGTGGTTCAAGTGGCTAAGGCGCCAACCACATACACCTAAGGTGGCGGGTTCGAATCCAGCCTGGGCCTGCCAAACAACAATGACAGCTGCAACCAAAAAAAAAAAAAATAGCCAGGCATTGTGGTGGGCACCTGTGGTCCCAGCTACTTGTGGAGGCGGAGGCAGGAGACTCACTTGAGCCCAGGAGTTGGAGGTTGCGGTTTTCTTTTTTGCTACAGCTCTCTAGGAAGTGATTAGACGATTATAATAATAGCAGC